>NC_084709.1:25078911-25399324 GCF_033807575.1 Cydia pomonella | reverse complement strand
TAACCTAACCTAACCTAACCTAACCTAACCTAACCTAACCTAACCTAACCTAACCTAACCTAACCTAACCTAACCTAACCTAACCTAACCTAACCTAACCTAACCTAACCTAACCTAACCTAACCTAACCTAACCTAACCTAACCTAACCTAACCTAACCTAACCTAACCTAACCTAACCTAACCTAACCTAACCTAACCTAACCTAACCTAACCTAACCTAACCTAACCTAACCTAACCTAACCTAACCTAACCTAACCTAACCTAACCTAACCTAACCTAACCTAACCTAACCTAACCTAACCTAACCTAACCTAACCTAACCTAACCTAACCTAACCTAACCTAACCTAACCTAACCTAACCTAACCTAACCTAACCTAACCTAACCTAACCTAACCTAACCTAACCTAACCTAACCTAACCTAACCTAACCTAACCTAACCTAACCTAACCTAACCTAACCTAACCTAACCTAACCTAACCTAACCTAACCTAACCTAACCTAACCTAACCTAACCTAACCTAACCTAACCTAACCTAACCTAACCTAACCTAACCTAACCTAACCTAACCTAACCTAACCTAACCTAACCTAACCTAACCTAACCTAACCTAACCTAACCTAACCTAACCTAACCTAACCTAACCTAACCTAACCTAACCTAACCTAACCTAACCTAACCTAACCTAACCTAACCTAACCTAACCTAACCTAACCTAACCTAACCTAACCTAACCTAACCTAACCTAACCTAACCTAACCTAACCTAACCTAACCTAACCTAACCTAACCTAACCTAACCTAACCTAACCTAACCTAACCTAACCTAACCTAACCTAACCTAACCTAACCTAACCTAACCTAACCTAACCTAACCTAACCTAACCTAACCTAACCTAACCTAACCTAACCTAACCTAACCTAACCTAACCTAACCTAACCTAACCTAACCTAACCTAACCTAACCTAACCTAACCTAACCTAACCTAACCTAACCTAACCTAACCTAACCTAACCTAACCTAACCTAACCTAACCTAACCTAACCTAACCTAACCTAACCTAACCTAACCTAACCTAACCTAACCTAACCTAACCTAACCTAACCTAACCTAACCTAACCTAACCTAACCTAACCTAACCTAACCTAACCTAACCTAACCTAACCTAACCTAACCTAACCTAACCTAACCTAACCTAACCTAACCTAACCTAACCTAACCTAACCTAACCTAACCTAACCTAACCTAACCTAACCTAACCTAACCTAACCTAACCTAACCTAACCTAACCTAACCTAACCTAACCTAACCTAACCTAACCTAACCTAACCTAACCTAACCTAACCTAACCTAACCTAACCTAACCTAACCTAACCTAACCTAACCTAACCTAACCTAACCTAACCTAACCTAACCTAACCTAACCTAACCTAACCTAACCTAACCTAACCTAACCTAACCTAACCTAACCTAACCTAACCTAACCTAACCTAACCTAACCTAACCTAACCTAACCTAACCTAACCTAACCTAACCTAACCTAACCTAACCTAACCTAACCTAACCTAACCTAACCTAACCTAACCTAACCTAACCTAACCTAACCTAACCTAACCTAACCTAACCTAACCTAACCTAACCTAACCTAACCTAACCTAACCTAACCTAACCTAACCTAACCTAACCTAACCTAACCTAACCTAACCTAACCTAACCTAACCTAACCTAACCTAACCTAACCTAACCTAACCTAACCTAACCTAACCTAACCTAACCTAACCTAACCTAACCTAACCTAACCTAACCTAACCTAACCTAACCTAACCTAACCTAACCTAACCTAACCTAACCTAACCTAACCTAACCTAACCTAACCTAACCTAACCTAACCTAACCTAACCTAACCTAACCTAACCTAACCTAACCTAACCTAACCTAACCTAACCTAACCTAACCTAACCTAACCTAACCTAACCTAACCTAACCTAACCTAACCTAACCTAACCTAACCTAACCTAACCTAACCTAACCTAACCTAACCTAACCTAACCTAACCTAACCTAACCTAACCTAACCTAACCTAACCTAACCTAACCTAACCTAACCTAACCTAACCTAACCTAACCTAACCTAACCTAACCTAACCTAACCTAACCTAACCTAACCTAACCTAACCTAACCTAACCTAACCTAACCTAACCTAACCTAACCTAACCTAACCTAACCTAACCTAACCTAACCTAACCTAACCTAACCTAACCTAACCTAACCTAACCTAACCTAACCTAACCTAACCTAACCTAACCTAACCTAACCTAACCTAACCTAACCTAACCTAACCTAACCTAACCTAACCTAACCTAACCTAACCTAACCTAACCTAACCTAACCTAACCTAACCTAACCTAACCTAACCTAACCTAACCTAACCTAACCTAACCTAACCTAACCTAACCTAACCTAACCTAACCTAACCTAACCTAACCTAACCTAACCTAACCTAACCTAACCTAACCTAACCTAACCTAACCTAACCTAACCTAACCTAACCTAACCTAACCTAACCTAACCTAACCTAACCTAACCTAACCTAACCTAACCTAACCTAACCTAACCTAACCTAACCTAACCTAACCTAACCTAACCTAACCTAACCTAACCTAACCTAACCTAACCTAACCTAACCTAACCTAACCTAACCTAACCTAACCTAACCTAACCTAACCTAACCTAACCTAACCTAACCTAACCTAACCTAACCTAACCTAACCTAACCTAACCTAACCTAACCTAACCTAACCTAACCTAACCTAACCTAACCTAACCTAACCTAACCTAACCTAACCTAACCTAACCTAACCTAACCTAACCTAACCTAACCTAACCTAACCTAACCTAACCTAACCTAACCTAACCTAACCTAACCTAACCTAACCTAACCTAACCTAACCTAACCTAACCTAACCTAACCTAACCTAACCTAACCTAACCTAACCTAACCTAACCTAACCTAACCTAACCTAACCTAACCTAACCTAACCTAACCTAACCTAACCTAACCTAACCTAACCTAACCTAACCTAACCTAACCTAACCTAACCTAACCTAACCTAACCTAACCTAACCTAACCTAACCTAACCTAACCTAACCTAACCTAACCTAACCTAACCTAACCTAACCTAACCTAACCTAACCTAACCTAACCTAACCTAACCTAACCTAACCTAACCTAACCTAACCTAACCTAACCTAACCTAACCTAACCTAACCTAACCTAACCTAACCTAACCTAACCTAACCTAACCTAACTCAAAACCTAACCTAACTCAAAACCTAACCTAACTCAAAACCTAACCTAACTCAAAACCTAACCTAACTCAAAACCTAACCTAACTCAAAACCTAACCTAACTCAAAACCTAACCTAACTCAAAACCTAACCTAACTCAAAACCTAACCTAACTCAAAACCTAACCTAACTCAAAACCTAACCTAACTCAAAACCTAACCTAACTCAAAACCTAACCTAACTCAAAACCTAACCTAACTCAAAACCTAACCTAACTCAAAACCTAACCTAACTCAAAACCTAACCTAACTCAAAACCTAACCTAACTCAAAACCTAACCTAACTCAAAACCTAACCTAACTCAAAACCTAACCTAACTCAAAACCTAACCTAACTCAAAACCTAACCTAACTCAAAACCTAACCTAACTCAAAACCTAACCTAACTCAAAACCTAACCTAACTCAAAACCTAACCTAACTCAAAACCTAACCTAACTCAAAACCTAACCTAACTCAAAACCTAACCTAACTCAAAACCTAACCTAACTCAAAACCTAACCTAACTCAAAACCTAACCTAACTCAAAACCTAACCTAACTCAAAACCTAACCTAACTCAAAACCTAACCTAACTCAAAACCTAACCTAACTCAAAACCTAACCTAACTCAAAACCTAACCTAACTCAAAACCTAACCTAACTCAAAACCTAACCTAACTCAAAACCTAACCTAACTCAAAACCTAACCTAACTCAAAACCTAACCTAACTCCGAACCGTACCTAACCCCTTTAAATTTTAAATGACATGGTATTTTTTAGGAAAATCTTAATAGCGTGATCTATCTTTGACGTTTAGGAGGATAAGAGCCATCTATCGGGCTTGATACGTACACAATGAGTAACGGTTATTCTTTGTTTTATTTATCAACCGCCTTCACGCGATTATCTCGCGTTTAGCTGAACCAATTTCTGGAGAAGGCTTTAGTATACATGGATGGTTTGAAAAAACAATAAGGTAGGTTTTTAGGGTTCCGTAGCCAAATGACAAAAAACGGAACCCTTATAGATTCGTCATGTCCGTCTGTCTGTCCGATTCTGTCACAGCCACTTTTTTCCGAAACTATAAGAGCTGTACTGTTCAAACTTAGTAAGTGGGTGTATTCTATAAACCGCATTAAGATTTTTACACAAAAATAGAAAAAAAACAATAAATTTTGGGGGTTCCCCATACTTAGAACTGAAACTCAAAAAATCTTTTTTCATCAAACCCATACGTGTGGGGTATCTAAGGATAGGTCTTCAAAAATGATATTGAGGTTTCTAATATCATTTTTTTCTAAAATGAATGGTTTGCGCGAGAGACACTTCCAAAGTGGTAAAATGTGTGTCCCCCCCCCCCCCGTAACTTCTAAAATAACAGAATGAAAAATCTAAAAAAAATATATGATATACATTGCCATGTAAACTTCCACCGAAAATTGGTTTGAACGAGATCTAGTAAGTAGTTTTTTTTTAATACGTCATCAAATTAAAAAAAAAAATTGTTTTCAACATACCCATACATGTGGGGTATCTATGGATAGGTCTTCAAAAATGATATTAAGGTTTCTAATATCATTTTTTTCTAAACTGAATAGTTTGCGCGAGAGAACCTCCCAAAGTGAAAAAAAGTATGTCCTCCCCCCTGTAACTTCTAAAATAACAGAATGAAAAATCTAAAAAAAATATATGATATACATTACGATGCAAACTTCTAACGAAAATTGGTTTGAACGAGATCTAGTGAGTAGTTTTTTTTAATACGTCATAAAATTAAAAAAAAATTTTTTTTGTCAAACCCATACGTGTGGGGTAGCTATGGATAGGTCTTCAAAATGATATTTAGGTTCCTAATATAATTTTTTTCTAAAGTGAATAGTTTGCGCGAGAGACACTACCAAAGTGGTAAAATGTGTGTCCAAAGTGGTAAAATGTTGAACGAGATCTAGTAGTTTAAGTAGTTTTTTTTAATACGTCATAAAGGAACCCTTCATGGGCGAGTCCGACTCGCACTTGGCCGCTTTTTTTGTTTTTATTTACCGAACAAAAAACAAAATTATAATTCTATCTAAAAAAAATTATAACTGACGAAGTTTAACAGTTTCTGTCGTGTCAACAATTAATTTGTCTTAAATGTCAACGTGTCATTTGATTTATCAACGTGAAGTGGCCACTTAACTGTTAGGTAAAAGAGGTTCTAGAATATGTTCAATGAGGTCTCATTTTATTATCTCATTAACATGCTGTTTTCACGTGGCAAAATTGTTTTCCAATTTTGTCCAATTAAAGATCATAAATCCTATAATGTTTCATACTTAAATGTACCTACTCCAAGAACCGAGTGCTATGAGATGTAAAAATATCGGTAGCTAATTTGTTAGCACCTTATACATTACATGATGTAATTTACATCATAATGTAATCATTGTATATTATAATTGTTGGAAACAGCGTGCGTAAACTAAAAAAAGTAAAATTTTTCCACTTTGGAAGTGTCTCTCGCGCAAACTATTCAGTTTATCATTTTTGAAGACCTATCCATACTATCCATAGATACCTCACACGTATGGGTTTGATGAAAAAAATTTTTTTTTATTTAATTTAATTCGTATTAAAAAAAACTACTTACTAGATCTCGTTCAAACCAAATTTCGGTGGAAGTTTGCATGGTAATGTACATCATACATTTTTTTAGGTTTGTCATTCTCTTATTTTAGAAGTTACAGGGGGGGGGGGGCACATTTTACCACTTTGGAAGTGTCTCTCACGCAAACTATTCAGTTTACAAAAAAATGATATTAGAAACCACAATAACATACAGCAACCCTACTCGCAGCAAGTAAAAAACCTTAGCATCATTATGGACAGTACCTTATCGTGGAGACCTCAGGTGGCCGAAGTTAGCAGGAAGATGTTCGTGGCAGTCAGCTCACTCAGGAGATTACGGAACTTCCTTCCCATTCCTACGAAAATTGCTCTCGCACAAACTCTTCTCCTCCCTATTCTGGATAACGCTGACGTTGCTTATCTCGATCTCACTGAGGAGCAACTTAATAAGCTTGAGCGTATCTAAAATGTGTGCATACGGTTTTTTTTTTTATTATTCAGTAAATATGTACAGCAAACTTTTCACTATATCTAATTATGCATTTGAATTGAAACCAGCGTTTAAAGACATAGTGTGCAGTAACAGCCCAAAAAGACCGAGGCCTGTGCTAGGGCTAGTTACAATATATGTGACCCAAGTTTAGAGAGCGATCGGATTTTGGATAAGTAATTTTCCTATACCTAATATAAAATTTATTCAGTCTACGAAAAAAGCTTGATTATTTAATTAAACATGCATTACTGGCTATATACAGTGTAGTTTTCTTATTATTTTATTACATACATATATAGCATACTGTATACGTATATTGGGTATTAAAATTATGTAAGTAGATATATATAGTATTTGTTATACAATACACAGACATATATATATATATATATATTTTGACGACCGGTTTGGCCTAGTGGGTAGTGACCCTGCCTACGAAGCTGATGGTCCCGGGTTCAAATCCTGGTAAGGGCATTTATTCGTGTGATGAGCATGGATATTTGTTCCTGAGTCATGGGTGTTTTCTATGTATTTAAGTATTTATAAATATTTATATATTATATATATATCGTTGTCTAAGTACCCTCAACACAAGCCTTATTGAGCTTACTGTGGGACTTAGTCAATTTGTGTAATAATGTCCTATAATATTTATTTATTTATTTATATATTATGGAAGAATGGAGAAATACTTATGACACAGAGTTACGTTTATATTTGGGTTACGCAAATATGACCATGTCTCTCACTTCCGTTTGCAGCTCAAGTGGCTCCCTATTCGCTTACGTCGTAACTCTCACGTTTTATCCCTTCTGTATTCCATTCTTTTTAACCCCGCGAACTGGACGAAGAGAAGACCCGTCTCTTACATCAGCCTGCCACGCTCAAGGGCACGCTCCTCTTTCCTCAGCAACTTGGCAAAGGAAAGCAACATTCGCCTCGACCTATTAAAATCTGGAAAGAATAAATAACTTAATCTTCCGAGTTTGGATTAAGCTGGTTTGCAATGAAAACACTTTGTGAGAATTGCTTAACCAGAAACCAAAATCTGAATCTCCGGAACTTTATACTCGTATGTCGACGATAAATTTCCACGGAGAGTTTTATAAATATATATTTTAATTTTGTAACAATCAGTATTCTGACACTAACCCATGCCGTCTTTTCTTCTCCTTCTTTTTTTCCCTACATTTTAGTGCTCTTTTCAGCCAGAACTGTGTGTTGTCAGTCAAATTGTGCTACCTTTTAAAACATGTAGGTTTCATTACCTAACGACACAATATCCAGAAATAAAATGCTGAAATACAACTATTTATATTTGTAACTAAACTAATTAAATTAAATCATGTTTAATATTCCTAAAAAATATAATACTAAGAGAAATAAAATAAAAACAACGAAGTTACGCTAACACCACTAGATGGCGCTATGTGACAATGCAGACCTGGCAGTTTGCCTAGACCAGTAAACAATTCTGCATAGTTATCGACATTTAGCGAGTCTACCCTTTGAATAAGGTTTAATTCTAGACATCCACGTAAACCAAGAATAGTTTTATACGGCATCGAGGTGACCAGAAATTTTATGTCTTAAATCTTACCCTTACATTGTAAGGGTAAGATACATGCACCAATAATGGGAACAGTATTTTCTGTATACGAATAAACATTTTTAATATAAGGAATAAGCTCTGCATTCAAGTTTAAACGATCATACTCATATTTGGAAAAAATGTTTAACATTATACATAACAACTCGCTTACCCTTAACGTCCATATACTCAAGGATTTGCCACACTGGATGCGTTCTGCGGGCTGCGGTCAGGTCAAATTGAACGCAGCCCGCATTATGTATGAACAACATTGTAGTAGGTCTCTATATATTTTATATATGTAGAGATGCGATCTGACCGTGCAAACACGCGGAGGGAACGGAAGGATGCGTACGGGCAGGTAGGCGGGCAGCGGGCGGCGGTCAGGCGAGCGAGCGGGCGGCGGGCGGTGGTCACTGTCAGTTTGACGTTCCCATATAACTTACATCTTCTTCTAACTGAAAGCAGCATGGATCGACACAACACAGCAATTTCCAAAAAAAAAGGTTACCGAACAGATTACGAGAACGAGAGACAGAGAGAACAGAACAGAACAGAAGGTTAGACAATTTGTGTAAAAATGTCCTATAATATTTATTTATTTATACATATACTGACCTAGAACAAATTTTGTCTGCCGTTTTCGGCGTTTGGCGTGTCTCACTGAGCTACAGAATAAGCGTAGCTAGCCAGAGGCGAAACTGATATAACAACCGCTCATATTCAGCCTACACACACGATTGTTTTTTTAATGACCTGCAATATTTTATGACTTGAATATATAGGTCATACTGTTTACCCTGCCCGCATCGCCCGGATTGCTGACCGGTTTCCCTGCCCTGACCGACAATGTTGTTCATACATAATGCGGTCTGCATTCCATTTGACCTGACCGCAGCCCGCAGAACGCATGCAGTGTGGCAAATCCTTAAATCCACTCGTTGCATCTTTCTCCGCAGCGCTTGTGCTCTTTAACCACGTTGACATAAAACATATCACTTTCCGATTCGTCCGATAATAACTCGGAAACACTGACATTATGCATACCATACGGCTTACTACTACACACTCGCCCGAAATGTCCCCGACGGTCGCAAACTTAACATGTCCCTCTTAAGGCCGGACACCTCTCGTCATCTCGGCAGAACCCACTGCCACAGCGTGAACACGGAACCCGCGGCTGCCGCCCGCGCCCGGCGCCGCCGACCGACCCGCGAAGGCCGCGCGCCGCGCTCGTGACCCGAGGATGCGCGCACGGGTTCGGCGGCCCGCGCCGAACGCCACCGCGACCCGCGTTCGCCTACAACTTCGTTGACTTGCACGTTTGCCTCCTGGAATTGTTTATTTTCCATCTAGTCGGCTTCGCATATCTGGATTGCCTTTTCCAAGGTTAATTCTTCCGCCCTTAACAACCGATCTTTAACAACGTTGTTAGTGATACCGTACACGACACGGTCTCGAATTAACCCTTCCGTTAGTTTGTCAAATTTGCAATCTTGACTTAGCACCCGTAAAGCTGTTACGTATTGACTTATCGTCTCACCGGCATTTTGGTTACGGCTAAAAAAATTATAACGCACCATCGCAATATTTATTTTGGTGCCAAAATGTGAATCAAACTTTTCTTTGAGTGTTTTCGGGTCTTCTGCACTTTCTCCTCGACCAAATTCAAAAGTGGTGTATATCTCGTAATCATCCGGCCCTATGAGGATTATCAGCAAGCTGGCTTGGACTTCTTTTGGTTCCTTATTCCCTGACGCCTTTAAAAACACATCAAAGTGTTCCCACCATTTTTGCCACGCGGCCGCCCGGGCTGCGCGGGTTTCCTTCTATTTGGCGGAGGCCGCGCGTGCTCCATTGCCTTTATTTTTGTTAACTCACATGCGTACACCGAACTAATTGAATAATCACTGTTAAGGCGACGAATTTCTAATATTTATACGAAAAACCGCTGCCACCATGTAGTGAAACACAACTTGCTAGACAAACACTGATTTATTTTATAAGTGAGGGATAGTCTCTCGCCGCCCCCGTCAGCGCGACGGCACCATTACTTTCCTAAAAATCTAAAATTTGTGTTCGGGCTCAGCTCCTGTTTCGTCTTAACAAACACATTCACAATCTATTCTTACTTCAGGCCCCATAGGTCCGTCTTCTCTCATTCTCACTGAGCGGTAAGCGTGAGCAAGAGGGATGTGCGTGTTCGGGACCGCGGATATGTTTTTCAATTTTAATTTGTTGATGAGTTCCCTCGAAAATAAAATTGCGTATTTTTAGAACCAATTTTCATATGCATTTATAAACACAATGTAATTGTTACAAATTTTTAAAGTGCGTTTTAGACCTATTAGGCCAATCAAATTTGATTTCTCGAAGAAATAATTCCCAGCTGGTAATCGTTTTAATACCTACCTTCATTTGGTCCTAAATGCTTTGCGCAATCCCAGTGTGCATATTTTTTTTATCTTTTTCAGATTTTTGCTTGTGGCTCGAAAACTTATCTTACTTACTTATCTTATCAAACTGAAAAGTATGGACTGTAGCAAAGGAGCCGGACCTGACGGTATCCCACCTATCTTCATTGTTTCTTGCGCATCTCAGTTGCTTGAGCCCTTATGGCGAATTTTTAACAAATCATTTTCTTCTGGAGTCTTTCCTACAGCCTGGAAGATCGCTAAGGTTGTACCCATTCCTAAATCTGGCGACGATAGCATAGTTTCAAATTATAGACCAATATCGATTTTATCGTGTTATGCTAAGGTCTTAGAATCCCTTGTCTACCCTCACATACAAAGACATTTCAAAGCTTATTTGACTGACCATCAGCACGGATTTGTGAGTTCTAGATCAACATGTACAAACTTAGTATCCTTTACCGAGCTACTAACAAGTGCTGTGGACTCAGGTAAACAAACAGACGTTATATATACTGACTTCAGTAAAGCTTTTGATAAAGTCTCTCACTCAATACTAATGTACAAATTATCAGCATACGGTGTATCAGGCAATATGTTGCAATGGTTACAGTCTTATTTAACTGAAAGGGTTTTCTATGTAGTGGTGAATGGCTACGAATCGTCTTACCGTAATATAACATCTGGCGTACCTCAAGGCTCGCATTTAGGTCCTATACTTTTCAACTTATTTATCAATGACGTAACTGAATGCTTCCACCACTCTACGGTTGTTATGTATGCAGGTGACCTAAAGTTCGCACGCGTTATTAACACAACTGACGATATCACCTTACTTCAAAGCGATATTATAAGACTAAGTAGTTGGTGTAAGCATAACCTAATGCACATTAACATCAAAAAATGCATCCATATGAAATTCAATCGAAAACAAAATGTAACACAGTCAGACTACCATATAGACGGTTGCAACCTAATCGAAGTTGAGAACACTCGCGATCTTGGAGTTCTTTTCGACAACAAATTAACGTTTATTCCCCACATAGAAAATATTATCAAGAGGGCATCTAAGACTTTGGGCTTTGTCATGAGAAGCACTAAATCATTTAGGCGCAGCGCAACAAAAATATTGCTATATAATAGTCTGACGAGGAGTATTTTGGAATATTGCAGCGTTGTCTGGAGGCCGCATTATGCTACCCACTCATTACGGTTAGAGCGTATTCAAAAAATGTTCACTCGTCACTTAGCTTTTCAGGCACGTGTTATGGCTAAAAGATCAATATCCTATCAAAGGAAACTGCAATATTTCAAGATGGATTCCCTAGAAGATCGACGGACGCTCCTAGATGCAACTTTTTTGTACAAGTTAGTGAACCACAAAATAGATTGTCCACAACTGCTGACATTGTTGAACTTTCGTGCTCCATCCCGTTTCCCCCGTAATGGCCGTAATGCTATCACCACTCTTTACGCCCCGCCTAGAAGATCAGTTTCAGGCACTAACTCTCCAATATGCAGGTTATGTAAAATTGCTAATGGCTGCCGTGACAAGGCGGATATGCACTATGACCCACTAAATAAATTTATAAAACCTGTCCGAAAATATTTTTTTAAACATAAGTAATTAGAATTTAAGTTAAAATTTTGGTACTTCTATAGTTGTTTACTTATATTTGTTTCGCATGCCGTGTTTACCTGTAAGTAATTGTGACACCACTCCTTACATGTATTAGCTTGTACGTTTTGAATGTATCGATGTCAACAATTGTTGGTGAACCTTAAATAAATAAAATAAAATAAATAAAATAAAACAGTACGTCTAACGGAAAATTTGTATCTGAGGATTCGAAAGGTACCATAACAAAAATTCGTAGTCATTCGTAGTTTGTATGAAATGGTCGATATCTTGAATTTCTTTGTTTTTGGTATAATCATGTTAAAATCCGAAAATATCTTTTCTTTTCACCAGTGAACCTTGCTGGTAATGCCATTGTAATTGATGGTGGGTTCCTTCTACATGGAGTGATTTGGTTAGGTTAGATCTAAATGTAAATCTAAACAAAAATGTATCTCCCAAGGCTCCTAAAATTCTTGCACACTTCCTGGTATTGTATGGTAACTAGAAATGTTAAATATTTTCTACCAGTTTTTCGTAGTGTGCCCTGATTAGACACTGATCCGTAGCAAGGCTATATTCACTTCAGGTATAATTAGGTATGTGCATTTTGATAGCTAACCAAATAATAGTGAATAATTTATTACATACATATGTAAATTACGCTTAAATAAACACAACCTTGACCCCGTAAACTATTTTTGTTCTAGGTTGTTTTTGCGTAGTTTCTGAAAAAATGAGGAAAAGAATAGCTTATGTGGGGGCACGGTAGTGCCCCCGCTAAGGCGAGCCAAGCGAAGCGCAAGGGCACTACCTACCTTTTCTCGAAGCCCTTCCTCGTCTTTTTTAAACAACTCTTTACTTGTGTAAGGATACTGTTTAGTTTATATAGATATTTTGTCATTATAATACATTTTTCTTGATTAAATAAGCTAACTATACTATTAAAATATATTTGTAACGATCGATCACGTGAAGAGTCACGTGATTTCATTTCATGTCATTTCTTTATTTGCATTCAATACACTACACAGTATAACAGTATAGTACATGAAACCCCTAGGGGTGTGGCAAAAGATAAAAATTAATATTTACAGAACAGTCACTGATGACACTGATTATAGCAGTCAAAAAAGTCAGAGCAAAATATAATACATATTATTGGTCAGCATTAAAAACATGTTCGCTTGTATAGAAACTAGGAATTAAAAAATTACAGTATAAAATAAATATAGATAGGTATGGTTTTGAAATATATATGTCATCAATATTATAATAACAGCCTTCCAGTAGAAACGTTTTGAGGGACTTCTTAAAAACATGGTACTCTCGTATTTCCTTTAATGCGTTTGGTAGCCTATTGTACAAATTTACTGCTTGGTAGCGTACAGAGTGTTTAGCCACTTGCAATTTCGGGATAAATTATTGCAAATATTTTTCTTACGAGTTTCTAAACGACCTTGTCTATCTTCCTCTGTTTCATGCAGATTTTTAACAAATGATGTAAAAACAAACTAGGTATTGTAAGAATTCGTAGCTTAACAAAAAGTTCTCTACAAAAAACCCATTGAGGGGTACGTGTCATTGTCCTAATTGCTCTTTTTAGGGTTCCGTAGCCAAATAGCAAAAAACGGAACCCTTATTATTATTTTTATTATTATTTATTACAGGTAAAACACAATTACAGAATATTTGATCAAAAAGTATCGTTAAACCACAATGGTTATAGATTCGTCATGTCCGTCTGTCTGTCCGATTATGTCACCGCCACTTTTTTCCGAAACTATAAGGGCTATACTGTTCAAACTTGGTAAGTAGATGTATTCTATAAACCGCATTAGGATTGACGTCGGCCTTCACCCGCCTCGCTTCTTTGAGTATGAGAATGCCGTAGTAGGTGCCCGACACTGGCCTGCGCGCAGCGCGCTTCATATGGCTTATCAGTCCGAGGGTCAAGGGCTCTTCAAACATACTGAAGCGCGCGCACCATGTCAAATATACGTCAGGCTTTACCCGAATTTTTCGTGTAAGGGCGTCGAAGGCGTGCACTGTTTATTACAGCTGGCCCGACTCTTTTTGTATGAGTGTACCGAAGGAGCCTGGTACCACAAAACCCGCAGCCCTGCCTCACGATTAGTCACGATATCAGTACGAGGGCGCCCCAGGAAAGGACTGGAACGCTCGCAGCGGGCTTCGTTCATCTTTGTAACATATTGGCGCTGCACAGTAGGCCGAGAAGTAGCTGTATGCCAGCGGTCCGTGGTTGGAAGACCTAGGAGTTACCTATCATAATTAAACATGCTACATACGTATAACTTGCATAGCTGTAAACAAAAATCGTAATAGAATGGTATAGGAATTCGACTACGGCGATTGCTGATTCAAAATCTACTTTCCCTGTAAAAGTCTTCTTTTATCGGGTCAATCAGGTGCATGCAAGCAATCCCAAAACAATCGCCAACAATATGTAGGTACTTTATTCGTTACTTAAGCCCTTTCTTGAATGATGTACAACACTGTATCGTTCTTTATTAGAGTCCGTCTAAAATAACTTTGCATCGCCTTTAATAGCACAAAGTGTTATTAAACTAGGAGTTATCTTGGTCCGACTTTAGTTTCTTATTCATTACAGGATAGCATGGAACGGGTATCAGACATTCGGAAGAGAGAACTGCTTACCCGTATTAAAAAGCACTTAAAAGGCCAAATTAAAGGGTTTTAGGTAGCAACGGCTTTGGTAAGCAAAGCCTTACGAAATATCCCCTTCTAAAGCTCTTGAGGGGGATACCGAACCGGTCCCTGTTCAAAAGTTAGAGGGGAGCGGACATTTTTTTTTCTTTTGGAGTAATTATTTCCGAAAATATAAATTATATCATAAATGCTTGTTGAACACCCCTATTCGTTTTGAAAGACTTATCCAACGACACCCCACGCTATATAGTTGGAGCGAATAAAAATCATCTAGGGGAGGTACCGTAAAAAAGATCTAGTTTTTATGTTACCACATTGTTGGAATGATCTGGGGGCACGGCAGTGCCCCCACCAAGTCGAGCAAAAAAGCACGGCCGTACCATCCTTTTCTCGAAGCAATTCAGACCATTTTCGACCCCCTGTAACTTCGTTGTGGATAAAACTAGAAGACTAAAATTTTCAGTAACCATGCAGGCATTGTAAAGACACGGTATATTTCAAATTTCATTCAATTTGAACCAGTATTTTAAGAATTATAACGGGTCAAATTTCTTAATTTTGTCACTCATTGACTCACCGATCATCAAAATTCTAAGGCACTTCTAGCAGACCTAGAAGCTTCAAATTTGGAATATAAGTAGTGTTTGGTGTATGAATCAAGGAAAAACTAAAAAGTCTAGAAAAGACCGCAAAGAAAATTAAGCCCATACAGCCAAGTCTTCAGTTAAATTTTTCAATATTGGCTTTATTCGTAACGATGTTTTATTTATGTTTTACGGCAGTTATTATTATTGCGTGCGAAGCCGCGGGGTTAAGCTAGTCCCATATAAATATAGGCGCATGGTAGTGCCCCTGCCAAATCGAGCAAAAAATGGGTATTCTCGTCATGAAAACACGTGTAAATTAAATTATTTAATGCGAAAAACGTACCTACGTGCGTATTCGTACTTATTACGAGTGCGTAAGGTTGTAAATTAATTATTATACCACGCGCTGCGATGCTAGCGAGTGAGCGCGGGCCGTTACTACGCGCTGCGCGGTGCTAGCGCGAGGGCGCGGGGCGGGGACAGTGGCGGGGCGCGCGGAAAGGTGAATGTCGCCGAGCGAGCAGCAGCCGCGCTCATACGCGCGAGCGACCCAATGCTGTTCGGATGTGCCCAGAATTCTTACCTATAAGTTTGCGATTTTCATTGATAATTTCGATTGCTATATTAGTTTGACGACTAAAGGCTACTGATATTATTTGCTTACAATTTGGACGTTGTTCGGATAAATAATTTAAATTAAATATTGATACTTTAAGTACCTAAGTATTTATAAGGAAAAAAGTAGAACTGTCTACAAAATACAAAAAGAAATGAGATCCCATCAAAAACAATACTTGTCAAAAAAACCAAGTCTCGCAACTCGGTTGTTCTGCGGTAAAAAGTTGTGAGATCCATGTAATACCAAGTCGGTTATTAATTTATTCAGTCTCTACTTAAGCGACTTTCTGTCTTAATACGTCCAGTCTCTAAGACCACGATCGTGGTCCATAACAATTGAAAATCAATTGTGTCTGGAATCTCCGTACTCGAAGCATTAAGAGCCCTTAATCCTTGGAGCGTTCTCCGATTTCACGAAATAACGCTCGATAGATGGCGTTGGCGCTCGGTACGCGAGCGCCGGCAACGCGACGCGCGTTTCAATGCAGACTAGAATAATCTTGATAGTTTTCAATATAATTTCAAGCAACATTAATTTTAGTGTTATATGATATCATAATATGGGCACTCTTTATTTTATTTTATATGCACAGTAGTTTTTTTTATGTACACTACTACTAAGTGTACAGACTACAGAGTGTACTATAACCCTTGCTCTTTATTCTGTCTCTTTCACACCAATGGAAAATGAAGAAGTTAGTAGGGGAAACTGGGGAGGGTTGATCACCCCTTTTAATTTTAGACTAAATTTTTTAAACTATTAGCAGTATTGAAAAGCTTTATAGACCATACGATTCAGAATTTATCTATTTATGAATACTTTGAATTAGAACAGAATTGTGCAATAATTTAGACCATTATTTAAAGAAATGCCATAATGTAGACTTTTACCATGTGTCCCCTGTATAAGGGAGACATGTTTACCCCTGGTTGGGAGCCTTGATCCTGGGGGATCAAGTCTCCCAGGTTCTGGGGACACATGGTAAACAGATTTTTACCGTCTCACCATACCAGATTCTCACAGATTATATAGCCCGAATCGGAACTAGCAATGCATCTAGAATTAGGTAAACACACAACGAACATATATATACTGTATCTTCCATACTTAGCAGTTATATTTCCGCCAATAAGATGTCTTGATGCGAAAGGGATCAAGTCTCCCATGCTTGGGGACACATGGTAAATATATAGATTTTAAGTGACAATGCCATACTTTGAGGGTTGATTTCACGTTAATTTATTGAGTTGATCAACAGGAATTTAATCTATTAAGAAATCAAACACATAATGATCCGTATCTTTCAATTTTTAAGAAGAAACTAGTTATATTTTCGAAAAAAGAACACCAAACTGGTAATCAATTTTACAGTACATATGGTGCTACTTTTCCCCCATAGTGCGTAAATTAGCACATTATGTAGCTATGTCGAAAATTTGAAGGGTTATATGTACTGTAAAACGTTGTAGGATACATGTGCGAATAGGTAATTCGTAACTCGTGTAAAATATCCTATTTTTCGCACTTGTATCGTAAATAACTATTGCGCCATCAAAAAATCAAAAAGAAGTAGCAAACATAAAATTTCTTCTAACAAGTACACTTGTCTGTAGAATAATAATTAAAAAAAGTTTAATTGTTTATAAACAAACTTCCAAACAATCATAATGATTACTGTAAATTGATCTTATTTATCATTACCACATTTGGAGACTCAAGTAACAAGCTAACTATAATCTCAGAAGTTTTAACAATCTAGAAATACCTAATTTGCGAAATTAAACATCTAAGTAATGATCAACAACAATAGCTAATACTTAGCTATATTATATTAATCAGTCTTCATCAAAAATAAGTTACTATTTGGCTTTAAACACTTTAATGGTAATACCAGCTAATACTTCTGATACAGCATTTTTTAATCTTTCCTTATCTATCAGTATTCTTTGTTTTTAACCTTCTCTGGTCGTATATTTTCGACGCATGATTTCCTAAAACAATAAAAAATTACAGCATAATGAAACGTTTTGTTCATTACTAAGTAGACTTGATTCCTTTAGGGGTGACATGATCCCGGGATCATGTCTCCCCCAAAGAAAAAGTCGAAGTCTCCCCATACATACTCAGGTTATAAAACATGGCGTGATCGAAACTTACGTTCGCGTATTTCAATGAAATCAAAGTTAATTAACACTTCAATAAACAACAAATAGAATAATCATACTCACTAAGAGCTTTTCTATTACATTTTACTTAATAAATCCAGTTAAAATTTACCGAAAATTAAATACAGCACGCAGCAAATTTTTCATAGTCCGCCACTTGCAAACCACTGACTTGTTCCAAACGGCGCCATGACAGAACGTGAAGTTAGGAACGAATTAATGAGTGTTGCTAGCGTAAAAAACTGTATGACGTCTGGTTAAACTTGAAATGAAGATTACCAAGTGTCCCCTAGGGATCGACCCTCCCCACCTTCCCCTAAATGACTGCAGGTATAAATAAAGTATATTAGTGCGATAGAGAGACAGATAGTGTTTCGTTGTCGTATCGTAAACGATTGGCATGTTGGCCACACACTTGCTTGGTGCCTAGCCAAAATACCAATCGTTTGCGTATATTAGTGCGATAGAGAGACAGTAATGTTTCGTTGTCGTATCGTAAACGATTGGCATGTTGGCTACGCACCCAGGATACCTAGCCAAGAAGCCAATCGATTGCGCATATTAGTGCGATAGAGAGACAGATAGTGTTTCCTTGTCGTATCGTAAACGTTTGGCATGTTGGCTACGCACCCATGCTGCCCAGCAAAGATGCCAATCGTTTGTGCATATTAGTACGAGAGAGAGACAGATAGTGTTTCGTTGTCGTATCGATTGGCATGGTGGCTACGCACTCATGCTGCCTAGTCAAGATGCCAATCGTTTGCGCACATTAGTGCTATAGAGTTTCAGTGTTATTTGAAATCACGTTAGGGTTTGTATTATTATTTATGACCCGAATGAAGTCCATCCAGGTTCTTATGATGGAGTCAGGAGTTGGTCACCAGAACTCCTAATCTACTCATTATAATTCCATCGTGCTTGGGCTCAAAAGATTTGCCCTGACGAACACCATCGATCTAGATGAGGTCCAGGGTCTCATGACGGAGTCAGGAGTTGGTCACCAGAACTCCCCAGAACTCCTAATCTACTCATCATAACTCCATCGAGTTTGGGCTCAATAGATTTACCCTGATGAGCACCATCAATCTAGATGAAGTCCAGGGTCTCATGATGGAGTCAGGAGTAGGTCACTAGAACTCCTAATCTACTCATTATAATTCCATCGTGTTTGGGCTCAAAAGATTTGCCCTGACGAGTACCATCGATCTAGATGAAGTCCAGGGTCTCATGATGGAGTCAGGAGTTGGTCACCATAATTCCTAATCTACTCATCATAACTCCATCGTGTTTGGGCTCAATAGATTTGCCCTCACGAGCACCATCAATCTAGATGATGTTCAGGGTCTCATGATGGAGTCAGGAGTTGGTCACTAGAACTCCTAATCTACTCATTATAATTCCATCGTGTTTGGGCTCAAAAGATTTGCCCTGACGAGTACCATCGATCTAGATGTAGTCCAGGGTCTTATGATGGAGTCAGGAGTTGGTCACCAGAACTCGTAATCTATTTATCATAACTCCATCGTGTTTGGGCTCAATAGATTTACCCCGACAAGCACCATCAAATTACCATTATGATGAATAGATTAGGAGTTCTGGTGACCAACTCCTGAGTCCATCATGAGACCCTCGACTTAATCTAGATCGATGGTACTCGTCAGGGCAAATCTTTTGAGCCCAAACACGATGGATTTATGATGAATAGACTAGGAGTTCTGGTGACCAACTCCTGAGTCCATCATGAGACCCTGGACCTGATCTAGATTGATGGTGCTCGTCAGGGCAACTCTATTGAGCCCAAACACGATGGAGTTATGATGAGTAGATTAGGAGTTCTGGTGACCAACTCCTGACTCCATCATGAGACCCTGGACCTCATCTAGGTCGATGGTGCTCGTCATGGCAAATCTCATGAGCCCAAACACGTTGGAATTATAATGAGTAGATTAGGAGTTCTAGTGACCAACTCCTGACTCCATCATGAGACCCTGGACTTTATCTAGATTGATGATGCTCGTCAGGGCAAATCTATTGAGCCCAAACACGATGGAGTTATGATGAGTAGATTAGGAGTTCTGGTGACCAACTCCTGGCTCCATCATGAGACCCTGGACCTGATCTAGATTGATGGTGCTCGTCAGGGCAACTCTATTGAGCCCAAACACGATGGAGTTATGATGAGTAGATTAGGAGTTCTGGTGACCAACTCCTGACTCCATCATGAGACCCTGGACCTCATCTAGGTCGATGGTGCTCGTCATGGCAAATCTCATGAGCCCAAACACGTTGGAATTATAATGAGTAGATTAGGAGTTCTAGTGACCAACTTCTGACTCCATCATGAGACCCTGGACTTTATCTAGATTGATGGTGCTCGTCAGGGCAAATCTATTGAGCCCAAACACGATGGCGTTATGATAAGTAGATTAAGAGTCCTGGTGACCAACTCCTGACTCCATCATGAGACCCTGGACCTCATCTAGATCGATGGTGTTCGTCAGGGCAAATCTTTTGAGCCCAAACACGATGGGATTATAATGAGTAGATTAGGAGTTCTGGTGACCAACTCCTGACTCCATCATGAGAACTTGGACTTCATCCGGGTCAAAAATAATAATGCAAATGCAAACCCTAACGTAATTTCAAGTAAAAATGCGTTTTTCAGAAAATCGCAGCCAAATAACACTAGACCCTACTCATAGTGTTGTGTTCCTGCCGGTGAGTAAGGTTGCCAGAGCTCAACGAGGGGTGGGAGGGGGTTAGAGTCGGCAACGCGCATGTAACTCCTCTGGAGTTGCAGGCGTATATAGGCTACGGATACTGCTTACCATCAGGCGGGCCGTAAGCTTGTTTGCCACCGACGTAGTATAAAAAAAGGACCACTGAAAATCCATCAATAAGCGAGAGTCTGTTAAGCATAGTGTAAAAATGAACTTTTATTAAGATTTTCTAATCGCAGTATATAGCACTTCTCGGAACTCCGTAGCTGATTACGATCGCAACGAATGCCTGACAATCGAGCACAGGTCCGTCCTTTAAGCGCGCTCCGCGCGGACTGAGAGCGGGGCGTCGCTGCTGCGTGATTTATACGTGTTTTAAAAAAATATAAATTTACGGCAATGTAGGTCCCATAGTTATGATTTTTTTTTTTATAGGTTAACATAAAGTTACAGTTTGCTATAATATTATTTTTAAAGCAAAATATGCGTACAATTTGCGGGAAAAAAATATAATAAAACCCTGTTTTCGCCAAAAAAATGAAGAAAACTCGGAAGGTATTTTATCAGTTTTTTCAAATGAATCTTCGATTGTTAATCATTCCAGCCCCTCGTACGAGATATGTTGAATCAAATTGTAGTCATTCATGTACCAAATGATTCTTGTTTACAGCAAAATTGAGAACCGAAACGCCACATCTCACTGCAAAATTTGGAAAAGACTCCCAAAAAAACTCATTAAAAAAGAGGTTTAAAAGAGAAAATGAAAATTTGAACTGTTGGAGCCGCTAGTTTAGGAAACGATTATTTAAGTACGTTACCAGTTTTTGAATAAATACTAATAGTTACGTCGTAATCTTGAATGAAAAAGGAAGCATTTTACAAAATACGCTCGTATGTAGGAATAAGGACTCTTAAGTTGTTACGTAATAATTAACAGCATCTTATAGTGACGCATATCAATATTAAAATTCTTTAATGTTTTATATAAATATATTGAGACTTGGCCATCGCACTAAATAATTGAATTTACATGTGTTTTCAGGCGATTGAATTTACACGTGTTTTCAGGCACAGGACCGGACAATCGACCGGCCGGATCGACCTTGTAGTGGCGATTTAAAAGCAAGTCTAGTCCGCACTGGTAGCCAATTGGTTCTACCTAGGTTTCGCAACGAGTGCGCGACGTGCGGACTCAAATTGTCATACAATCAGTGATTTGATTTTGTGGAGACTAGACTACTGGAGTTCGAGCGGAATCTGTAATAAGGTAGGTGTTGTATAACATACATACTTAGGTCTCGTATATCATATAAAAAGGTTTTGTAATATACTGAAAGTTCGTATTTAGTAGATACGCAGCATTTTGTTTTATAGTTAATCGGTTTTCTTAATTCTTTCTGATATGCGTACACATTTTCTTAACGATGGGATCAACGTAAAAAGTACACGGCCCTTTTTTCCACAGGCATTTTTTGTATAAAACTTTGGGTCATCAGCGGTTTTCTATGGCGGTCGTGGGGTATTTAATTAGAGTGAAGTTTCCTGACGTATACGATGTTGATTTTTTTTACTTGACTCAATTGGTTAGGTAATACTTAAGGTTGTCTGAATCTGCTGATATGCGACTTTTTTGGAACTTTTTATCATTGAGCACATAACTGCGATTTTTGTTTAGCGAGTTAATAAAAGACGCGCGGTCTTCTCGATAAGCATCCGTAAGGTTCAAACGAAAGCGACTACATTTATAAAATCTACAAATAGTCGCATGAGAAGTAAATAATAGTCGAAGCCTGATATTACTTTGTTGTCGACTGAGGGCGGTTTCAGACTAGCGTTTTATTAGACTATAGTAGGGTTGCCATAAGTGTGGGGACTCTGACCGGGACATTTAAAGAAAATCGCGAAATGTGTTGACACTGTTGACGTTAATTCGTGAAACGTGAATGGCCAATGTCTCAGCTTACGTCGTTCTATCCATGCAAGATTAGCCTAGCTAGTGAGTCGCGTTTATTGTAGGTATATTACTGTTTACTGAGTCCAGCCCTCTATTAAACAACTATGATTTTTAAACCGGGACAATTTGCTTATCGAGCGGGACGCCGGGACACCATGCTTCAAACCGGGACATGTCCCGGCGTACCGGGACGTATGGCAACCCTAGACTATAGGAAAATTAACCACCAGTCGTCTCCTTCACGATTTTCGTAGACATCTCTTCTAAATACCTAAAACTGGTACGGATGTGTTCCTCGTTATCTTCAGAATACGAATTGACCGGTTTTAGTTTATGCAGGGGGAGGGAGGTCGAAATAAAGGGGGGGACAGATGGCGGCCGACCATCGTTGATATTTGTTCACATCTTGAATGCTATGGGACCGATAGGTTCGTGCGAGGTGTCGTTTGAAAGATAATTAAACGTAATAATTGTGGTCATAACTGTAGGCGTTTACAAAATATTTGAAAATATATGATTTTTTACCATGCATGGATGTCATAAGTACTGATAAAACATGCTTCTAACTCAATAAATTATAACTATACCGCAAACTTCATATAAACACTAAATATATTACTGTAGTAGTGAACGCCTCGACCTATGACGAGCTTGAACATAAATTAAATTTGACGGCTGCATCAGTGTCAACGTGTTTTATGGCTAACGGACTTATCTAGACACGCGGCAGCGTGACAAGCCAAGGTCAAGCAAAGGAACTGGCTAGCCAGCGCCGAGTGGAATATTACACGAACCACTTGGTGCCACTTTTGACCCTTCTATAACTCAAAACTTCTTTAACGTAAACACATATAACTACGTGTGTTTAATTATATCCATAAGAACATCTAGAAGCCCAAATTTCATGAAGCTAGCTCAAACGGTTATAAAGATATGAAGGTCAAAAAGTTTAGCACTGACTGACTGACTGACATATAGTACCTAAATTTAACCTGCTTCCAGATGACCTAGAAGGATGAAATTTGGAATCCAGCTCGTTAATTGTGTGTAAGCGTAGGAAAATATCTAAAAATAAAAAAGGAAAAAAATAGGGGGAGTCCCCATACAATTTTTTTTTAAATTGTAGCGTTGGAACCGTTACAAGCAGATATTTAAAACTATCCCAATATATGTATTATTATAACAGAAATATAAAAATAAAGTTAAGTCAAAAAATAAGTTGTGTTCCCATACAAAAAACTTGTAACACGCGCTAAACAACCGGCCAACGGTGTGTCGTCGGCGGCGCGCGGCGCGCGGCGCGCGGCGCGCGGCACCACATAATTAAATTATACACAGAACAGAAGTAAATCTACATAAACGCGCTCCCGAGCAACACATAAACATAGGCATCGCTTACGAATACCGAATACCGATTGAGTTATTTATTGTTTTATTAGTAATAAATTAAATAAATTATTACATTTATGTTCATCCTGCTTCTTTCTCAACGATGAATTAAATGATTGTCATACTATAACCACAAACGTTCTTCGTGCTTAAACCAGCAACAGTATAAAAGTGAAGTACATACCAGGCTGACGCAACTAGGAACAAAATAAGTTTTGTATGGAACTTGTTTCGCAAATCTTTGCCAACGAAGAAAAATAAAACGTCAGTGCTATTTATTCTGTCAAGTTTACATCAAGTCAACTGTCAGCCTAATTGTTTTGTTTGTTATGAAGGCTTCAATGTTTTGTTCGGGTATTTCGTGCAATTTCTTTATTATTTAGTGAAAATAGTGAACCGTGATCAGAGTAAAGAGCGAATTTGTTATAATGCCACCGAGAAAATGGTTTACTAAGTGTGAAATATGTGGCAAGCGAGCCAC
The DNA here is from genome assembly GCF_033807575.1 of Cydia pomonella. NCBI lineage: Eukaryota > Metazoa > Arthropoda > Insecta > Lepidoptera > Tortricidae > Cydia > Cydia pomonella. The sequence goes on along the minus strand of NC_084709.1, from coordinate 25,374,662 downwards.
TCGAGAAAATCACGAAAAAAGGGATTTTATGGCATAATTTCCCTTGGATAAAGACCGGTACGTATTGCTTTAGATACTTTTGACCTTATTTTGGTGCAGCAGACTTTAAACACATCGAAAATTTGATATTTTATATTATTTTTAGTTGTGAACTAGGGACGTACTAAAACTATCGATAATTGTATGTTTATACACAAATAAATGCCCGTACCAGGATTTGAACCTGGGACCATCGGCTTCATAGGCAGGGTTACTGCCCAGTAGGCCAGACCGGTTCTCATGATTAGAACAGACATATAAATATATAAAAAGTTAGAGCATTGATAAAGGGTTGTTGATCATTGGATGCCGAAAAACATGATTTATAGATGCATATTAGCGCTAAATAATCAGTTGATCATCTCATTAGCAAATACTTGGAATATAAACTGTAGATAAAGTCATGTTTGTCCAAGGCTGTATGTTTTCAGATGCAGGCAGTGGGTCAAATTTGTTGGGAACGAAGACCTGACGATACATCTTCCCATAGAAAAGTAACATTTATTGAAACATGTATGTGCAGAACATTTTGAAAATAAAGCTTTAAATAATAAAAAAAAACACGACTTAAAACTGTATTAAAATAATTCGGGTCCACATTAAGCCCGACCAGATTAGTCCACTCAAAGAACTATCCATTATATAACATACAACTTAAATGTGGACTCGATGCTAACCTGATTTCGAGTACAAAATTTGTAGACTTGTTTGAGTACAGAATTTGGAGCCTATGTTTCAACCCACCCCATTTTATCGATATCGATAAGAATCGCAAGCGTGTAGCGTACTACACTATTTAAATCGGTTATGTTGGTATTATGGTTCCTTGACAGTTCTTTGTCGTAGATTTTGGTAATGATTTGCGAAACAAACCGAGTCCACTCGCTAGTATGGAAGTCCCGTCTCTTAAAACGTAGTGATTATATGCTCTTTGGTACATACATGAGATTCAATGCATAAATAAATACTTTATACAACCCGTTCGCTATAAGTTTGCCGCTGTCAACGGTCACGCGTTTAGCGTTGTCTCACTCACTCAGTTCTAGTTCCTGTGAGAAAACGCTATACTGACGTCATTTGATAGCAGCAAACTTATGTTGTAGCGACGCCCCAGCCAATCAGCGTCACGCTCTGACGAATGGTACAAAATTATAAACGGTAGTGATATGCAGGCTGACGCAACTAGGAACAAAATAAGTTTTGTATGGAACTTGTTTCGCAAATCTTTGCCAACGAAGAAAAATAAAACGTCAGTGCTATTTATTCTGTCAAGTTTACATCAAGTCAACTGTCAGCCTAATTGTTTTGTTTGTTATGAAGGCTTCAATGTTTTGTTCGGGTATTTCGTGCAATTTCTTTATTATTTAGTGAAAATATCGAAAATAGTGAACCGTGATCAGAGTAAAGAGCGAATTTGTTATAATGCCACCGAGAAAATGGTTTACTAAGTGTGAAATATGTGGCAAGCGAGCCACTCGAGAAAATCACGAAAAAAGGGATTTTATGGCATAATTTCCCTTGGATAAAGACCGGTACGTATTGCTTTAGATACTTTTGACCTTATTTTGGTGCAGCAGACTTTAAACACATCGAAAATTTGATATTTTATATTATTTTTAGTTGTGAACTAGGGACGTACTAAAACTATCGATAATTGTATGTTTATACACAAATAAATGCCCGTACCAGGATTTGAACCTGGGACCATCGGCTTCATAGGCAGGGTTACTGCCCAGTAGGCCAGACCGGTTCTCATGATTAGAACAGACATATAAATATATAAAAAGTTAGAGCATTGATAAAGGGTTGTTGATCATTGGATGCCGAAAAACATGATTTATAGATGCATATTAGCGCTAAATAATCAGTTGATCATCTCATTAGCAAATACTTGGAATATAAACTGTAGATAAAGTCATGTTTGTCCAAGGCTGTATGTTTTCAGATGCAGGCAGTGGGTCAAATTTGTTGGGAACGAAGACCTGACGATACATCTTCCCATAGAAAAGTAACATTTATTGAAACATGTATGTGCAGAACATTTTGAAAATAAAGCTTTAAATAATAAAAAAAAACACGACTTAAAACTGTATTAAAATAATTCGGGTCCACATTAAGCCCGACCAGATTAGTCCACTCAAAGAACTATCCATTATATAACATACAACTTAAATGTGGACTCGATGCTAACCTGATTTCGAGTACAAAATTTGTAGACTTGTTTGAGTACAGAATTTGGAGCCTATGTTTCAACCCACCCCATTTTATCGATATCGATAAGAATCGCAAGCGTGTAGCGTACTACACTATTTAAATCGGTTATGTTGGTATTATGGTTCCTTGACAGTTCTTTGTCGTAGATTTTGGTAATGATTTGCGAAACAAACCGAGTCCACTCGCTAGTATGGAAGTCCCGTCTCTTAAAACGTAGTGATTATATGCTCTTTGGTACATACATGAGATTCAATGCATAAATAAATACTTTATACAACCCGTTCGCTATAAGTTTGCCGCTGTCAACGGTCACGCGTTTAGCGTTGTCTCACTCACTCAGTTCTAGTTCCTGTGAGAAAACGCTATACTGACGTCATTTGATAGCAGCAAACTTATGTTGTAGCGACGCCCCAGCCAATCAGCGTCACGCTCTGACGAATGGTACAAAATTATAAACGGTAGTGATATGCAGGCTGACGCAACTAGGAACAAAATAAGTTTTGTATGGAACTTGTTTCGCAAATCTTTGCCAACGAAGAAAAATAAAACGTCAGTGCTATTTATTCTGTCAAGTTTACATCAAGTCAACTGTCAGCCTAATTGTTTTGTTTGTTATGAAGGCTTCAATGTTTTGTTCGGGTATTTCGTGCAATTTCTTTATTATTTAGTGAAAATATCGAAAATAGTGAACCGTGATCAGAGTAAAGAGCGAATTTGTTATAATGCCACCGAGAAAATGGTTTACTAAGTGTGAAATATGTGGCAAGCGAGCCACTCGAGAAAATCACGAAAAAAGGGATTTTATGGCATAATTTCCCTTGGATAAAGACCGGTACGTATTGCTTTAGATACTTTTGACCTTATTTTGGTGCAGCAGACTTTAAACACATCGAAAATTTGATATTTTATATTATTTTTAGTTGTGAACTAGGGACGTACTAAAACTATCGATAATTGTATGTTTATACACAAATAAATGCCCGTACCAGGATTTGAACCTGGGACCATCGGCTTCATAGGCAGGGTTACTGCCCAGTAGGCCAGACCGGTTCTCATGATTAGAACAGACATATAAATATATAAAAAGTTAGAGCATTGATAAAGGGTTGTTGATCATTGGATGCCGAAAAACATGATTTATAGATGCATATTAGCGCTAAATAATCAGTTGATCATCTCATTAGCAAATACTTGGAATATAAACTGTAGATAAAGTCATGTTTGTCCAAGGCTGTATGTTTTCAGATGCAGGCAGTGGGTCAAATTTGTTGGGAACGAAGACCTGACGATACATCTTCCCATAGAAAAGTAACATTTATTGAAACATGTATGTGCAGAACATTTTGAAAATAAAGCTTTAAATAATAAAAAAAAACACGACTTAAAACTGTATTAAAATAATTCGGGTCCACATTAAGCCCGACCAGATTAGTCCACTCAAAGAACTATCCATTATATAACATACAACTTAAATGTGGACTCGATGCTAACCTGATTTCGAGTACAAAATTTGTAGACTTGTTTGAGTACAGAATTTGGAGCCTATGTTTCAACCCACCCCATTTTATCGATATCGATAAGAATCGCAAGCGTGTAGCGTACTACACTATTTAAATCGGTTATGTTGGTATTATGGTTCCTTGACAGTTCTTTGTCGTAGATTTTGGTAATGATTTGCGAAACAAACCGAGTCCACTCGCTAGTATGGAAGTCCCGTCTCTTAAAACGTAGTGATTATATGCTCTTTGGTGATATGGTTAAAATTTAGCGGGTCGGTTGGTTTATACCTGCATGGTAGTGATTTTATAGTCCACGGCTCACTAAAATAACAAAGATCAGTGCCCAAGGTTCGTTTCTCTGATTTCTTTTGAAAATAAGAAATAATATTTTAAGGTATAAATTTGTTAGTTCGAACTCTTTACCTTAAAAGAAATTCAGTAAGTCAGTCCATGACGCCCTGTGAGGACACACAACAATATACTAATATCATAATAAATTATCAACAAAAAAGCCAGTAACTGAATATCGAGTAATAATATTTCTAATTTAGTTTTGAAGGTCGCATTTTCAGGTTCCAGCTTAATTGAGTCTGGAATCTTATTATTAATTAGGATACATTTGCAATGTGGACTATTTCTACACATTTCTAGTTTGGTTTGACGTAGGTGCAATTTGTTCCTGTACTGTGCTCTAATTGTTTCCTTATCCTGTTTTAATAAATGAGAGTTTTCGCGAACAAAAAGAGCATCTTGCAATATATAGATGCAGGGCAGTGTTAATAGTTTGTAGCGGACAAAGTACGGACGGCAGCTGTCTGGTATACGCACATTCGTTAAAATACGAATACACTTCTTCTGCATTATAAAAAGTTGCTCGGCCTCGACACTATCACCCCAAAGGACTACAGCGTACCGAAGCCATGCGCACGCATATGCGTAGTATGCGGATAATTCACACTCGAAGTTTGTGTTCGTTTTTAGTATGCTTAGGGCATATATAAACTTCGACATTTTCGTTTTAATGTTTTGTATGTGGGCCTTCCAATTCATGCCGGAATCTATGGTTATACCTAACAAATTGAATTCCGCGACTTCTTCTATATTACATGTTGTAATGTCTAAACTTAGTTCTAATGTTTTTTTGTTGTATGGGTTTAAATTGTATGATTTTGGTCTTTTTCAAGTTAATTTCTAAGTTATGTTCACCGAGCCATTTCTGTGCGGAACTAAAAATATTATGAAGTTGTGAGTTACATTCGGAGCTGTTATTGCAACTAAACAATAGAGAGACGTCGTCAGAAAACATTACGTAACGCAGGTTGTGTCAGTGTTAAGAATTTTGAGCAGGTCATTAATATATGCCAGAAATAGTAGGCTTCCCTGAGGTATTGAACAACTAGTATGACGCAATTTTGACGTCACGATCTTTAATTCCTGGCAGTCCTTATCAAAGATCAAAGTGGTCTACTTGTACGCATTGTGTACGGTTTATGAGGTACGATTTGATCCAGTTATATGCCGTGCCGCGTATTCCCATCCCGTACAATTTACTGAGTATGATTTCGTGTGATACTTTTTCATACGCTTTTGTCATGTCAGGTCATAGGCTAAGTTAGTTTATTTTTCTATTTTAGTTTTAGTGTATTATTTAGTTTTAATAAGATAAACGATTTTCATTTTATTTATTCATTTTCTTTTTAGGGTTCCGTAGCCAAATGGCAAAAAACGGAACCCTTATAGATTCGTCATGTCCGTCTGTCTGTCCGATTCTGTCACAGCCACTTTTTTCCGAAACTATAAAAGCTATACTATTCAAACTTGGTAAGTAGATGTATTCTATGAACCGCATTATGATGTTTACACAAAAATAGAAAAAAACAATAAATTTTGGGGGTTCCCCATACTTAGAACTGAAACTCAAAAAATCTTTTTTCATCAAACCCATACGTGTGGGGTATCTATGGATAGGTCTTTAAAAATGATATTGAGGCTTCATAATGGGCGATTTTAACGCTCATCCGCACGAACGTTTCTATAGTGAGCTGATTAATCATTGCGACGAACAAAAATGGTGCTGTATGGACGTGGATAAGTTGGGGATTACGTCAGATACTTACACTTTTTTTAGTGATGTGCATTTATGTAGGAGATGGTTGGATCACTTTGTACTATCGCAGTCGGCGGTGCCCTCCGTTCGCAATGTTTATGTAAATTACAATTGTGTTACGTGGTCAGACCATTTTCCTATATTTTTGGAATGTGACCTTAATGTTATAGTGACTCTCTAGAATAACAAGACAGGTTCACGTAGATAAAAATGTAATATGGGGGGAGAGAACGACGGAGCAAATTGTTGTTTATCGCGACGAATGTCATTAAAGACTGCGTTTAATTAATTTTCCAATAGAATTAGAGTCCTGTGCCGATAGGTACTGTCAGGAACAGGGACATAAAAAAGTTTTGGACCGGCTATATGAGGAAATCGTTGATGCGCTTAAGAGTGCAGCAACTGTCGGTCGGGGAGACAGGCAACCGAGGGCTAAGAAACGGATTGTAGGTTGGAACAAACATGTTAGTGCCGCTCACCGGGTGGCTAGACAAAGGTATTGTGATTGGATAATGGCTGGAAAGCCTGAAAGTGGTACTCTTTTTAATGAGATGCGTGAAAGTCGCAAGGTCTTTAAATCGCGCTTGAAATGGTGCCAAGATCACGAAGATCAAATAAAGATGGACATTATTACCTCTCATCATTCAAAGAAGGATTTCCGCTCCTTTTGGAAGGCCACAAACAAATTAAAACCTTTGACTAGTCACCCGGCTAGCGTTGAGAGCGTTAGCGACCCAAAAAGCATTGCTAACCTCTTTTAGGACCATTTCGTTATAAAATCGGCTTTAGGCCCAACGAAGTTGGAGGGGTTAAATAGTGAGGCCGAGATAGAGAGTGTGGGTCCTAGCCTTACTGCTAAGGACATTGCTAAAATTATAAAATCAATGTCTGGAGGTAAATCCCCGGGATACGACGGTCTCTCTGTTGAGCACCTCCAACATGCTGGTCCCCACATATCGAGAGTGTTGGCAATGTTTTATACCTTGTGTATCAGGCATTCTTATCTGCCAGATAATCTAATGCGGACGATCGTCGTACCTATTGTTAAAAACAGGACCGGAGACCTGGCAGATAGGAGTAACTACAGACCCATTTCGTTGGCAACAGTCATGGCAAAAATACTTGATAGTGTGCTTAACTCCCAGTTAAATAGCCATGTGAAACTGCATGATAACCAACTAGGTTTCCGACCACAGTTATCTACTGAGTCTGCGATCCTATGTCTTAAGCACACTGTCAGGTATTATGCCAAAAGTAAAACCCCGGTGGTGGCCTGTTTCCTTGACCTGTCTAAGGCTTTTGACCTGGTTTCCTATGATATACTGTGGAAGAAGCTGGAGAATACCAGTGTACCGCAGGAAACCATTAGAATATTTAAGTATTGGTATGGAAACCAGGTCAACTGCGTTAGATGGGCAGACATGCTATCTGATGAGTACAGGTTGGAGTGCGGGGTGAGACAGGGGGGGTTGACTTCACCTACGCTCTTCAACCTGTATGTTAATGGACTAATCGAGGCGCTCAGCAGAACCCATGTCGGCTGTCATGTGGATGGAGTTTGTGTCAACAAGATAAGCTATGCGGACGACATGGTGCTGCTGAGCGCGTCGGTGTGTGGGCTGCGTAAACTGTTGCGAATTTGTGAAACGTATGTCTCAAATCATGGTCTTAAATATAACGCAACCAAGAGTCAGTTCATGGTGTTTGAGTGCGGTCGCAAGAAGACAATGGATATTCCTGCTATTTGCCTCAATGGTACCCCCATAGATAGAGTGGACCATTTTAAGTACCTAGGCCATGTTCTCGCGACCGACCTCAAGGACGACCTGGATATGGAGAGGGAACGAAGGGCCCTGTCGGTCCGGGCGAATATGATCGCCCGCAGATTTGCAAGGTGCTCAAAAGAGGTTAAAGTCACACTGTTTAGGGCATTTTGCACTTCCCTCTACACTTGCAATTTGTGGGCACAGTATAGGCAACGGGCATACGGGGCCCTTAGGGTCCAGTATAACAATGCGTTCCGGGTGCTGATGGGGCTGCCCCGTTTCTGTAGCGCATCAGGGATGTTCGTGACGGCGCGCGTGGACTGTTTTTATACTACCATGCGTTCACGCGCAGCATCCCTGGTGCGCCGGGTGCGTGGCAGTCCCAACAGCATCCTACGAATGATAGCGGATAGGGTCGACTGTCCCTACTTGTCGCACTGTGAGGGATTGCATTCCCCCATCAGTGTTGTTTTATTTTAAATTGGTGTTTGTTGTACCTACTAACCCCTTAGTTTGTAAGTTCTACTAATGAAAATATGTGTCCATGTGTTACATGTAATAAAAATATTCATTCATTCATTCATTCAATATCATTTTTTTCTAAACTGAATAGTTTGCGCGAGAGACACTTCTAAAGTGGTAAAAAGTGTGTCCCCCCCCCCCGTAACTTCTAAAATAACAGAATGAAAAATCTAAAAAAAATATATGATATACATTGCCATGCAAACTTCCACCGAAAATTGGGTCGAACGAGATCTAGTAAGTAGTTTTTTTAATACGTCATAAAAATTAAAAAAAAAAATTTTTTTCATCAAACCCATACGTGTGGGGTATCTAGGGATAGGTCTTCAAAAATGATATTTAGGTTTCTAATATCATTTTTTTCTAAACTGAATAGTTTGCGCGAGAGACACTTCCAAAGTGAAAAAATGTGTGCCCCCCCCCCCTGTAACTTCTAAATTCACAGAATGAAAAATCTTAAAAAAATATATGATATATATTACCATGCAAACTTCCACCGAAAATTGGTTTGAACCAGATCTAGTAAGTAGTTTTTTTTAATACGTCATAAATGGTACGGAACCCTTCATGGGCGAGTCCGACTCGCACTTGGCCGCTTTTTATATCTAAATTTCTCTTTAAAATTTGATTAAAGCTTGATTTTTTGAGGCGAGAATGATATATGTATAGCCACAATTGTCACAAAGTTACGAATATACTTATCTTTATTTGTTTGAAGGCTCTTTATTTTTTGGAAACAATATGAATTAACCTTTGAATTCAACCCTACCAAGGTTTATAAAACTAAGATTAAATTTAAATTAAATTATTCTGTGTTAAATTATATATTAGTATTAGTATTTATTTGTAAAATTGTAAATAATGTACATATAGTAGTTAATCGTTTTATAAGTCTTACTAATTAAATGTTATACAATGTAATGTCCCGTTCGTATGTCGTTCCCAATATCATGCTTGGACAACGCTATGTACTCCATAAGTGTCGTAGTATATCAGGTGAAGTACTTTAAGATTATTGTGATATAACATATGTAATATATACGATGTGGTTGTACTTAATAAATAAAAAAAAATATATATAAAGATTATTCGGGGGGTATAATTATTTTTATTGTAACAGTTAAGTGTATATTTATGGCATTATTCATAAAAATCATAAACGTCTGTTAAATTTAAAAAGCCGTTGATGAACGTTTGTCCCTGTCTGTTATATTGACGATTGAGTGTTTGTTAGAAAGTGGGAACATTTTACGGAGGTTTGCTGAGTTTTATGAATAAGGGGGGAATAGTTTGCAAATTGACAATAAATGAAATGATTTGGAAAAATGAGACATTGTATTTTTTCATCCACATATTTGCAAACTATCACACTTCTCGTATGGACATAGCACCTCCAAAGTGGTAAAATGTGTGTCCCCCCTAAACTTCTAAAATAACAGCATGTCAAATCTAAAAAAAAATATATGATATACATTACCATGCAAACTTCCACCGAAAATTGGTTTGAACGAGATCTAGTCAGTAGTTTTTTTTAATACGTCATAAAATTTAAAAAAAAAATTTTTTCATCAAACCCATACGTGTGGGGTATCTATGGATAGGTCCTCAAAAATGATATTTAGGTTTCTAATATCATTTTTTTTCTAAACTGAATAGTTTGCGCGAGAGACACTTCCAAAGTGGAAAAATGTGTGTCCTCCCCCCCCCCCCCCCCCTCTGTAACTTCTAAAATAACAGAATAAAAAATCTAAAAAAAATATATGATATACATTATCATACAAACTTCCACTGAAAATTGGTTTGAACGAGATCTAGTAAGTAGTTTTTTTTTAATACGTCATAAATGCTACGGAACCCTTCATGGGCGAGTCCGACTCGCACTTGGCCGCTTTTTTGATTTCCAATTGTTTTTGCTGATTAAAACCTACTTTTGACTTGAAATATTTTTTTTTTATCTCGAAAAATATTGATCCTATAAGTATGAGTATAATCTCATTCGATTCAGCGCAAAAAAATATACGAAAATGACACCTCACTCGCCTGGTTAGTAAAATGTGCGTCTTTTAAAATGAAACCCCCAAATTTTGATACGACTCGGCAGATCCTCATTTCTAGTTCCAAGATAAAGACAAAAAACAAAGTTTTAGAAGTCAGCTGCAGAGAAAAGGTACCTACCCCCCCCCCCCTGCATAGAAATTTGTATGCAGGGGGAGGGTACCTTTTCTCTGCAGCTGAATGTACATATTTTGCCGCCAAAATATGCTATTTTTCCTGTAGTACATAGTCAATTTCGAGTTAGATAACTTGCGTCTTAACGTCCTCACGTCAATTTTATTTACCTACGATTTAGATCCAGATTAACTAAGTATACAGCATAGCAGTACGATAGCTTTTATCCCGAACATACAGGTAGGGGAGTGAAGAGACATACAGAGGAAACCTAAAATAAAAGTCGGTGCAAGCGAACTCTGTACCAAGGTCTGTTTTAGATTGTGAAAGATGCCAAGCCCGATAAACGGCTACGGCGCCGCGTCGGAAGTGGTGCTGACTGGACTGTCGGGTCGGCTGCCGGAGAGCGGCGATATCGAGGAGTTTGCGCAGCATCTCTTTGCTGGCGTCGACCTAGTCACCGACGATGACCGCCGATGGACGCCAGGTAACCACTCCGAACTCTTCAGTGTTTTTTTAGAGTTCCGTACCTCAAAAGGAACAAGCGGAATCCTTATAGGATCACTTGTGCGTCTGTTTGTATGTCTGTCCATTTGTCACAACCTATTTGCTCCGAAACTACTAGACCAATTAAGTTGAAATTTGGTACACATAATATGTAAGTCTGTGACCCAAAAACGGACAGGTAACGTAATCAATAGTACATTATGATACAAGTGTGCTAAGTTGGTTACTACACACGAGGCGATATTGTGCGCGCGAGCTGTAAGCGAGCGCGCAATAAGAAAGCCGATGTGGGTAATGACCAATGCACACGCGTTTCATACGACGTTTTTCAACACACTTGCGAGGAAAAAACAAAACTAATAAATCAGATTTTTTTGTCAAAACAGTAAAGGTACCTACAATTTTCAATTTGGTGGCTTACAGTTTTAACATTGAATAATTGCATCAAAGCGTGCTGGGCTTGTAGGCACTTATTCGCCAGTTCATTGGAATAAAGCTACTAACACGTTTTCCAAGAAAGACTGGGCGTTTTTGCTGATTTTCCATTGAATAAAAGTTTCATATGCCGCCAAATATTTTTCACCCGATTTTGATGGTAAAAGGCTATCGTTCTCGGGTATTGCCTCTATTAGTATTACTGACAGCGTCAATTTTATGTGTTCTTCATTTTCAATGCTTGAAAATGACATGTTCGTCAATATATAAACTAAAAACATGCAAAACTATTCCAATTTTAAGACAAATACGGAAAATGACTGGCGCGTTATTTTTATTAAGCACGATTCCAATGCGCGCGCAAGGCAAAGGCGCGCACGAATTCGACAAACAGCCAATTAAAAAAATGTAAAAAAGCTAATATTTTTGTATTTCTTTTTGACGGATGGAGATCAAATCAATAAAATGTTATGATTATTCATTAATGTAATTTACAGTACATATGGTGCTACTTTACCGCACTAGTGCGAAAATTAGCATATTACGTTACTGTGTCGAACATTTAAAGGGCCATATGTACTGTAAAACGTTGTACGATACATGTGCGAATAGGTAATTCGCAACTCCCTTCGGTCGTGTTTTAATTTATCGCCACTCGTTTCGAATTCCCTATTTTTCGCACTTGTATCGTAATGTACTATTACGAGATAATTTAATCTATAAATTATGTTTGGTGTGATAAAACCTCTTTGAACTAACATTTGAAACCTAATAGTTGGTTTAAAAAAATGTATTACTCAACCAAATTAAGAAGGCTCCGTTTCCATGCATATTATTTGCAATCAGTTACCTTCTTAACTCAATCGGATAATATAATGAAAAAGTCCAAGTGTTATAATATACTGAAAAAGCACGCGTGTTTAATATCTAGGATTATGAGCCAAAAATCGGTGGAATAAAAACGTCGTTTTGAGCAAGTGTGTTGAAAATGAATTTTGAATATAGGTAGAGGGCACTTTTGGGGGGAAAATGAGAAAATTAAATAACAAAGTTTTGCAAACTAAATCATCAAATATATATATTTTTTATAATTTTGATTGAATAGTTCAGAAGTTATTCAAGAAAATAGGCAAAAAATTACCATTCGGGGGAATGATGGTTTTAGCTCCGAAACTGGTGGGTCTAAAATTTTGAAAAAAATACACAAAATAGTTCTTTACCTAAATATGACAGGAAAACCTATTAGAAGTCAAGAGTGAGACGGACTTAGAACAAAAATGCTGTGAGGCTGTTTTAGGGGCACAGCCGCAATGTTTTACGTGAAACGTGGTAAGGACAGCTCTTTCGAAGGCCGAAAGGCTACAATCCGCTTAGAGACGAACGGCCCGATTCGAAGAATGATTAAGACAAGCTTAAGATCTTGGAAAGATCGATAACTAAACGACATGTCAAAATTGACGTTTATTTCGATTCCGCTGTGATCCCAATAAGATCTATCTACGATATTTCTAACGTCAAAGTGACATTGGTTGCCCGAATCGAGCTGCTTCTGTCAATTATACTACATTCAAACGATATTTAAATGAGAACTTATCTAAACCAGAACTTATCGTTATCGTATCTCATTCTTCGAATCGAGTCGGAAGGCCCGAAACGTCCCGAAGAGGCGTGGCTACACGCGAGCTGAGGGAGGTTAATGCTTGAGCACTGTGTTTGAACACAGAATAAACAATAAATATATAAAAAAGCAGATCAGACCGCAACAAATAAATTTAGAATTACATTTGAACAAGTCTCTATACATTTAAATTACATTCATTATGTTTCAGGAAGGTATGGATTGCCAAAACGGTGCGGCAAGCTAAAGGACTTAGTGCATTTCGATGCTGCATTCTTCGGCGTATCCGACAAACAAGCCGATATCATGGACCCGCAGTTGCGGCTGCTCCTGGAGGTCACGCATGAAGCCATCGTAGATGCCGGGCTGAGCCCCGCCGAGCTGCGCGGCACGCGCACCGGCGTATACGTTGGTGCCAGCCGCTCGGAAAGTTTAAACGTATGGTGCAGTGACAAAGACAACATCAACGGCTACGCTATGACTGGCGGCGCCAGCGCTATGTTCCCTAACCGAGTTTCCTATTCGTTCGACCTGAAAGGACCGTCGGTCGGCATCGATGTCGCCTGTTCGAGCTCTATGTACGCGCTGGCACAGGCCGTGCACGATATTCGGGCGGGCCGTTGCGACGCCGCGGTAGTCGCCGGCATAAACGTTTGCCTCGATCCGGCAACGTCACTGAACTTCTATCGGTTGACCATGCTTTCACCGGATGGTCGTTGTGCCTCTTTCGACGAAAGCGGGCAGGGTTACGTGCGTTCCGAGGCGGTGGTGGCCGTGTTGCTGCAGCGCCGTCCCGACGCGCGCCGCGTGTATTGCACGGTGCGCGGTGCCAGCGTCAACAACGATGGCTACAAGCCGCAAGGCATTATCTATCCATCCGGCGTCATGCAACGCCTCATCGCGCAAGAGACCCTGGAAGACGCCGGCCTACTCCCGGAGGACATCGTCTATGTGGAAGCGCATGGCACCGGTACCAAGGTCAGAATAGATCTCAAGTAAGTATTTGGGTCGAATATTGCTATTGCTACGTTAAGATTTGATGTCAGATATGGCGTATTGTATAACAGTTAGATTTAAAAGTCAATATTTATTTAATATCGTATTTATTTAAGTAACTACTTACTAACTGTTGTACAATACGTAAGTTTACTATAGGCATGAAAAAACCTTCGAACAAATGGAATAGATCTTGTGGTTAGTTTTTTTAAGTTTCGGAAAATAGGTATATTTCGGATAGTGTATGTAATATATTTGTTTTTTATACTACGTCGGTGGCAAGCAAGCGTACGGCCTGCTTGATGGTAAGAAGTCTCCGTAGCCTATGGACGCCGGCAACTCCAGAGGAGTTACATGCGCGTTGCCGACCCTAACACTCCACACCCTCGTTGAGCTCTGGCAACCTTACTCACCGGCAGGAACACAACACTATGAGTAGGGTCTAGTGTTATTTGGCTGCGGTTGACTGTAAGGTGGAGGTACTTCCCCAGTTGGGCTCTGCTCTAGATCTGGAATGACATCCACTATGCTGTGCCCTACCACATACAGCGAGATGACATTCACAGTGCCCATACCTCTCTCTTTTGGGCGTAGTTTAAGGACATACCCAGGTCCAAAATATGGCCAGGTGATGGCCCATATTAACGGTATGAACTGGAAACGGAGGCAATTTTTATGTCCAAAGGAATTTAGAGCAATAGATAAAATGCGGGGAAGCTAGTAACGATGCCCGGGCATTACTCTCACGTGGACGTTTTAACTCGTATAATCAAAGTTGTAGAAGCTGCTTTCGGGCTGGCCATATTCGACACAGGTACCTACTACAATATGTTGTGTTGTAATAGACATTTTTCTGAGTGTTCTGATCTGAGTAAGTATCTAACGTTGCAGGCGGGCGATCCGGAGGAGGTGAACGCAATTGCCGAGCTATTCTGTAAGGGCCGGGAGACACCGTTACTAATGGGCGCGGTCAAGTCCAACATGGGGCACGCGGAGCCGGCCTCCGGGCTGTGCTCCATCGTCAAAATGGTGTTAGCTATGGAGCGGGGAATCATCCCTGGGAACTTGCACTACAACACCCCCAACAGCGGCATCCCGGCACTCAGTGATGGTCGCATTAAGGTATCTTACACTAGGTTAAATTCAATTGAAATAATTAGCTGGAAGAGCAGTCCCTATGCACAGCTTCTTGGGTGGGCTAATCTGGCCATCAACATCCAATGCCTATAAGAAATATAAGTCTGTGACCCAAAGACGGACATATTGTAACGTCAACAATTGAATTTTAAACATAGGGGCCACTTTTGAGGGGTAAATGAGGAAATTAAAAAACAAAGTTTTGCAAAATATAATGAAAAGGATCTTTGTAACGATCTAAAATGGCGGAGAGGCGTGTTTAGAGTCAACATTTTAGGTATCCCCAAAAGGGACACCCATACCTAAAAGTATTTTTTTTAATAATTTTAGGGTAAACAGTTTAGAAGTTATTCACGAAAATATGCAAAAAAGTTACCACCCCCACCTCCCCACTTTATCTCCGAAACTACTGCAATACATACACAAAATAGTTCTTTATCTAAAGATGACAGGAAAACTATTATTAATTTACAGTCAAGCGTGCGTCTTATTTCAGAATAAAAATGCGGTTAGGCTGTTTTAGGGACACAGCCGCAATGTTTTATGTGAAACGTACGTGGTGTACACAGCTATTGCGAAGACCAAAAGCTGAGATCCGCGTATAGGACCGAAGGCCTGAAACTTCCCGAAGAGGCATTACATACATACATACATATAATCACGCCTATTTCCCGAATGGGTAGGCAGAGACCACGGATTTCCACTTGCTACGATCCTGAGATACCTCTTTCGCTTCCTTCACTTTCATGACATTCCTCATACACGCTCGTCGGTTTAGGGTGCTCTTAACCTGGCCTTTCTTCAGGATTTCCCCGATTTGATCAGAGAAAGTCCGCCGAGGTCTACCCCTTCCAGCTCCCTCTTCTACTTCTCCCTTATACACTCTCTTTGTTAACCTTCTTTCACTCATTCTTTCCACGTGTCCAAACCATCTCAACATACCTTTCTCAATTTTTGTCACTACATCTTCGTTCAGTCCACACTTTTCCCTTATCACACTGTTCCTAATTCTATCTTGTAATTTTACACCACCCACACTTCTCAACGCTCTCATTTCCACTGCATTCACTTGACTCTGATGTTTCTTCTGCCATACCCAACTTTCGCTACCATACATAAGTGTAGGCACCGGCCAACACCCCTCTATGCACAGCCAACCGTGCACGTATACGTTATACGGGAAAAATATCTGTGAAAACCCCCACATTATATTTTATGTACATTTTAGGTTTTGGTCAGACCCATTCGGGGTTTTCAAGACGTTTCACCCACGTTTCACATACAAAAAAAATCTTAAAAATTGTGAGCACGGTGTGTGTACGGAACCTTAAAACGTAAGTCCGACTCGCACTTGGCCGGTTTGTTTTTGATACAAAATTAAAAAAAAAATCAAAATTCAAAAACTTATTCTGCAAGTAGGCCTCAAGGGTTCTTTTACTAGTCAATGCAACATTTATATTGAGTGTATGCATTAATTTTAAAGGATTGTTTGGTAAAAAAAAACTTTATTTAAATAAAATTAAAACAAACTAATTTATTCAAAGTAATGTCCATCGCTAGCTACGACCTTTGCCCATCTTTCTGGCAATGCGTGAATTCCAGTCCAAAAAAAATCCTCACTTTTTGAGCTCAAGAACGTGTCGAGCCAATTTTTAATATCTTCGACTGAAGTAAACCGTTTTCAGGTTTCATAACATGTGGTCGAGCGTTGTCATGATGGAAAATCAGTTTGTCGTGTCTAGTCTCCCATTCCGGCCTTTTCTTCTTTATTTCTTCATTCAAACGCATCAATTGCTGTTGGTAAAGAGTTCCATTGATTGTCTGACCACTTTTTAGCAGTTCATAATAGACCACTCCTTTCTGGTCCCACCAAATACACAACATTACCTTGCCAGCATAGATATTTGGCTTTGCAGTTGATTTGGCTGGTTGGCCGGCTTTGACATATGATTTCATGCGCTTGGGATTATCATAATAAATCCATTTTTCGTCACCAGTAATAATGCGATGCAAAAAAGACTTTTTTTTATAGCGATAAAGCAGCATTTCGGATATACAAAGTCGTCTTTCAACGTCTCTCGGCTTTAACTCGTTAGTTTATTTATCTCTCAATACAAAAGGATACATAAGCAATTACTTATCTTATAGTGATCGTCGGATAAAATGTGAAATTTAATATTATTACAATACAATATAATCTTATAGAGGTAGTTTTGGTATATAAATATATCATATAATATTTGCCATATCAAAATGTCAAAAATAATTAATAGGAATAACAAACTGAAATTGTACCATGATACTACAGAGTACCTATCAATGAATAAGTTAAATATGATATTCAAACAATGACAAGTAGAAAATAAAATAAAGAAGTCAACTGAAAACAAAAACCTTAAAATAAATAACAATAACAATATACATATTAGAAACCACAATCTACATGTACTTAGTTGGTCAGATTCAGTCTATTTTGAAAGATATTCCTTAACTGAGTAGAGGGATTTCTTTAGTAAAAAAAATCCTAAAAGGTTCTACGTGCTGCCATCTTTAGAATTTTTCTCTCGTTTAGAAACGGTGTGATATGGGCTCGCTTTGGCACCGAGAAACAAAACCTAGTTCAAGCATTTTGGACTCTTTGAGTTGCATGTGCGGTTTTAGCCAGCAGGCGTGGTCCATAAACGATATCGCAGTTATTAAACTGTGACAACACTAGCGACTCAACCAAAACCAGCCTCACCTCTTCCGTTAGGTAATTTCGGATACCATACAAAATGTTTAGCCTATAAAATGCGTTTCTTATTTTTGTATTTATATGATCAATGTAGCGTATGTCACTATCTATAATCAATCCCAAAATTTTGGCTGCATCCACTCTCTCAATCCTTTTACCATTAATCACCAATCTAAGATTAGAATTAATTATCCGATTATGCTGTAATTTAGATCCAAATATAAGGTACTTTGTTTTTGAGGGGTTTAAAACTAGGTTATTATTATACGCCCATTTGTATATTGCAACCAGATCCTCATTTATTTGCTCTATAGCACATTTTGTGTCTTTTGGGTCAAATGAAAAATATACCTGCGTATCGTCGGCATATAAATGAACACTACA
Source organism: Cydia pomonella (assembly GCF_033807575.1). NCBI lineage: Eukaryota > Metazoa > Arthropoda > Insecta > Lepidoptera > Tortricidae > Cydia > Cydia pomonella. The sequence continues at coordinate 25,356,535 of NC_084709.1, read as the reverse complement.
GTGCTTGAGTAGGTTGCCAAGGTCAGCAGTAAACACTATGAAAAGCAACGGACTGAGAATCGAGCCCTGTGGTGTGCCTCTTTTAACTAATTTTACTGTCGACCGAATCTCCTGTCCCTGACCATCCTCTGTAAGAACATACTGCTTACGATCTGTCAAGTACGACATAAACAATTTCCGTGCTCCTACTGACAATCCGTAGTAAGCCATTTTTGCTATTAACAATTCCTTACTGATACAGTCAAAAGCTCGTGAAAAAAAAATCAATTAATACTAATATAGTGCATTTGCCATCGTCAGTAGCTGACATTGTTATCTGTAACTTGAGCTAACGCGATGGCCGTACTGTGGCCGCTACGGAACCCGGACTGTACGCTCGGTAGCATATTATTTTGTTCTACGTAGTTAGTCAACTGGGTGCAAACCGCTCTTTCAAGAACCTTTGACATAACCGGCAGGAAGCTTATTGGTCGTAAGTCTTTATGGGATTCTACAGAAGTACTTTTGGGTAGACACTTCACTATGCCAAGCTTCCATGCCTCCGGAAAGACCTTTTCAGAAAAGACGAAACCATAAGGCTCGCACTGTCAAAAAGTTATCAGATCTCTTGTAGAGCCAAGCTATAAGCATTAGCCCTAACTTCATAAACTCTACACCTTAGTCAAAATATGTGGCCTAGCCGTGTCGTTACTACAAGAAGTATTTAATGTATAATAAAAAATAATGAGTAGTGAATAAAAAATTCACTTTATGCACATGTGATGTGGTAGCAAAAATACACAAAATGTAAATTAAGTCATCCGTCTGTTCGTTTCGTCCTAAAACTGCTGTGCCCGACTCCGATCCTTATAATAATAATAAATAAATATTATAGGAAATTATTACACAAATTGACAAAGTTCCACAGTAAGCTCAATAAGACTTGTGGCGAGGGTCCTTAGACAACGATATATATATAATATATAAATATTTATAAATATTTAAATACATAGAAAACACCCATGACTCAGGAACAAATATCCATGCTCATCACACGAATAAATGCCCTTACCAGGATTTGAACCCGGAACCATCGGCTTCGTAGGCAGGGTCACTATCCACTAGGCCAAACTGGTCTTCAAATGCTTATATATAACTGTTAGTTTTACATATATGGTATCTAAACCTAGTACATGTAATGCAGGTGGTTGACAAAAACACAACGTGGCAGGGCGGACTGGTGGCAGTCAACTCGTTCGGATTTGGTGGCGCCAACGCGCATGTGATTCTAGAAGGAGGACACGGCGAGCGGCCGCCGCTCGCGGAGTGCCCGGTGCCGCGCCTCGTATTGGCCTCGGGCCGCACTGACGAAGCCGTTGAGAAATTACTCCGGCTAGCGGCTGATCATCCCCGCGACGCGGAACTACATGCTTTAATCGACGCCGTGCATGCACGCGCCATCCCCGGCCACCCGCGCCGCGGTTACGCCGTGTTGGCCCAGGCAGGGCCCGTGCTTGAGGTGCTCGAAAACCAAGGCCAACCGCGCCCGGTTTGGTTCGCATTCAGCGGCATGGGTTCACAATGGGCCGGCATGGCGCGTGACCTACTTCGCTTGCCAACGTTCGCAAAGAGCATCGCACGCTCAGCAAAAGTGCTCGAACAGTACGGCGTGGACCTCACGTACGTAATTGCGGAGGCATCGGAGGCTGAATTCCACAACGTTATCAATTGCTTTGTGTCCATCGCCGCCGTGCAGGTGGCTATGGTGGACGTGCTGCGTGAGCTTGGATTGCATCCTGATGGCATCATCGGACATTCCCTTGGCGAAGTCGGTTAGTTTCTTTATCACAAAGTTATTTCTGCGAATGTTGGAATTATATCTTTATCACCGATATCACAATAAAGTAGACTTCTTTATTTACAATAACAATATACATAATGGATATTATTATTATTAATTCTTTATTTCAGATAACATTTTATCCATATAAATGTTACTATGGCTTGTGGCTACGTTAGTAACTTAACTACTTACTACATTACTTATTTATAACTAATTGAACTCAAAATTTTAGGAAGGTACAATCCACTCTGTCAGCTATGACCTTGAGTATGCTGTTGTGACTGCCCCGCACCCGACACAAGTCACAACAGACGCTATCCGCTTACGCCTGATGGCATAGAAGTCATCAGTTCGTTCCGCGGCGAACATCCCTGAAGCGCTGCAGTAACGAGGCAGTCCCAACAGCATCCTGAAGGCGTCATAATTATATTGGATTCGGAGGTTGTTGTATGCTTTTTGAGTATAGTTGACCCATAGACTGCTCGTGTAAAATACTCTAAGTAATCCTCTGTATATAGAGGATTACTATAACTAGGCACTTGAGGCATTGTACCAAGGATATTGGCGGCATTTCCTCGTTGTATCGTAATACTGATACGTTGTGCGAGGAAGCCGCCAGCTCTTCGGTCACCAGGTACGTCAGCGTTTCGCGATTTCTCCAAAAAACTTGTGCGCGCCGGGACCCCATGGACCTAGAGTTTCAACGCCAAATGGTACAAAAATAATTGATTATTAATAACTTTATCACGTTGAATTCCATTTATCTTCTTTATAGGTTGTGCGTACGCGGACGAGACGCTGACGGCAGAACAGACGGTGCTATGCGCGTACTGGCGCGGGCGCTGCACCCTGGACACGGCGCCGGCGCCGGGCGCCATGGCCGCCGTCGGGCTCTCCTGGGAGGAGGCCGCGCGGCGCTGCCCTACGGATATCGAACTCGCTTGCCACAACTCGCCCGACAGCGTGACGGTGAGATTTATTGGATTGACTTTCCTGTTTTTTGAACGGAGTACAGGTTTGTTTGTTCTGTGATGAAAGTTACTACATCGGGGGAATTCCTGATTGATGAGATTCCGTCGTTCGCCCATTTTGGTTTAGACTGACCGTCAAAGGTGTGGCCACGATTTATAAATAATTTTCTACAAATTACTCATAGATTGAGGTACCAATATTCGATATAAAAATATGTTTAAAGATTTTTACAACTTGTATAGATTTTTTATTTGTCAGCGTTTATCACAATATACAAAATCAAATAAAAGGCTAGGAATGCGTCCGGCGCTTCTGCCGTAGGAAAGCCCATGATACCCATGACTGTCCACCATGGTACCACAACGGCAGCGGTGGGGGACGGTTGTTACAGTCCCTATGCGCAGGCAACTCGCCAGTCTGAAGATAGTGCTGTCTAATAGGGTCCCTATGGATAATGAGGGGAGGGCTTGTAACCACAGATTTGACTCCCACTCCGCGGTGGCAAGAAGACGAGCTCGATCCGCCGCACTGGTTGACGTATCAACAAGATTATTCCGTACTAGACGGCATATGAATGCATTTTTGTTATCGAAGTGTTTACATTTCCTTTATGATTATAAATATATATATATATATAAATATATATATATATATATTGATTGAAAGATAAATAGACTTCCAAGCATTGTTTACATTGTTTTTGTGAAGTTTCTATTAAGTATATACAATTTTACACTTTCAAAATAACAACGGTGTATTGTATGGTTATGAGGGTTTTTAAAGTTTTTTGCAGCATCTGTATTGTTTATTTTTTAACAACATAAGGCTTATCTATGTGTTTGTACCTACTCATAACGTTTGACGTTAAAATGACATAAATTGCTACCTGTGTCCGATCATTATGTGCTCCGTTTAGTAGTTGAGGTGAAAATACTGGATACGGACTGATGGCCAGGATTTGCGCTGATGTGGATGGCAGGTCGTTGAAATGACGAAGGCAGCAGGTTCATCGAATTAATTACATTTAATTCGGGACTTTTATAGCCCGACCAGAAATATATGATCATTGTCAAGAGGGCGCTGTTATTCTTATGAATAGGGTGACAGTTCAGTTTACTATGAAAAATTTAGTTCCATTGAAATTCCGCAATATGGCGCGTGATCATATATTGCTGGTCAGGCTTTACATGTTTTTTGTCTTGAATAACTTTATTTGACGACCTGTCTGGCCTAGTGGGTAGTGACCTTGCCCATAGAGCCGATGGTTCCGGGTTCAAATCCTGGTAAGGGCATTTACTTGTGTGATGAGCACGAATATTTCTGAATTATTTTTCTCATTGCACCCACATTCGAAATTTTTTTGTTTTGCCCTATAGTTGACTGGTAGAGAATGCCTTAAGGCATTAAGTCCGCCATTTGTACTTATTTTTATTGTGCAATAAAGTTTAAAAAAAAATCTGAGTCATGGGTGTTTTCTATATATTTAAGTATTTATATATTATATACATCGTTGTCTAAGTACCCACAACACAAGCCTTATTGAGCTTACTGTGGAACTTAGTCAATTTGTATAATAATGTGCTGTAATATTTATTTATTTATTATTTATATAAAAATTAACAAAAACTAAAATAGGTATAAGCTACGTGGAAGTCAAGTGACCCAGGACAATCATTTCAACAGATTTCCGGTCCATTAGCATCTGTGGAGAGATTCGTAGAGCAGCTGTCGACTGACGGCGTGTTTGTACGGATGGTCAACACCTCAGGCGTGGCGTATCACAGCAAATACATTGCGAGCGTCGCTCCGCTGCTGCACGACCGCCTTCGGGAGGTTATTCCTAATCCTAAGCCGCGCAGTGCGCGCTGGCTTTCTTCCTCTATACCAGCGGACCAGTGGAACTCAGACTTAGGTGAGTCTAATTTTTACTGCATTGACTACACCACCGAATAACACGGAGTGGCAACTGATCTAGGACTGTTTTGCAGCTCGGCTGAGCGACGCAGCGTACCACGTGAATAACCTAGTGTCGCCAGTACGGTTCGCTGGCGTACTAGCCATGGTGCCGGAGCGCGCGCTGGTGGTGGAGGTGGCACCGCACGCGTTGCTGCAAGCGGCGTTAAAGCGCGCGATGCCCGGCGCCGCGCACGTGCCGCTCGTGCGTCGCGATGCCTCTGACGCGCTTGTCCATCTACTGGCCGCCGTGGGTAAAGCCTATGCGGCTGGCGCGCAACCTCAGGTAACAGACGCCTGTATTCCTTTGTGACGCTGTAAACAGACTGCTGCAGGCTTTATTGGCTAAAATGAAATCTCGACATTTAATTCATGATTTTCTAATGTTATAAGGTATCGCGTTTATACCCGCCTGTGTCCTGGCCCGTGTCGCGCGGCACGCCCGGGCTCGCGGCGCATGTTGGCTGGGACCATTCCGTCGAGTGGCGCGTCGCCGACTACAAGACCCCCGTCCGCACCGGCGAGAACATCATCGAGTACAACCTCAACAAGCCGGATGACGCATTCATTGCTGGACATAGCATCGAGGGTCGAGTTATATTTCCGGGTACCGGATATCTTGTGAGTTTGAGACTAAGCGACTTTAGTAAATACTATACGTAATAGAACCGGTGCTCTAAATGAACCTAAACTAGTAAAAGGTTGACTGACTATTTTTTTGTTTAAAACAGACACTGGTTTGGCGCACGGTGGCAAAGATGAATAATCTAGAAATGGAGCAGGCGGCGGTGGTGTTTCAAAATGTAAAATTCCATCGCGCCACCATCGTGTCCCGTGAGGCTCCAGTTCGATTCCTTGTCTCGCTATTGGATGGCACAGGGGAGTTCCAAGTCTGCGAGGGCGAGGACGTGGTGGTCACGGGCACGGCGAGGCTCACCGCCGACGCTGCCGCCGAACGCATAGCTACAGCCGAGCTGGACCAGGCCGAGGAACAGCTAGAGGACCTACCGGCTCTCGACTCTGAAGACATCTATAAAGAATTACGCCTCCGCGGTTACACCTACAAGAGAGAGTTTCGTGGAATTAAATCCTCGAATGCACATGGCACACGCGGACTGCTCAAATGGGAAGGCAACTGGATCTCGTTCCTGGACACGGCACTGCAAATGTCGCTTCTCGGCGTATACACGCGTGACTTGTATTTGCCGTTACGTATACAGCGTGTAGTCATCGACCCTGGTGCGCAGCGCGAGGCGGTGGCGGCCGCCGCGGCCACCAGTGGCGCAGTGCTCGTTAAACGTTACCCTAGCATTGATGTCATTGTAGCTGGTGGTGTAGAATTCAGAGGTGTCAGCACATCATTGGCTCCACGTCGTACACATATCCAAGCCCCGCCCAAGCTTGAAAGGCACGCATTTGTACCCTTCCATGATGCGTGTTTCGATTTCGAGGACATCGAGCGATCCAAAAGGCATGCGCTTACTGCCGCAATACAATTGGTGATCGAGAACTGCGGAGTACTGCAACTCGTGCTAGCGGAGCTGGCGCTGCAGCGACCCGTGGACGCACTGCTGCTGCCGCACGCCTTGCAAGGTACATGCTGCAACCCTACACTGAGCGTGGCCCGACATGCTCTTGGCCGGTTATTTAAGTTTTTGTGGGGTGACACATTATTGCTTATCAGCATCCATGTTTATGAAAGTGTAGTGTAGTCGTTTATTTAATAACAATACGAGTATGAATAAATAAAGTAAACAGCGGACCTATAAGCACCTATACCTACACATGTAGGTATTGCGTGTTAGAAATCTCTTGATTTATTTATTATTACGACAATCGCCATTTAAACAATAACACAGGGTTTTAGCGAGTTGATGGTAGGTACCTATAGCGGACCGCTGCGCTGAAGCGGTAAGTACATACGCTGTTATAGAAATGAAATAAAATGGAACTAAAGGCGAATCACCAGTTGTCTTGTCACAACCATGACACATTTTCGGGATGTAGGTATTTTAAATTCATGATACGCGATATAATCCGTTTATAAGCCAATAGTTTTATTTCATGAATAATGAACTGTCGCCTGCGGTATTTCCGGACCGATACGAGCTTCAAACTTTCAAGAAAAAAGCGTACTCCCATCTTTAATGCCGGCAACGCACCTGCAACCCCTCTGGTGTAGCGGGTATCCATGGGCGGCGGTAATCGCTTACCATCAGGTGATCCGTTTGCCTCCTATATTATTAAAAAAACTGAAAACAATATTGTGTGTAAGTATACATATAATTTAATCTGTTGTGTTTGTATTGTTATCTTTTTCTTTTTTCTTTCATCTTCTTGTCCTGTGTATGTGTGTATGTGTGTATGTGTGTATGTGTGCTCTATAGAATAAATATCTTTTTCACCACACCAACTGGTAAAAGCCCTCTTGATTGTTCAAAAACGAATGAGAAAGTTGTATTTTATCCACATGTAGGGCAAAGTAATCAGATGCAAATTTTGAGTTGTTTTCTTATGTTAGCTAGTAGAATTTACTTTTAAATTATGATTTTGAATGATTATTTTTTTATTACGTTCATTTAGATTTGATTTCGTTTGAATTTTTTAGTAGCGTTTCCAGCTTGATATTATGCGTCTCTCTATTTCTGCTGTGTCTGTATCTAAGAAGAAGAAGTATCCAGCTGGAAACGCTACTGGTCACTTAAACATTTGTTTAAATCAAAAATGCCCATACCACTTAAAAAGAAACTTATGGACTCCTGCATCCTACCAACACTGACATACGCCTGCCAGACGTGGAGCTTAACAGAAAAAAATGCCCAAAAGATTTCGGTTTGTCAGAGAGCAACGGAGAGGAGCCTACTCAATGTCAAGATAAAAGACAAGATTAGAAACAAAGACATTCGGGAAACAACCAAAGTAATTGATGCATTACAATATGTCAAGAAAATGAAGTGGAGATGGGCAGGACACATTGCACGTTACGATAACTCAAGATGAGTGAGTGAGAGTGACGGAATGGAGAGGACCAGGGAGTGGTGACAGACACTCAGGACGCCCACTCAAGCGTTGGGCTGATGACATAAAGAAAACTGCCGGCATGGGGTGGCATTATCTAGCCCAAGATCGAGAGGCATGGAAAAACTTGTGGGTATAGCACAAGGGGATCCCGAAATAAAAAATGAATAAAAAATCTCATGTACAATAATATTTTATTAACTGTTTTTATAATTGAATACAGTTTATATGTTATTCCTTGTAAGTGTTTAGCATGCAACACAGAATAAAGGGGTCGCAAATAAAGGCTATTTTATTTTATTTTATTATTGAATTTTTTGGTATTTCATAGTTAGTAGTTTCCTCGTGTTGGTGGTTGGTGTGGTGAAAATTTTTGTGTTTCACTCGGAGGCAAAGTTTGTTTAACCCTCGTGCATTGAAACCCTCGCAACGCTCAAGATTCCACTACTTGAACCACTCGCTACGCTCCGGGTTCAATTTTGGAATCTTTCCCTTGCTCGGGTATCAATATTGGCACGAGCGGTTAAACAACAACTTTGCCCCCTTGGAAAACAAACAACTATTATTTTTTTCTAATGGGTACCTATACCTGTGATACTTACAAGTTCCCACGTCTGTTACAGTGCTGGAGAGCGAGCCAGGCCTGCGCGCGAGCGCCACGCTAGCGGTGGGCGGCGACGCGGCGCGATACAGCGCCGCCATGGACCCAATGCGAATCAAGGTAAGCAGCTTCCCAGTCAGAGGAAGAGAATTTTAAAGAGATTATTAGAACTAATAGAGCTATCCCTTTTCTGGATATTTTCGAAGAAGGAACAGAGAAAGGCATATGTTTCCCTGTCCCTGATTCGATATCGGATGTAGGGCCGATATCCGACATCCGATAAAATGCTTAGGAATTGAAACCTGCGTCGAGACATCGGAAATAATAGCACATTTCGATCCTAGTGCGGAAAGTATGTTATTACTTCACGAATACCGAGATATCTTACTCGGGACGAGTGAAGAATGACATTTCCGCACGTGTATCGAACGACGTTTTTTAATACAGTTGCGAAAAAATAAGAAAAACAACAAGTACTTTTTTATACTCAAGTAGGTACAATTCGTACCTATTAAGATTGTTCGTTTGTTCAAATCTTGCAGGCCTTCTTTACAATGTCCACCCAGCGGGTCGGTGGATGTCCACTACGCCGTCCTCCATCCACCGTGACACACATAATGCGCTTTTCGAAGTTGTCCGGCTGCCATCTGGCTACGTTTCCAAAGTAACTAATGATCCGCTGGAGACAAATGGATGACAACTGGCACTGGATTTTTAATTCCGTCAGGATTGACGCATTAGTCCGACGCGCCGTCCAAGAAATCCCCAACATCTTGCGCCAACATCATACTTTTAGTTACTTTAATTTAATATTTTTTTAATTTTGTAATGACTCGGGTTCTTGAATTCGATGATAGATAAAACAATTGGTGACAGTTAACTTTACAGTACATACAACTACAACTAAAACCTTAAATACTGTAATAAAGAGAAATAGACACAGTGCACGATACTGCTAAAATAGCCAAGAGATTTTCGTCGATGACTAAAAGTTACAGAAACTCCTATTTACATAAATTACATAAAAGCCTAAAAAAAAAACAACGGGTTGCACTCCGGGAGTGCCGGCAGAAGTGAAAACTTGAATATTAACTTTGTGCATTTGTGATATTTTGGAGAAATTGAGTAGCAGTTTTATAAAAAGAGATAATTCTCTATTATACCCACGTAAATAAGTTTGAGTGTGGAAGATTTTTAGTGTTTGAAGCGAATTTTAGAGTTAATATATAACATACAGAGTACTCATGAGACGGGAGCAGGACTACAACCTACACAATCGTAAATGTTAATGAATCGTTCACCATCATATTAAGTAGAACAATCACATTTCTTTTCTGTTATTTAACTTTTTGGTATCAAAAAATGGTTTTGTAAATGTTTGGTTTTGGTAAGGAAAAATTTGAGTATCTACAATCATGGACAGGGTGTTGGGACACACAAAGATACAATACAACACAATTAACAAAGATTAAACCTCTTTAACCGTTATGACAGCACTTTGATTAATGAAGAAAACAAAATGTCACACTTGAATGAGATACGATTTTTCAAAAGTAACCAGGCAATGCGGTCAAAAAAAATGCTTCACAAACATGTAATACCCGTCCTTAGCTTCCTTACGAATTAGATAATGTGTCAAAAAGAGATATTTATATGTTTGTTATTCCTCATTTTTGTAGGGTGTCACAAGTTGAGTTAATTACAAGGGATGTGCCTGTGTCGGTATTTATATTGAAGAAATATGCACTTATGTTCTGTCAGTAAGAAGAAAATACGAATTTTTCACACGTCGAATAATTCATATACCTTCCTCTTTTCTATTCGTCCTTTTGAATATATGAGTACCACCTCCCTCAGCTCGATACAAGCGCACAAGCAAACAGGACGCTGAAGCGAAAGAAGACTAGTGTCTAGTAAGTAAAAACAGTCCACTCGCTATACGGCTCGCCACTCGGACATGTATAAGTAACTAAATACAGATTTTGCATCGTAGATAAGCCACACATACGATAAAAATCTTGTATTTACAGTGGCTTACTGGTTGAGAAAGTGGGTTGTCACTTATAGACTCCAGATGCACAAAGCAAATAAAGACGACTTTCTTGGCTGAATGTACATGAAACTGGCAGCGTCATATATCTAATTGTTATAATATAAGTATGATTCCCTTTTTGATCATTCCCCTCTCTCTAAAATCAAATAGTTAGTCTGTGCGGAAAGAGAAGAATCATGAAATGTATTGGTTTGGTTCCCATAATATATGTTCCACGACTCTTCTCTTTCCCCACAGACCCTAATATGAGAATTAATGTAGCATCGATCTCATTTAGATTCTACCACTCAAAACTACTTATTTTATGTACCAAATGGGAAATAAAAGAAAACGTTTGTGTAAGATGATTTTCTATTTCAATAATTACAATAAATAAAAAATAACAATCATATTTTTCATTAGGCCTCCTAGCCTAGTCGCGATAATATATACACATTTGACGTGGCAGCTGCCATTCCATATAAAAAATATGAACTGTCATACGGATCATCATTGGTCGCGCGAGATATAGTATTTTATATTATTTACCAATTTTGAGGGGGAATCTATGTTACTTCCTAACTCCGATAATATATTATGACTGGAAACTTTTATGTGTTCTGCATCACCAACATCCATAGGCACTGGAAGAAATTCACCCAACGTTTTTTACAGATGATGATGCTTTGATAGGTAATGCAATAATAAATATTTGTTCAAATATTACCAAAGTGTGTCTGTCAAATGTAATGTTGATAAAACTCCAGCTTTCAGCCGCCTCCACTTAATATTTTCATTTGCTAGAAAAGAATCTGATGTGAAGTGTTTTCAGCATATCTGGCTATGACTTTTTCAAGACCTATTTCGCCTGACCAATTACACGCTGAATCCATTTATTTTTTAATTCTTCATCCTTTTGAAACCTAAAAAAATAAAAAGTTGATTTTGCCAGATACAGAACCAAGAGGGTAAATAACTAAGAAAAGTTCACCAAAGATCATTCATGTCTTTCATAGTATTCTACTTAATAAAGCTATCAATATCAATAGGTCAATATTTTGAAGTCGATAAAAATACAACATCACTATGCGAAAAAACATAACCTTTCATAGTTCGCAGAAAAATTCGAAAATACATGAAAAATATATCCAGAATTGAATTGGGTGATAGTTAAATAAACTACTAATATTGATTTTTATGTTAAGGTTAGGTCCTATAAATTAATATCATCAAAATTGAATGAAACTCACCGGTGGAAAGTTACCGGTTCTTGCGTATTTTCTTTTCTTCCCGTATGTGAGCCCTCGATCACACAAGACATTATTACACAAGGAACTTCGAACCATTACAAATAAAAACTCAGCACGTTTTTCAACAATCTTTCAGGAATATAAACAATATAATTAAAAATCGGCACGATGACCGCTGAAATCCTGCGAAATATTTCAACTAATATGATACGACTATGTAGCGTTGTTACGTATTGACACCTACTCTGAAATAACAATTATATATTTAATTTGGCTGGATTATATTACATCCAATTACATCTGTCGATTTTCAATCTAACGGTCACGTGACCCCTGACGCGAGTTTAACATTTTTTCCCCATCACAAAAAGTGCACAGCGCCGCTAAACAAGTTTTCACTTCAAAATATGCTTGTGATTTTTAATTGTTGAATTGTATCGACGTACCGTACACAGTACAGTAGGTACCTCGGTGTGTTTATATTGTAATTTAACGACTTGTAGTTTAAATTTAATATCATTTCAGCTGTCGAACAGGGATGCGACGGGCATAAAGAAAAGCCACTTGGTGCTGGGTGCTGACGTGTTGTCGCGACACGAGAGCGTGCTGGGCGCGCTGGCCGCGCGCTGCATCTTCCTGCTGCTGGAGGAGCCCAAGAGCTCGCTCGACTACCCTGCACAGCAAGCGCTGCTCGCCGCCGCTGGTCTTTCCCTGGTATTTTTTGTCGCTACATGTCATTGTTCTGAAAACGTGTAGCCAGTTCCCTTGTAGTTAGTTAATGTGTCGTGTTCATGCAGGTATCATGTATGCACGCCGGGTCTCGCGAGTACGTGCTGCTGCAACGCACTCCTGCCGTGCCGACGACAAGAGTGGTCGTCGAGGTTCGGGATGACGACTTTAACTGGGTCGTGGAATTGAAATACGCCATGAAACGTGCTGAAAGCGAGGACATGCGCGTGTACGTGTGGTCTCGTGCATCCGGCTCCGGCGTGCTGGGCCTTGGGACGTGTTTAAGGCGTGAACCCGGCGGCGACCGACTCCGCGTCTATTACTTACCTGGAGCGCTGGACACATTTGACCCTGAAGCGCCGGTATACAAGGAGCAAGTACGGCGCGACCTTGCCTTCAACGTGCAGCGCGATGGCATCTGGGGCACTTGTCGCCACCTACCGCTGGATGATATCGCAGGCACCCGGGTACAGGTGTGACTCGGTTTCTAAGCGCTAAAGTTTATCTCTTGTTTTTTTTTTTGTTTTCCGAATAAAATGAAAATAATATTTCTAAAAGTTGTCAAGAGCTTTAAGGTGGTTGGTTATATCAAGCGTGGGTCAAAATACAATGGTCTTTCTTACGCCAAGTATATCCTAAGGTGGAGCATGCGTACGTGGACACGCTGATGCGCGGCGACCTGTCGGCGCTGCGCTGGATCGAGAGCGACCTGCGGCACGCGGCTGATCCCTGTCGCATCTACTACTCGGCGCTCAACTTCCGCGACATTATGGTCGCTTCTGGCAAGCTATCGCCCTTAGCAAGAATGGGGAATCTAGTTAAAAAGGTACATTTTGTAGTTCCATTAGGTACCGTTTACGAGTATACTTCCTTTGATTTACGATAACTTAAAGTTATAAGTTAAGTAAATAATAAGTCAATATTGACTTTGCAGGAAAGCTATAATCTCGGCATAGAGTTCAGCGGCCGCTTATCTACCGGCAGGCGCGTCATAGGAATAGTTACTGGAGGTTTGGCGACCTCCGTGATGGCCGACGCGAGCTTTATGTGGGACGTGCCGAAACATTGGTCGCTAAAGGAGGCAGCCACCGTGCCAGTAGCGTATGCGACTGCGTACTACGCGCTGGTAGTGCGCGGTCACATGCGGCGCGGCGAAGCTGTGCTGGTGCATGCGGGTGCGGGCGGAGTGGGACTGGCGGCCATCGAAATCGCGCTTCATGCCGGCTGCACCGTCTTCACCACCGTAGGCTCGCTGGATAAGCGCGCTTTCCTGCATGAGCGCTTTCCGTGTCTTTCGGACGCCAACATTGGCAACTCTCGCGACTGTTCGTTCGAGCAGCTCGTGCTACGTCGCACGCACGGCCGTGGCGTTGACCTCGTGCTCAACTCGCTCGTGGGAGACCAGTTGCAGGCGTCGCTCCGATGCCTCGGCCAGGGCGGACGCTTCCTAGAAATTGGCAAGGTGGACCTGACCGCCAACACGGCGCTCGGTATGGCCATGCTGCTGAACAACACTGCAGTACACGGCATCTTGCTAGACGCGTTGTTTGGCAGCGATCACCCCGAGAAGGCGGAGGTGGTGCGCTGCGTGGCTGAGGGCATCGCCACCGGAGCTGTGCGCCCGCTGCCAGCCACAATTTTCGATGATACCCAGATCGAGCACGCCTTCAGGTATATATTTACACAACAATGATATATGATGACGGGGTGTCATTCTGAATCCCTAACAACGTTTGTCCTAAAGTCACTTGCCCTAATTGGTTTGTCCTAATGGGCACATGTCCTAACGATCAATTGTCATAGCGATTATTTCCATAATGAAATGGTTAGCCTAAGACTCATTTGTCCTATGCATTTGTACCATAACTCTCAAGGTCCCTAATATTTTTTACCATATTCTTCGAAATCCCTAACAATGTTTGGCATAAAATAACATGCTGTAACTATTTTGACCTAAGGGCTATTGCACTAATAATCAACTGTCATAACAGTTACTTTTCCTATTCATCAATTATCATAACAATATATATATATATATTTACAATAACTATATACATAATGGATATATACAGATGATTATTATTATAACTAAAATAACAATTATTTTCCATAATGAAGGGTTAGCCTAAAACTCATAATGTCCTAAGCATTTCTACCATAACTATCAGTATCCGTAATGTTTTTTACCATATTCCTCGAAATCACATTACAATGTTTGGCCCAACACATTACGCCCTAACTAGTTTGATCTAATGGGAATTGCTCTAATGATCAATAGTCATAAAAAAATCATAATGGTCTTTGCTCTAAAACTCTTTTGTACGAAATATATTCACTATAAATATCAGTATCACTATATAATGTTTTTTGCCATACTCGGAATTTGAAAGTGGGTTAGGTTAGGTTAGAACTACGTTCCTCGCCAAAACGAACTGTTGCTATAAATGTGGTTTAGGTTAGGTTAGATTAGAATTGTGACCCTCGCACAAAACGAACTGCTGTCACAAAAGTGGGTTAGATTAGATTAGAACTGCGACCATTGTAAAAACGAACTGCTACCATAAAAGTGAGTTAGGTTAAGTTAGAACTGTGACCCTCGCAAAAGGATTTACTGCCACAAAAGTGGGGGGTTAGGTTAGGTTAGACCTGCGAACCTCGCAAAAAAGAAAAATTATGCTTAATAAAATTAGGATAAGTAATCAATGTGGCAAGTGGCTGGCTAGGCCAAGCAACCAAAGGCTATGTAAAATTAGGTAATAATATATGATTGTTAGGACGTATGTCCTTTATGCCTAAAAATAATTAGGCCAGATAAGAATTATGCTCAATAACATTAGGATAAATACTCGATATAGAATGTGACATTAGGGAAAAATATTATTACAAATAAAATAGGGAAATCAAAATTAGGGTATACGAGTGTTAAGTCAAGCAACGATAGGCTATGTAAAATAAGGTAACATGATGGTTAGGGTATAAAAGGCAAACTTGTTTACCTCTCTATTTGCTGAAAATTCGCGTCTGGATGCTGGATATACATCAAAAGGAGGTATTGAAAGCACTACGCTGTCTGGACGTGAACAAAGCTAGTGATCCGGATGGAGTTCCAGCGATTGTGTTGAAAACTTGTGCGCCTGAGTTGTCTCCAGTACTAACACGCCTGTATCGTCTTTCTCTTTGACCCGAGTCAACTCCCCGAGTCGTGGAAGCTTGCAAACGTACAGCCTGTACCTAAGAAAGGTAGTCGTGCTGACCCGTCTAATTATCGGCCTATCGCGATCACCTCCATACTCTGCAAGATTATGGAGCGTGTACTAAACACCAAGCTCCTGGCATATCTCGAAGGTAACGCTCTCCTCAGTGATCGACAATACGGCTTTCGCCGGAATCGGTCAACTGGGGACCTTCTGATTTATGCCACCCACCTATGGGGCGAGGCCATCGAGAGACAGGGTGAGGCTATCGCCGTGTCTCTCGACATTTCCAAGGCCTTTGACAGAGTCTGGCACGACAGCCTAATAAGCAAACTATATATATATAGATAAGATATTATAAAAAAATCGACATTCGAAGTTTTATAATATCTTATCACTATAGTTACACATAAAGACGGGTGTTTTTTTAGGAAAACTTGAATTTAAGCAGATATAACAAAACACGTGTACATTATTTTTTCCTGCTCTCAAACATATACTCAAACAAGCCATTAACTAGCAAGTTGCTTGAGCATCACTTTCTATAGGAGTTAGAAGATTTAGTAACTTTTTAGTACTTTGGAGGACAATTTCTCCCAAAATACGTGTCCGTTATTTTAGACTACTCTATAACATATATCAAAATGAATCAAATCGGAGTCGGACAGTTGGGTACCCTTCCTTGTAAGTAAAACATATGAAAACATTGAAAACTCTAATAATAACAACACCTTGGTAACAACCGGGACGGGAGTGTTATCATAACATTATTCCATTACCTATTACTACAAACCTACAACCAGTACTTTTTTGAATAAATGCACGTTATCAAATTATTAAGCTTAAAACTACATAATAATCTTGGATTCTGTAACAATATTTATCTTTTTAGGGTTCCGTAGTCAACTAGGAACCCTTATAGTTTCGCCATGTCTGTCTGTCTGTCTGTCTGTCCGAGGCTTTGCTCCGTGGTCGTTAGTGCTAGAAAGCTGAAATTTGGCATGGATATATAAATCAATAAAGCCGACAAAGTCGTACAATAAAATATAAAAAAATAATTTTTTTATGGTACTTCCCCTACACGTAAAGTGGGGGTCAACTTTTTTTTTGCTTCAACCCTACAGTGTGGGGTATCGTTAGAAAGGTCTTTCAAAACTAATACGGGTCTTCAACAAACATTTTTTGATAAAGTGAATATTTTCGGAGATAATCGCTCCGAAAGAAAAAAAAAATGTGTCCCCCCCTCTAACTTTTGAACCATAGGTCCAAAAAATATGAAAAAAATCGTGGAAGTAGAGCTTAATAAAGACATTAAATGAAAACTATAGCGGATATGATCAGTTTAGCTGTTTTTGAGTTATCGCAAAAAGTTTCCCCTTCATAGTAAAAAGACGTACACCCACAGTTCATCCCTTGGTTAACAATCTACCATACTTTAAACTCCACTTTAGCTTATTGTGACGTAAGAGTAACTACGGAACCCTACTCTGAGCATGGCCCGACATGCTCTTGGCCGGTTTTTATTTTAAATGTTTTTTTACTAATGCTACATAGGTAACATTAGGATAAATACTCAATATGGAAAGTGCCATTAGGGAAAAATATATTAGCACAAAATAAAAACGGCCATTTGATAATAGCGAAACCAAAATTAGGGTATACGAGTGTTAGGACAACTGATCATTATGACAAACAATTTCATTTGATTCAGATATAGATCCTGATGATGAACCCGCCCGATCCTTTTTAAAGGTTCATGTTTTGCCACGCAGGTACATGACGATGGGAAAGCATATCGGCAAAGTGTTGATCCGCGTACGCGCGGAGGAGGAGAACAGCGAGCCAGTGCCAGCGAAGCTGCTGTTCGCAATGCCACGGACCTACGTGCACCCCGGCAAGAGCTACGTGCTCGTCGGTTAGTAGTTTAGTACCAGTACTGCGGTTATGGTTATAGGCTTCGATTTCCGCACATTGTCCGAAAAAGTCAGGCAACTGTTACAACAATTAACTAAACTCCTTCATTCACTGTCTCGTACATGTTGCAGGCGGGCTGGGCGGCTTCGGTCTGGAGCTCGCCGAGTGGCTCGTGAGGCGCGGCGCGCGCACGCTCATGCTGAACTCGCGCGGCGGCGTGCGCACAGGATACCAAGCGTTATGTATCCGCAGGTCAGTCACGCTCCCATGAGCCAAATTACAGTGGATTATCGTGGCTTTCTTAAAGAAACAAGAGTTCAGAGTCAGGGGTTGGAAATGGAAAAATGAGATTGTTTGTTATTATTTGCCTCGAGTCTCGACGGAAAAAAGTGCCATTTTTGATTTTGAATTCTTTAACCTAAAACATAAACCATTTCATTAATTAAAGCTTTAAACATTTTTGTATTTTACATTTTGGTGATTTTAACGTATTTTCGATCGCAGCTGCACTACTGCTCCGACAATACTGCAGCAGCCTGAATGCGTCGGTGATATTGTCAATTTCTATAGTAAAATAATGACAAGACAGACTGCACGTAGCATGTAGCTCAAGAAAATTAACCCTTATATGGGCAATCAGGGGAAATAATTCGTGTAGTTTTGAAAATTGGCATAATCATACCTCGTGGTCTCCAGATAAACATACTAAAAGTCCTCGAGGGTGGGGGTTGTGCTGAGGGTGTAGGGCGGGAGGAGGGGGGTTTGAAGGTACCTTTTTTCAGATCTTTGCTCATATTTCGATATTTCGAATATCTTTACGCATAGCATTATGACTACTGCGGACAAAAGTTTAACCATAAAATTCCCTACAAAGGTTATGTTTATTTTTACTCTACGATCAATACTTTAGGAGCTACAGGGTGTTTAAGTTAACAGAGAGATAAAAAATTGACGATTTAAGAAAACGTCGTTTTTTCATATTTGTTCATCCTATCTCAATTTTTTGTTTAGAATAAGCAAGATGATTTTTTTTGGTTCAACCCTATAGTGTGGGCTGTTATTGGATAGGTCTTTCAAAACGAATACGGGTCTTAAAAACCATTTTTTGATAAACGTAATATTTTCGGAAATAATCTCTGTGATAAAAAAAGGAATGGGTTTCCCCCTCTACTTCCCCTAACTTCAGAACCATGGGTCCAAAAAATATGAAAAAAATCGTGAGAGTAAAGCTTAGTAAATACTTTAAAGGCACCAGTGCTCAGCCATGCACCAGTCGTCAGCCTTTCTTGCTTATTTTTGCTTGTAAATATCAAAGTTTTTCAGATTTTCATGCCAAAAGTAGGTGATATTATATATTGATAAAGTATGAATTGAAAAGTAACTTAATTTTTAAAAGAATTGTCTAGCATAAACAACAACACTACTTCAAAGAAGTGCTATCTTCTGACATGAAGGGATATGTGATATGCGCCATTTTTTTTTGGAGCGTCACATGGTATTTTGATCAGACGTTAGCAGCCGAAATGTGATATTCTTTTTAAAGAATGTGCACTGCTTCACATAATTAATACTTAATTTATCTGGAAAAAGTAAAAAAATAATATAAATCCATATTAAAATAACATTTACAGTACATATGGGGCTACTTTATAGCACTAGTGCGAGAAGTAGCATATTATGTTACTGTGTCGAACATTTAAAGGGCCATATGTACTGTAAAACGTTGTACGATACATGTGCGAATAGGTAATTCGCAACTCGTGTCGATTTAAAACACTCCCTTCGGTCGTGTTTTAATTTATCGCCACTCGTTTCGAATTTCCTATTTTTCGCACTTGTATCGTAATGTACTATTTTAAGGGGGCTGCGTATTGGGAACTACTTTTTTGTACAAAATCCAATAGTCAGCCACCCCTGGCCGACTACTGGGTTTAGGGCAGTAATTTTAAAAAGGTCGTAAACCCAGAAGTCAGCCAAGGGAGGCTGACCATAGGTATCAAGATTTTTTATTATTTTCAAATGCAATGTAAGTCGTTAATTCAAGCACCTTTAAATATTTACATTATTATGATTTTTCTTGATTGAAATACATCTAATACCCAGTAGTCATCCTGTGGCTGTGGCTGACCACTGGACACCGAAATCACGGAACTCAGAACCCAATAGTCAGCCGTTAAAATGGGATGGCTGGACACTGGGTACTTAAAGGCTGTGTATTGGTAGAGGGGGGGGGGGGGGGGGCTGATTACTGGCAAAAATGCCCTTTCATTATATTTAATGAAATATTTCCAATAGCTTAATTAAATCACGTTTTATTCTTTATAAAAATTAAACTTTATTAAATTATTGAAGAGTAAAAACATTCATAATTCTTATTGGTCAATTAGTGGGCAAATGAGACGTTCTTGAACATAGAAATTTCGTAAAAAGGCTGACTACTGGTGCCTTTACCTATAGTGAACCTGATCAGCATAGCCGTTTTTGAGTTTTTGCAAAAAGTTTATGTTGACGAATGGGTAAGTATAGAACCCTACGCTGAGCAGGGCTCGACATGCTCTTGACCGATTTTTGTTATATTTGGTCAACAGGTGACTAAGCTTGCTTATTCTAAACAAAAGCGGCCAAGTGCGAGTTGGACTCGCCCATGAAGGGTTCCGTACCATTTATGACGTATTAAAAAAAACTACTTACTAGATCTCATTCAAACCAATTTTCGGTGGAAGTTTGCATGGTAATGTATATCATTTTTTTTTTAGATTTTTCATTCTGTTATTTTAGAAGTTACAGGGGGGGGACACATTTTTTCACTTTGGAAGTGTCTCTCGCGCAAACTATTCAGTTTAGGAAAAAATTATATTAGAAACCTAAATATCATTTTTGGGTTTGATGAAACATGTATGGGTTTGATGAAAAAAGATTTTTTGAGTTTCTGTTCTAAGTATGGGGAACCCCCAAAACTTATAGTTTTTTTTTTCTACTTTTGTGTGAAAATCTAAATGCGGTTCATAGAATACATCTACTTACCAAGTTTGAACAGTATAGCTCTTATAGTTTCGGAAAAAAGTGGCTGTGACATAAACGGACAGACAGACGGACATGACGAATCTATAAGGTTTCCGTTTTTCGCCATTTGGCTACGGAACCCTTAAAACGCCTTAAGAACGGATCCAATATATTACCTGATCGTACTGTAGATGGCGTTCTGAGGGGGTGCGCGTGCTTCTGTCATCAGACGACGCGACGACCCCGGCAGGTGCGCGTGCGCTCCTGCAAGCAGCGGCAGCGGCCGCGTCTGTCGGAGGCATCTTCAATCTCGCCGTCGTGCTGCGCGACGCCTTCCTCGAGAACCAGACCCCGGCAGCCTTCCACGTCGTCGCCGAGCCCAAGATTTATGGTCCGTATTATATATATTGTATTAGATACCTGTTTTATGAATTATGCTACTTATAAACCCTACCTTTATTTGGTGACTGATTAAATCATACCGAAGTCTTAGCGGTTAAAAGGTAAAATGAAAGTGTGCAAATAAAATTCAAAAACTTTCAGCGACGCGTGCGTTGGACATGGCGTCACGCGAGCTGGCACCAGAGTTGGAGCTTTTTGTGGCGTTCTCCTCGGTGTCCTGCGGTCGCGGCAACCCGGGGCAGAGCAACTACGGGCTGGCGAACAGTGCCATGGAGCGGCTGTGCGAGCAGCGGCGTGCGGAGGGGCTGCCGGCGGTGGCGGTGCAGTGGGGCGCTGTCGGCGACGTGGGGATCTTGGCGGACATGCACGGAGATATGGCGGTGGGCGGCACTGCGCCGCAGGGTATCGCCTCGTGTCTACAGACACTAGAAGTGCTGCTGTCGCTGCCGCACGCCGTAGTCTCGTCCATGGTGCTGGCCGATGATCAGCGCACGCAGGACAAACCGGCGCAGGACCTCGTGCACGCCGTCGCCGCCATACTGGGTAATAACTTATTTTTTTTCGCTTCAGCTCGAAGAACAGCGTTCGTTTCTACTTTAAAAGCTTGTTGCAGCTCCATGATATAACACGGTAGGTATATCTACGTCTCCCTTATACGGATTGCATTGCTGCGTGCCTGTCGTCAAATACTAAATACAAGAATGTGTATCAAGCTCTTAAGTAAGAGAACATGACCCAAAATTACCTTGAAGTAACGTAACAAACGCGTTTGCGTTAAGTCTCAATTTGTATGGGATTTTGAACAGCGCGCCAGCGGGACGTTTTGAAAACTCAAACAGCAAGTGTAAATTATTCGTATAAGTACGTTTACTCGAACGAGTCGATAACTTTTCGTTTCGTATCGTATTTCTCAGGGCACAAACCGTTTTTTTTTAAGAATTTATTGTGATACAATTCTGTCCTAAGATTTATAGATGGAAACATTGGAAACAACCCTATTCTCGGGATATAATGTCAATAGTGGACTTATTAAGCCTAAAAAATTTCAATCACATTGGCACATTATAGTTTCGATTTTATTAATATCTAAAAAAACCCAATTTCATCACTGACTCGCTCACTCATTCACTCACTCACTCACTGATGATCATCAAATTCACATCAAAAACATCAGTAATCAGTAATTCCAGAGAGATTAGTAACCTGTTTGCGGAGCATTTTAGTTCAGTTTATGTTGACAGCGACACGAGGAATAGTGTAAACCAACCAAATTTAAGTGGCGGGGAACTAGCCAGATACTGATGGGAGATGAATCTGGGGAATTGTCTTTCACACAGTTTGAGGTTGAATTACACTTGCGAACGTTAAATGCTACGAAGGGCCAGATGATATTCCCCCCGTATTTTAAAAAAAACTGCGCGATATTTTTAAGTCACTTTCTGTGCCACTTATGATTATATATAATGCATCTCTGAAAGCAGGGATATTTCCATCGGTGTGGAAACGAGCCAGAGTTATTCCGGTATTTAAAAGCGGCAGTCGTGAATTAGTTTCAAATTATAGGCCCGTTTCCATATTGTCTTCGATGGCCAAGGTTTTCGAAAGGCTGGTTTATGTTGCACTATTTGATCATGTCAAAGGTATGCTCTCTCCTTATCAACATGGGTTTATGCCCAAGCGATCCGTTTCGTTAAGACTGTATTTCGTGATAGATGCGATTTTTTTTACGGTGCTTACTAGATTTTCAGCTTTGTGCTCCAGAATGCACTGAATTTCGATATTATTTGATCTTGAGTGTTGTTCTAACTGGGTCAACCTGGTGCTAAGGTCCATAACTGTTGTGCGTAAAGATTTGTTTTCGGTTTCCAACGCTGTGATGGTAGCTATCTTGGCGGCAACCTCCTCATAGTTTTTTTGGAGATGGTTAACGCTAGTCTGGACCCTTATTCGTTAGCCACAACATTAATGAACCGAAATTATCGACCTGTGGTCTCATTGAATAAAATTCATATAGGTATGTAGCTAATAAATAAATTACAATCATTCAAGATACCTACTTAAAAACTAGGGAATACGTTCGTTATAAATTAAACTTAACCTAAACTAACTAAGGTGCCCATTACGCTTGCCGCGTTAACCACGATGGACAATCTCTGCGCCAAGAACGACCCGGAGCGGGGGTCGAGACCCTTCTCCCGCAGGCGACGCCCCAGCTCCCCGAGAAAAAATTTCGCCTCCGCGCACCAGCACCCAGACGTCTCCACAGCAAGGGGAACGAAAAACTACTTTGATAACCACCTTTAGAACGCTATTACAATTCGACGCTTTGTACAATTTACAAATAAAATATTAGACAATAAGTACATTCTCAATCGGAATATTTATTCAAAATAAAGTCACGACAAAACTGGTTTCCTAATTAAAGCTGTTATTAATAACGGCGCAGTATTCCTATAGGCAATAGGTGTAGCCGCCGTGCAGGTCAGGATCTCGACGACTCAAATAAAACTTCGATTGATAATAAAGTGAAGTATAATCTTCCAAAAGGTACTGGTTTAGAAGGGTTCTTGCCAAAACGGTTCTATGTAGAAAGTGGGTGTTGATAGTATGGAGGATGATGAAAGAGTGATTTGCAATGTATGATCAGTACAAAAAGTGGTTTAAATTTAGATCCTTCTAATTGGCCGCGTTAGAAAATATGTGGAGCGCTCCTATTGGTGCTTTTGAAAAGCCTCCGAATACTAGCCGAGCCCGACGGCTGCGTTTAGCTACTGCATTGATTTTATACAATAATAAGTTGCATTCGCAACAATAGGTAAAGGTTTTTATCCATGAGTGAAGGCTCATGGTGAACAGTCCACAAACTAAAAGTTTCGGTTTTGTCCGCAGGCATCAAAAATGTGAAAAAGGTGTCGGAAACGGCGACTTTAGTCGAATTAGGCATGGACTCGCTGATGGGCACGGAGATTACACAGACGCTAGAACGAACCTACGGCGTTGTGGTCAGTGTGCAAAAGGTCCGCGCACTTACATTCGCCAAGCTCCGCAGAATGGCCGACGATGCATCCGCGCTCTCTAACGATGTAAAGCCGACTAAACACAACTCGCTGGACTTAAGCTCCGTAGAGCTTATGCCCAAGCAAGTGCTCGTCAAACTGCCGTCGCAACCAGGCATCAGTCCAGATGACAAACCTATGTTTATGGTAAGATTTTTTATCACACTTGTTTGAAAAAGATCTTATTTCATGCAGGTATACTGAAGGGCAAAGGCATATATTGTTCCCCCGGGAGTTATGGATTGTCAGAAAAACAGGTATATCCCCCGAGGGAGTCATAGCTTTTTTAAATTGTGTCACTAATTCATACGAACCAAGTAGGTATTAATGTGTTATACTTTTAAAATACTGACTTATTATTTATTTTTATTGTTTGTATTTAAAATATTGAATTGGAATAATTTAATATCCGTTTATTTATTTATTTATTTATTATTCGGAGAACCAACAGCTATCAATATCACAATAGTTATATATGTAAATAACAGCCAATCACAGGTTCCCACCGGTAGCAACAGGTTAACAAACATCGTACCAAACTAGAGTATACATTCGTGACACGCACATATTAAATCCTTCCGCCATTGTAGTGTCACAGCTGGTCGTCAGTTGCGCGGCCTCCGTCAAATTGTTCCTCTATGCTGACCACCACATGTCCATATCCGCTATGTGCACAACTGTCACGCAACCTAGTAGCCGCAAATCTAGGAAAACGTCAATTCACTACATCTTATAAAACTACTCCAAAACTAAAAATTCATACGACTTTCATCTATCAATAGAGTGATTCTTGAAGAAGGTTTAGGTATATAACTTGTTAAGGTTTTGTGTAAATTGGTTGAAATATAACGATGTTGTCGGAAAAAATCACACTGGCTAGGAGCTTTAATCGAAAACGCTGCATAATGCGTTTGAGCTATAACAACACAATGTATGGTGGGGTTGTCTCTCTTTAATGGGCTACAAAAAGTCCGCGATGTTGAATGTCTATCTTTTAAGGAGGGGTTTACCCATTCTTAACTTCTAGAAAAAGATCACATAATATGTGGCATTTGCAAAGCTAATTACACGGATACTGTATTAAATTAATACCTAATTATAAAATTAAATACGTTAGTTATATTAAGCATTTCATAAAGATTACAATGGTCCCTACACCATACAATTTAAATTAATGTTTCAGGTGTAATCGTAAATTAAAGTTTCATTTCGAGCCAGTTAACTTGTACGAAATGTTAAAGACGCTATCCACAATTAGTTCTAATTTTTACCACCTTATGCGCTGTGATCGCTTTACTTACCCCCAACATGCAGTTTGCACGGTCCCAATAATATTGCTCAATAATAATATCGCCTAATATTAAATACTTATCATCACACCCACGTTGTACCACTTCACCTAGGCATCGATAATTGCGTTTGTTAGTCGTATACCTCGAAATCAAAAAAACCTTGTAGCTTTTCTCCTATTCGCGTTTCGCCGTGATAGCGTATTTTGTTGTAGCGTGTAATATCGGTGGTATATTTTGTTACTCGCATATATTTTTAATAGATTTTTGCAACAATAGCAAATTTTGATGTAGCATGTATTATCAATAGCCTATTTATTTAGGCGCATATATTTTCAATATAGTTTTACAACAGTAGCAAATTTTGATGTAGCATGTATTATCAATAGCAGAGATGTGACTTATTTGAAATACTTGTATTTAAAATGCAAATACAAAATGCAAAATACCTATTTTGTATTTTGTATTTAAATACCTTTTAAAGAAAACTATTTTGTATTTTATTTCAAATAGTTTTTGGGACCTATTTTCTATTTTCAAAATACAAAATACTTTACAGTACATATGGGGCTACTTTATAGCACTAGTGCGAGAAGTAGCATATTTCCACGGAAGACCAGCGTCGAGACCCTTAGGTGGTATCTTGACATTAAGCTGAGTGGAGACCTTTTCAGTGACGCTTAATAATAAATTGATTCTGTCGTCTCATGTATTAGATACCTAAACTTAAGCGTTTTCTGAATAAATTTCTTCTATTCTATTCTATATTACGTTACTGTGTCGAACATTTAAAGGGCCATATGTACTGTAAAACGTTGTACGATACATGTGCGAATAGGTAATTCGCAACTCGTGTCGATTTAAAACACTCCCTTCGGTCGTGTTTTAATTTATCGCCACTCGTTTCGAATTTCCTATTTTTCGCACTTGTATCGTAATGTACTATTTTATTAGGTGAAGTAAGTTGGAGTTACAATCTCTTCTGACGTTACAATCCTTGCAACTCTATCATTCTTTTATGGCGACCGGTCTGGCCTAGTGGGTAGTGACCCTGCCTATGAAGCCGATGGTCCCGGGTTCAAATCCTGGTAAGGGCATTTATTTGTGTGATGAACACAGATATTTGTTCCTGAGTCATGGGTATTTTCTGTGTTTTTTTTATAGTGTATTTATTCACTATGATTTTTTTGAAACAGGGTTTAACACAATAAGCCACTATTGAAAACCTCTAGGGTTTATGTAATAGTTGGCGAGATCGCGCGGACTGATTCGCGTTTGCTTAATACTATTATTACATACTTAGTTATGTTTTCCTGTCGAAGCTGTTATTGTATCTATCGTTTAAATATCGACCTTATGTATATGTATTTAAGTATTTATAAATATTTATCATTGTCTAGTACCCAACCCAAAAACTGGTAAGCATGATTGAAGTCGCCACGAAGGACAGTAAAATGTTGGTCAAAGTTGATGGAGAATTGACAGAGGAATTCGCAGTGATTACGGGGCTGAAACAGGGCGACGCACTGTCACCCATGCTTTTTAATTTGGTTCTGGAGTACGTCCTAAAAAAAGTTTTGTTACTGGAAGGGGGACTAGAGCTAAATGGAAGCCATAAGGTGATAGGCTACGCGGATGACATAGCCCTACTTGGTGCCTCTGTAGACGAGGTGCGGCAGTGCGTCAGTGTTCTGACAACGGAAGCTAAAAAGGTCGGCCTAAGTATATCACACGAAAAGACTGAGTATCTCCACATGCGACGCTATAAAAATACCCGTGTTCCACCCCAAAACCTAAATGTAGGAGATATAGTGTACAAAGGCGTGTCCAAATTTAAATACTTAGGCTGCACCGTTACTGATACCAACAATCGTGACGAGGACATAAAGATTAGGATCCAGAATACATTGCGATGCAGTGCAGCCCTTCACAAGGTGTTAGTGTCCAAGCTTCTAAGCAGACGCACCAAGATCCGAATCTATAAGACCGTGATTCGCCCAATCCTAACCTACGGATGCGAAGCATGGACACTAACACTCAAGGAAGAAAACATGCTGCTAGTTGCCGAGAGGAAAATCCTCCGTAAAATATTGGGCCCCAAACGAAGACCGGATGGAAGTTGGACAGTCCTTAAGAACCGTGAGATTGAAGACCTAGTGGCTGAACCTAACATCATGGGAGAAAGTAAAGCCCACAGACTCCGATGGTTAGGCCACCTTGAGAGAATGGACGAAGATCGGAACGTAAAAAGAGCGTACCTGGGTCGCCTAGCAGGAGGACGTCCTATCGGACGCCCTAGATATCGCTGGAGCGACATGGTGGAGGCGGATCTGCGCGAGCTTCGAGTCGACAATTGGCGAGAGGTCGCACAGGACCGAGAAAAGTGGCGCTGTCTTGTGTCGGAGGCCAAGTCTCATTTTGGGTCGCTGAGCCAACGGAAAAAAAAAAAAAAAGTACCCACAACACAAACCTTAATGAGCTTATTTTTTTTTCGCCCGTCCGCGGTCGCCTGGAGCGGACGTGTCGGTCTTGCAGTGAATCCCGTATTCGTTTATTCTAAACTTTTAATTGTGATTGGTCGAAAGTTAACTAACGCGATTCCTTGTTCCTCTTGTGCATCTGTTATGCGTTGGCTCCTCCTTGTGGGCGGTTCTAGAAAGAGACATCAACTTTTTGTAAGTTCACCGGAATCGAACCCGGGCCGTGAGTTTGCGAGGCTTGTGTCTTCGCCACTGAGCTAAGTTATCATTGTGCGCTATCGGCGAAATCAAGTACCGCGACGCGCACACGCTGACGTCACCGCAGCCGTGAGCATCGGATACGCCAGTGGCGCTACGAAGCGCTACGAAGTGCTACGAGAGCTACGTCACCCTCGGACGCTATAGCATCGCTACGCCGGGTCGCTGTGCAGTGGTGTGCTAATTTAAGCCGTATTTGGAGCAAGTTAGAAGCGAAACAATGGAGCGAGGTGATAGTGCAGAGATGATCTGCCACGGCTGTAGAGAGGAGTTTGCGGTTGGTGAGGGGTATATTCAGTGCATGGTAACATCTTGCGGTAAGCTGTATCACCAGCAAATATGCATCAATAAGACTCCTACACTGGCGGAGCGAGACACTTGGATGTGCCCTGAGTGCAGGATTACATTCAAAAGAGCAGGATCTAATTGTGGGACTCCAGTAGGTACACCATTAACAATTAAGAACATTTGCATTAGGAATAAAAGCGGGACGCCCGGACCACATACACAATATACACAAACGTCCCCTACAGGTGAAGCTGGGTTCTTGGTTAGGGAAATAAGTGTTATTCGTGACCAAATGAGCGCGTTATCGGAGCAGCTAGCTGATGCCCTTGCCGCTGTAAAAAAATACCATACCGCGCTCACTTCCTGCTCTTCTAGACTTGATATTGTCAATGAACGACTACAACATCTTGAGCTGAAATCGGCAAACGACTGTTGCTGCGAGAAACCGAGTGCAAAGCCCCCTTCTGCTGGAGTATCAGAGACGAAATCGGGACGGAAACGCAGGAAGCGAAATGCAAATAAATCTTTGTCAGTATCGAAGAGAATTATGGATGGTAGTACAGGGGTTGCGGCTTGCGATGAAACCTGCGATGCTACTCAATCCTCAGTGGAGTCCAAGGGCGATAACTTGGTGCTCGGTAGCGATATCTCTACAGAAGAAGAAATGGATGCTGCCTTCGATGGCCGTGACCCAGGTAAAGATAAAGGTATTCCAAAAAAGCGTTTCTCCTCACTACGAGGTACGGCTGGGCCTGAGGTCACGTCGCTCAAGGCAGTGGAATTCCAAAGGTACATACACCTTTGGAATATGTTGTCAGGCGCCGACGAAATTCGTGCATATTTGGAAACAATATTTCCCGATAGAGCTTGCACAGTCCTTGAACTCAAACCGAAGGGTTCTTACAGGTCATACAAAATCGGCATCCCGTGCGGGCTATACGACAAATGTTTATCCGCAGATATTTGGCCCAAGAACGCTCGGGTGAAGCCATGGTTTTTTCGAGGACGGCAGAGAAACGACACATGCCCTGAGAAGCCCAAGTCCCAAGACGGAAATAGTATCGATGTTAGATATAGTATACCAAAATGTCAGGGGCTTGAACACGAGACTTCAGTACTTCAGGCAAAACCTGCTAACTCTTGATTGTGATGTCATCGCGGTTACGGAGTCTTGGCTTACCGATGCCGTTAACGATGCTGAGTTGGTGTGCGGCGAGTGGAGCGTGCTGCGCCGAGACCGCGCTACAGGCGCGCGCGGCGGCGGCGTGCTCCTCGCGGCGCGCCCTGGCATCGAGCTCCGGCGTCGTGCTGATCTAGAGACGCCGAACGGCGAGGACTTATGGGTCACATTTGTGGCGGGTGAAGTGGTGTTTTATGTATGCGTCGTCTATATTCCTCCAAGTACCTCAGAGGAAACTTACATGCGGTGGTTTGAAAAAGTTGAGTCAGTGATTGACACTCTCGCAGGTGTAGTGCTTGTGCTTGGCGACCTAAACTTGAACCCAGTGTATACGTCCCAGAGTGTCCTTAGTTATTATTATTATCTCTTATCTGTCTGCGGTTTGAATGAGATGAACGAAGTGACTAATGTACATGGAAGTAAGCTAGATGTCGTGTTGGTGCCGGAGCGCATCACTGGTGCTACGGTCTCAAAGATGGCGGGTGAGGGGTTGGTCCCTAGATCTGATACGTACCATCCTCCATTGGAGATTTCTGTGCCCAGGAGCTGTGCGCATCGACCAACTGCGGAGCGGCTAGATCCTAGTAATGTGGATATGCGTCGGGACTGGAACTTTACTAAGAGTAATTTTGAGCTAATGTATAAATTAGTGTCCGAAATAAGTTGGCAGAAAGTTCTTAGTGCTGGCGATGTCGACATCGCTGTGGACATGTTTTACGACATATTATATGATATCTTTGACCTCTGTGTACCTAAACGGAAACGGCCGCCCGGTTCGAGTAGACGATATCCTGTGTGGTTCACGGCTGACCTGATTAGTAAAATCAAACAAAAAAGTAATCTGCACCGGGAATGGAAGGCTACGCGGGATAAAGACGTCTACAAAAAGTTTGCAACATTGAGGTCAAAAGTAAAAGAGCTGCTAGCGACTGCCTATGATAGCTACATTGGGTATATCCAAAGTACTCTTAAAGTCAATCCTCGCGCTTTCTGGCAGCACGTAGGCAGTCTTAAGACAAATGGCGGTTTTGTTTCCCGAGTAAAGTGTAAGGGTGAAGAATTTATTGGTAAGGAGGTGGCGAGCGCGTTTGCTAACTATTTCGCAGGCGTTTTTCTACCTGACATTCCGCTTCTCGATCCGAACCTGTTAGAAAATGCCGATCGGAAGCCTAACGCTAACTGCATTGATATCAAATCAATAACTTTACAGGAGGTCGAAGCCGGGATAAAACGCTTAAAGGCCAATAGCTCCGTTGGACCTGATAACTTGCCGGCATATATTGTAAAGGGTTGTGCGGAGTTTTTGAAGATTCCGATACAATATATTTTTAACCTGGCGCTCTCTTCTGGGTCATATCCTCGAAGTTGGAAGGTGTCTAGAGTGAGGCCGATCCCGAAGGCGGGTGACACTTCCGTCGTTGAGAATTACAGACCCATAGCCGTTCTTCCCACCCTTGGCAAGCTGTTTGAGTCCATACTTCACCGGATTCTATCTTCCCAGGTTCGGCCCTTTTTGTGTGACGCGCAGCATGGCTTTCGGCCAAGTCGTTCGGTCAACACGAATCTGTTGATACTGACTGAAAACCTTGCTCAGCATCTTGACAAAGGTGTTCAGGTCGATGTCATTTATTTCGATTTCTCGAAGGCTTTCGATCGCGTGGATAACGATGTGCTGCTTAGGAAACTTGATGAAATTGGTTTCTCTCCCAAGCTACTAGCCTTTTTTGCCAACTATCTGCGCGATCGGCAGCAATTCGTCCGACATGGCTGTTTTGTCTCGACTCCTTACCACACCCGGTCCGGCGTGAGTCAGGGCTCCATCTTGGGTCCCTTGTTTTTCGGCATCATGATTAACGATCTCAAATCAGTTCTTCGGGCGGCTCAATGTCTCTTGTATGCTGATGATCTGAAGCTGGTATACAGGATTGAGCAAAGAACTGATTGCGAGACGTTACAGGAGGACATCGACCTGGTGTTTCGGTGGAGTATGCACAATAAACTTCATTTCAACCCAGTCAAGTGTTGTGTGTGTACATTTAGCCGCTCTCGTTCCGCTATATATGGGCATTATATACTGGGGTCAGAGCCGATAAATCGTGTCTTTTCCGTCAAGGATCTGGGCGTAGTGTTCGATGCACGGCTAACTTTTCACGAGCATATTTTTTCTCTCGCGAAGAGCTCCTTTCAAAGGCTGGGTTTTGTAATCCGAAACCTTCGCGATTTTCATGACCCGGTGGCCATAAAAATGGTGTACAATGGTCTAGTAAGGAGTAAGCTGGAGACTTCGTCGATCATTTGGAACCCCTACGAGTCGACGTATGCTTTACTGCTTGAGAAGGTCCAGAAAGCGTTTTTAAGGTTCCTTTATAAAAAAATATTCGGATTCTATCCGTACCTGTACCCGACAAAGTATCTTCTCGGCTCCCTCGGGTACAATTCCTTGGAGGTCAGGCGGAATTACCAACTCCTTGTCATGGCATGCCGAGCCTTGCGTGGGGAGTCAGACTGTCCCGAAGTTGTTTCTGGTCAAGTGCGCCTGTTTGTTCCGGACGTCCCGAGAATGGCCCTCAGACCACGACAACGCGACCTGTTGGCCGTGCCGCCGGCGCGCACCGTATCGCGCAGGAACTCGCCGCTGCCCCGCGCCCTCTCACTGCTCAATGCGCTCCTGGCATCGACGCCTGAATGCGATCTATTTGCTTGGCGATGGGCGGCAGTGTATAGTGAATGCTTGAGATTCTGTGAGGCGATGGATGCTAGGTGCTCTACTGTCCCAATTTAATCTGTTAATGTGCCATTATTGTTTTATAATTGTTAATACTTATAATTATTAGTTAGTTTAAGTTTCGTGACGCATTGGTTCAACTGTAATGTCATGTAAACATTTTTATCAATAAAATAAAAAATAAAAATATTACTGTGGGACTTAGTCAATTTGTGTAATAATGTCCTATAATATTTATTTATTTATTTATTATTTTAAGATGGAACTGGTGAATCTGTTTAGTAACGCCGTAAATGACCACAAGCGTAGCGAGATATTAAAAATGTGGAATCTTAAGCGTTGCAAGGGTTTCAAGGCACGAGAGGTAAACAAACTTTACTGCCCTGGTGAAACACAAACGAGACGTTTTCACCAACCAACGAGAGGTATATACTATACAAATATAAATTAATGCTTTTAATAATTGACCGTTAAAAACCATCACATAAAAGTCCATTCAACCGTTAAACATGGGGAGACACAAAATTTGCAGTCTAGAGGACTGATGTACACACTATTTTTTAAGAATAAAGAAAGCCTTTCCATTCCAACTTGTAAATTCCGAGCAATACTAACTTTTTAATTCAGACTAGGTATTCACTATTTAAGAGTACCTTTTATCGCAAAGTATTTGTATTTTAAAAAAGCATTTTGAAAATACCTATTTTGTATTTAGTATTTTAAATACAAATTTGAAAACTATTTTGTATTTTGCATTTGAAATAGTATATCAAGGAAGTATTTGTATTTTGTATTTAAATACTTTTTATAAACTATTTTTCACATCTCTGATCAATAGACTAATTAGTTAGCCGCAAATAATTTTAGTCGCATTTTACCTGGGTCGCATATTGTTATAGTGCATTGTATTAATCGTAAAAAAAATTGGCTATATCACTGGGATATAATAAAAATACGGTCGCTTTTTGACCTCATTGTTACAGCCATATATTAACTAGCTTTGGAGAATTTGTTGTTTAGGAAATCTACCTCTAATACGAACACAATGATCTGGGAAAGTAGTTGTCGAAATTTAAACAATTAGGTAATCAATTGATTTTATTAGTCACATCGGTGATATGCACAACAAGGTTACATGTATCACACTCAATTCATTTACAAAACAAAACTATAGAGGTATAGTGCTTAAAGGAAATATCGCGATATGTAATAATAATAAGTAATAACGCATTTAGAAACAAATTCTTTCGAGGTGAAAAGCGACTACAGTGAAGAAAGGCAGGGAAGTAAATATACTATGAATTTTATACACCATTGTAATTGGCGACCAGAAAACATACTACAAGAAAAAAAAACTGTTCAGAAATTTTGAGATCGCGGCGAAACGCGAATAGGTGAAAAGCTACAAGGATTTTTTTGATTTCGAGGTATACGTATACGACTAACAAACGGATAATTGCTGTGAGAAGCTATTACCATTATTTTGTTTACTTAAGTATAAAACACAATTTAATTGATGTGTTTTGATGGCTCTTAATAGTCAAAGTCACCCATAGATCCTCAGCTGATGATTGGTAGGTAGTAGCGGAATGACTGCTAGCTCCCTGCGAGTAGCTATAATGAAAAACATTTATTTCGAGTAACTACGGACTCGTACAAATTTGTTACTAAGATGTAGGATCCGACACTATCGGAAGCATTGTATTGGATATCGATCCTACATTCGATATCCGATCGGACAATGTGAAAACGCTCTATCTACGAGACCCATGTTGAATCAATGAAAGCTAGGGATTCAGCAACTGCGCGATAAGATAAGAGAATAATTTGTGAGGAGGAGTGAGCTGCGAAATTGTATAGAAAAATTAGGAATGAATTCAATGAAGTCGCCATGCACTTTACGGCTGATGGTACATAGGTGTTTCTACCGGCAGGTGCATCCGATTGAAGG
This sequence comes from Cydia pomonella, assembly GCF_033807575.1. Lineage (NCBI taxonomy): Eukaryota > Metazoa > Arthropoda > Insecta > Lepidoptera > Tortricidae > Cydia > Cydia pomonella. The sequence continues at coordinate 25,322,418 of NC_084709.1, read as the reverse complement.
CTCAGTCAACGTTCTGCGCGGGGTGGCGGCAAACGTGCGCGGCGCAGTATACGGACTACAGTGCGCTTGTTCAGCTCCGTTAGACGACATGGCGACGCTCGCGAGCTTCTACTTGAAGCACTTGCGCGCCACGCAGCCGCAGCCGCCATATTTGCTCCTTGGCTACTCTTTCGGGGCCAGCGTCGCCTTCGAGATGGCGCTGCAGCTGGAACAGGACGGTTGCGCTACACGACTGCTACTCGTCGATGGCTCACCCGCTTTCATCGCCACGCACGCCACTAACGCCATAATGAAGCGATCGGTCTTGCCGCAACCCGACGAGGCTGATTTGCTTGCTTATTTGGCAAATGTGTATTACGAGCTGGATATGGCTGAGGTGGGTATCGGAGGAATCCACACAATCTGAGTTATGCACGATTGACCCGAGGCCCACGTGCACGAAACGAACATTTTTCTTTATTCTTATTGCATGATCGGCCTTTGGCGTTTGTGCGTTTACTTTTATTTTGCAAAGATTGTAAATTTATTATACTTACTTAGGCGTGCATTTCGCAGGTGGCAAACGAGCTGGAGCAACTCCCTGATGGCGATTCACGCTTATGTTGTTTAGCTGAGATCGCCAACTCTCGCGGCGGGCGCGCGGATGTTGACATGCTTCGCGATGCGGCGACCAGCATACGCCGAAAGCTGTCCATCAGCTTCCACTATAAGCCTACGTCGCGTCTACAAGCACCAGTCACGCTGTTTAAAGCGCTGGATAACTACATGGCTTTAGATGAGGACTACGGGCTGAAGGCTATATGCGAGGAGCTAAACGTGCGGGAGTTGGAAGGCACGCACCGCAGCATCCTCGCCGGAGACTCAGCTCGTGCTGTCGCGAACCATGTCTCCGAGCTTCTCGCGCAATACTAATGGATACCCGTAGAAGTTATATAGAAAACTCCCTAGAGATCATACAATTAATTCTTCTTAGATACCAACCTATTAGGGTTAGGGCACTAAGAACAAATAAAAGAAATAGTTATTTGTTTCACAAGGGGGCAAAGTTGTAATATATATATATATATATATATATAAATGGAATCTTGAGCGTTGCGAGGGTTTCAAGGCACGAGGGTTAAACAAATTTTGCCACCGAGTGAAACAAACATTTTCACCACACCAACTCAAGGAAAATACTAACTGTAAAATATCAAATAATATCAAAGCAAATCAATTCACATGAATGTTATTAAATATTTTGTCATTTCATTACACTGCCATTGGGGTATTTGCAAAACAAAGATGCACTTCAACGTGACGTCCCGATGGTTATATTAATGCGCACTAGTTCATCGATATGAGGCCTAATAAATTGTGGATGAAATAAAACGATTTCATTCCATTTTTGTGTTTATAATATACACTTTTTGCATACTGAGCTCACACTGTACATTTTAAGTAGGCACATGGCTATTTGTCTAGTCCACGAGTTCCACCCGCACCATGTAATTGTCAACGTGCTTCATGGCGATGTCGAACTTGACTCGCAGCGGCGCGTCGGCTTCGTCGGCGGGAGCGTCGCCAGCGTCGGCCGGCGGCAACACCCGCAAGTGCAGCAACGTGTGTGCCAGCACTGTCTTCATGGCCAGCATCGCGTATTGGGAACCTGCGCATACATACAATACAGTACATACATCCATACAGGGATAAGTTCGCCTTTGTTGTATTTAATTTACTCTGTAACTGTGTTTCTCGTGTTTTTATTTCTATGTACAATATATACAATATATATACATACATACATACATACATTTATCTCAAAAGTTTTACAATTTTAATTTGTGGAATTTTTAGGTATCATTACGTTTTGAATACAAGCATAAATTGCATAATTCATTATTTTAATTTTATCATTTTATTGTAGTTTTTAAGGTTCTGAACGTATATTATTTAATTGACAATTTAAATCAAACCAAAGATAAATATTTGACATATTATCATTTCTATGCTTATCCGGTTACGTCTTTGTTTGTGACTTCTGTATTTAGCAACAATACTATTGTAAGTAATGCGTTGTACCTACTAACACTTTTATGGGCTTTTTGCCTGAAATAAATGATTTCATTATTATTATTTTCCTTATTTTTCTTTCATCTTAGGCTAGGTTTTTATAATATGGATATAAAAGGAAATTCAAAAAGTTATACAAAAATAATACAATATACATATAAACATATTATAAAAAACCTAACCTAGGGTGCCGCCAGCAGCGGGCCAAAGAGTAAAGTAAGTTGTAACGTAGATATTTATAATAATAAAATACTACATTGTAAATTAATGTGTTTTATTGGTGAGCGTGCAAATATGACAGAGAGACCACAGATAAGATATATTCAATGGTCTATACTTTACATAAGTATATAGGAAAAGAGAGCCCTCTTGAAGCATTTTAAGGAAACTAAATTCGTAGCGCTATCTCTAATGTGTATCCGAAACTAGCTATGTATGTGTGCGTGCACATATATCTACATTAGGGTTGCCAACTATTTTTTGGTGGAATATAGTATTTTCCAGAATAAGGCATTAAAAATATAGTACATTTCAAAAAATATAGTACTTTTAGATAAAATGCTTAGCATAAGTGTAATATACGTTTAATCATACTTACTAGTACTCTGTTAAGATTAGTTATGGTAACGATTTTAGAGCAAAAATGTAAAATTGATAGATTTAGTCGTTGAAATTGTACTCCTTTTATTACGTAATATCTAATAACAAGTATGTATGGTTTCTATTAGCATGTCTTCTCATCTTGCCTTTTAATAATGAGGTCGCAAGCGTGCGTCCCCGGTAATATGTGACGAGAAGGGACAGTTTTTAAAAAACCATCAAAAAACTATGGTAGTAAATTATACAAAATGATTTATAAGAACAGTTTTAGCAAATGTTGTAGATTGTTTAAGTATCAAAATTACGATGAAAGGAAGTCGATTTTCAGAGAAATTGTCACTTGTTTTGTAGTTCTGGAGAAAATTGATTACGTCTAACGTTCATTCAAATAACTAAATTCAAATTTATAATAACAAAAATGTAGTTTATTAAAGTTGAAGTACAGGATATGTGTATTACAAAAAAGTAAGTAAGTAAATGTATGTACAAAATTACCATTTTTAGCAGACCAAACGAAATTTACAAATAAGATCAACAAAATCAGTGTTTTACGCGCGTTTACCTAAACGTCCATTAGAAAAACAGTCATTACTAATTAAATGAGTCTATTTAAAAAAAAAGAAAGATAACAAGACGCGCTAATAGAAACCAGTACTTGTTATTTCTAATAGTTAACAGAAGTTGTACAATTTCATCGACTAAATCTATGAATTTGACATTGTTTCGACTAAAATCGATAACGGCCTCTTAACTATTCCTTTTGTGTAGACCACTCTCTGTTGTCAAAATCATCCTATTCCTAGACTCCAGTTATCATACCACCAGTTAGTCATATATGTAAAACTGCTCACTCGTCATCTCATACGCCCAGTAATAAAGAGTAAAAAAAATCTTTTTAATAACAATATTTATTTAAAGTTTAAATTTATATTTTTTATTGAGCTTTGTGCACTTTTTAGTAATGTCTAATTTTTAATAAAATGAGACAACGATAATTTAATTATTATACTGAATATTTATGACAATTTAATAGCTCACTTTTTATTAAATTTATGTCAGCCCTGTTGCATTCCTCACGCCATTTTGTCTTCATACTTGAAATAATTTTATTTGATTAGAATTAAATTGATAATCGATCTTGAACAAATTAGAAGGATGTCGGAAATATAGTATTTTAGCGTACTATATATTTTTTCAACAGTATATAGTACAGAGAGCTAAAATATAGTACAATAATATATAATATAGTACGGTTGGGAACCCTAATCTACATATGCATCCGTATGTGTAGGTACTTTCGTACTACATAATATTAGGTCTCCTTGGGCGGTTTACATGTTAATTTTTTGTTTGATTTCTTGTAACTCTGATAGTTTTTTGTTTACAAGATATCAAACAAAATATTAACTTGTAAGCCGCCCAAGCAGGCCTAATATTATGTAGAAAAATTTTCAAAGAACGGAATAAAATAAGACATATTTTAAAGCAAGTATATGTTTATTGCTTTAAATTTGGCATACAAGATAGTATTAGACTAGCTGGTGTAAGTGGGTCTCTATTGTTTCCCATAAAGTTTTAAGTCATAATGTATTGTTTGTCCGCATTTACGTTAGCCATAATTTGTTTTTTCTCAAAAACGAGTACTAACTTTTCAGATAAAACAAACCTAACCTAACCTAACCTATCTATATAGGATAACCTAAGCAAATTCCTGAAAAGTTAACGGTTTCAGAGTTATAGCTAATGATAATATGACTATCATTACATTATGGCTTTCAATAATTATGCCAAACAAAGGGATCCAGTTGTAAGTACTTGAACTGTTCTTCATTTTACCTTTGTTTATCATTGTGTACAAAGCTGCATTAGCTTCGTCTTCTGTGACATGTGTCTCAGTCTTACTGAAGACTCTTTCATGTGCACATAACTGACTTGCCTAGTTCTCAACTGAGCGTTTTTTCTTTGACCTTAGCATCCAACTGGACAATGCCGGATTTAGAGGTCTGGAGGCCTCGGGCAATAAAGGAGTGGAGGCCCTCTGGCCCCAATTTTTTTCCAAATAAAATGGTAAATTTACCGAATTCTCTATTGGGGGGGGGGGGGGGGCCTCTTTTGTGGAGGCCCGGGGCAGTAGCCCCGGTTGCCCTCCCCTAAATCCGGCCCTGCAACTGGACTTGAATTCAAGATATTCCGGAGGTAAAGTGCACATTAGGAGAATTCCTGGTAATTTAGTCTCGCTCACTAGAACAATTCGCTCCAGACATTCTTTAAAATAAATACATGAGTAATGATGTCGTGGTTCGTGTTCTTCTAATTCTACTAATGAAAATTAGGCATAGGACTTACGTCTTGTCTACGCAGGTACCTCCATCGATGCACTCTATCTCGTCTTACTTAGCAGAATCAAATTACACAAATCTTGGCAGAGTGTCATCGGACATGTTTGTCGTAAACAAAATTAAAATAATCATCGCTTGTTTTCATCGCTGCTTGCTAAGGAGGTTGGTATTTTCTTTTTACTTTCGAAAATATCGAAATCTACCGGCATTGCCTTGAACACTGTTAAATTTTTTAACCTACAGGTTTAATAACATTGGAACTATTGGTATTCTAATTTCCCTATTTGAATTTGACTCGTGTTTAATGCTTGCTCCGATTTTACTCTGCTCTGCTCTGCGCTTTAAAATTAATAGATAAATAATAAGATCATATCAATCATATCACTGTCTGTACTCTGTAACAACATTATGAATAAAGATAGGTCTTGACATACGAGATACATATATGCAATCTTCTTAATGTTCTATTCATGCCTTTAAATTGTAATTTTTATAGTGACATCTGGTGATGTAATTTGCACAATCGGTAGTCAACTTTAGGCAAAAGTAGGTTATTGGATCCCATTAATAGAAATCGCCGCCATCTTTTAATAAATAAATAAATTAATATTATAGGACATTACACAAATTGACTAAGTCCCACATAAAGCTCAATAATACTTGTGTTGAGGATACTTAGACAACGATATATACAGGGTGATTTCTGGGTCGTGATCCAGAACCCCTTTTTCTGAATCTATAAATGATTTAAATTATCATACGGTAGTATTTGATTGAAAGATAATTAGTTTGATTTCTATTATTTTTCAAGTAAAATTAATCTTATAAGAAGTAATCATGGTCACCCTATGACTTTTGACATATACGCTGCATGGAAAGCGACAAGACGTCACATTCAGTAGGGTGACCAAACTGTATGCAAACATGTTTTTTTCTACTTGTCATCTGAAAAATAATCATAATTATTGGTGATAATAAATAATGAGCAACATCATTAGACTCATCTTTGAATTCTGTGTGATGTCTTGTTCTCTTGCTCCACGACCCCGAAATCACCCTATATAATATATAAATATTTATAAATACTTAAATACATAGAAAACACCCATAACTCAGGAACAAATATCTATGCTCATCACACGAATAAATGCCCTAACCAGGATTTGAACCCGGGATCATCAGCTTCGTAGGCAGGGTCACTACCCACTAGGCCAAACCGGTCGTCAATCTTTACTAATGTTAACCACATTTCTAAGTGTCGCCCCCCTGAGCGGGGCCGGGCCCAAGCTGCAAGCTGTACTTACACGAGTGTAAGTATAACTCGAACGGCGAACTAACGTCGATCTAACGGACGCAGCGCCGGTATGATTTACTTTGACTTTTAAATTAGTATGTTACCGAGGCAGTTCCTCGTGGAGTAGCCGAAGGGCATGAACTGCGCGGGGTGGCGCGGCGGCGCCTGCAGGAAGCGCTCGGGGCGGAAGCAGTCGGCGTCGGCGCCCCAGTACGCCGCGCTGCGGTGCGTGGCCCACGTGTTCAGCAGCACCGCCACGCCCGCCGGCAGCACCAGCCCGCCAGCTGGAATACCAACAACTTTACAGTTATGCGTCAATACTACACTAATAGGTAGTATTTGAGGGCGTTCCAAGAGAATGTCTTTTTTGCCTCGAGAATGTACTGCCAATTTGTTAGCCAATTCATAAATATTAATTACCATAGTATATGGTTAGGTAACATTTATTTAGCTACCACTTACTCAGCATTTTCAGAATGATAGAAGAACGGCATTAGGTATGGCATTTCGTAAGCGACATTCTCGCGGAAAGCCCCTGTGTAAGAATCAGAAGAGGGCTAGTTACGCAGCTCGACGTCCTCGTGCACCTCGCGCACGGTGACGGGCACGGGCGGGTAGAGGCGCAGCGCCTCGCGCACCACGGCGTCCAGGTACCGCAGCCGCGCCAGCGCCGCCGCCGACAGCGCGTCGCCCCTCCCCAGCACCTCCGTCAACCTCCAGAGGAAAGTTAATGTGAAAGCCTTCATTCTTTCATTTAGGCATATTACGACGCACTTATGAATGTCGAAACTACCACCGATTCTAACCCTACATTGTTGTAATTTATTCACGACAGTTGCCGTAGATTGTATTTTTATATGAGAATGTGGCCGGTCCAGTACAAATCTCGTACCAGCTGTTATGAATCTACCTATCAACCCCAATTTATCAAAAGCAACTATTAGGATAGCATATTAATAATACCCAGGGCCGCCATCCTGCAACACTACAATCCATTTAAAGGAAGTATTAGTGTAATTGAAATCTCATCAAAACCAAATGTGAACTGAGAGCCAAGTTCAATATGAAGAACGAGTATAATTATGCGTTGTTGTTGACTTCGCCGACAAAAGAATTGAGATCATGGGTGCCATCTCTGAAATCATTTGAAAGCGAGTTAGGTTTTTGACCTATAATAAGTCTTATATCATCTAATAATTTTCAATATACATATATGGTTATTTTCCATCGAGTTATCAATCGATTTTCAGTTTTCAGATTTTTCCTTCTATATACACCCAATAGTCTACCACGATGCCAAATATCAAGTTTCTAGGTCATCTGGAAGTGGGTTAGGTATTTGATCTATAGTCAGTCAGTCACAATTGTCACATAAATGCCGGTTTTTAAACGTTCATTTATCGATAACTGTGTGAGTATTTTAGACAAACTAAGGGGCTTGAATAAATGTGCCAAATTTCAAATGTGCAGGTTAAATAGGTTTCAAGTTGAGTGTGAGTGAAGGGGTCAAAAGTAGCTCGAAATAGGTTCGTGTAATATTACACACAGGTTGCTGCATCGCCAGTTCCTTTTTCTTTGACCTTGCTGGACACGCTGCCGCGGTTCTAGATTATGACATTTTAAGGTGATCCGGATAGTCACACTAAGTGCCATGAGTTCCTTTAATTCTAGAAACCCTATTCCACAATACATAATCATTCTGTACATGCCCCAGTGATCACACGATTGAAAGAAAGATTTGAGTTATAGGTAAGACTGTGGGTACTCTGATCTATTTTGAAATGGGTACAGCCGGTCATCACCAGCACGTCACCTAGGAGTATACAGTACAGTATGTAGTTACTCTCGGCGCAGCCGGTCCTGCACGGCCGGGTGGCGCGCCAGCAGCAGCAGCGTGAAGGCGGCGCCGAGGGCGGTGGTGTCGGAGCCGGCCATCACCAGCACGTCACCTAGGAGTATACAGTACAGTATGTAGTTACTCTCGGCGCAGCCGGTCCTGCACGGCCGGGTGGCGCGCCAGCAGCAGTAGCGTGAAGGCGGCGCCGAGGGCGGTGGTGTCGGAGCCGGCCATCACCAGCACGTCACCTAGGAGTATACAGTACAGTATGTAGTTACTCTCGGCGCAGCCGGTCCTGCACGGCCGGGTGGCGCGCCAGCAGCAGCAGCGTGAAGGCGGCGCCGAGGGCGGTGGTGTCGGAGCCGGCCATCACCAGCACGTCACCTAGGAGTATACAGTACAGTATGTAGTTACTCTCGGCGCAGCCGGTCCTGCACGGCCGGGTGGCGCGCCAGCAGCAGTAGCGTGAAGGCGGCGCCGTGGGCGGTGGTGTCGGAGCCGGCCATCACCAGCACGTCACCTAGGAGTATACAGTACAGTATGTAGTTACTCTCGGCGCAGCCGGTCCTGCACGGCCGGGTGGCGCGCCAGCAGCAGCAGCGTGAAGGCGGCGCCGTGGGCGGTGGTGTCGGAGCCGGCCATCACCAGCACGTCACCTAGGAGTATACAGTACAGTATGTAGTTACTCTCGGCGCAGCCGGTCCTGCACGGCCGGGTGGCGCGCCAGCAGCAGCAGCGTGAAGGCGGCGCCGAGGGCGGTGGTGTCGGAGCCGGCCATCACCAGCACCATCACCTCCTCGCGCAGCTCGCGCTCCGAGTACTCGCCACCCTGCAGCATCAGCTCCAGGAAGCTCGCGGGGCCGCTGTCCGTGTCCGCGTCCGCGCTCGCTGACTCTGCATCAGTAAGGGCATTAGAGATAAACATAATAGCATTTAATTTGCAACTCATTATTTAGTCGTCGAAAATATGATTATTAAAAAAATACTCTCAATTCTCAACTTGCCTTTATTTTCTAGTGATGACATTGTTTTTCGCTTATCCCTTATTACCTGCAATGAAAGGAAATGATCGGTGTTGATTTCAAAGAGGTATCTACGTAGCTCAAACCATGTATTAGGTATAGCTCGTGCCATTCACGGGGAGGCGTGCTTTGACAACTAATATCATGTTATTAAAGGTTACATTTGACAAATCTGCGCTTCATCATGGATGGCACGACACGAACTATACAGAGCGTAGATAAACTAACTACATTTGGTAGAAAAAAAGTAAAAGTTCACAGGTCAACGATGTACAGCGAGCTGCAAATATGCAGCTTGATGAAGTTGTCTCCACCTCGCTCGATCCGAAGCCAGCCCTTTAGTGTCCTGGTACGACAAGGCCTCTACATGCTCCTTTACTTGGCTCATATAACATTGTCTTAGTCTTCCCCTCCCTGTACTTCCATTTATTCCTTCTGTAATGTTTTTGATGAAGATGAAGTGGAAGCGCTAGTGGTCTAGCGGTAAGGAGTGCGACTTTCAATCCGTAGGTCGGAGGTTCAAACCCCGGCTCGTATCAATGAGTTTTTCGGAACTTGTGTACGAAATATAATTTGATATTTACCAGTCGCTTTTCGGTGAAGGAAAACATCGTGAGGAAAGCGGACTAGTCTCAATAAGGCCTAGTTTACCCTCTGGGTTGGAAGGTCAGATGGCAGTCGCTTTCGTAAAAACTAGTGCCTACGCCAATTCTGGGGATTAGTCGTCAAACGGACCCCAGGCTCCCATGAGCCGTGGCAAAATGCCGGAACAACGCGAGGAAGAAGAAGATGTTTTTGATGAAGTGGTCGTATGAATAGGTGGTCCATCATTTTCCCTCTTCTATTTATAATAATATATATTATTATATATAGCTTCTCTTTTCCTTCAATCTTTTTAGGACGGCTTCATTGGTTACTCCTTCTGTCCTACTTATTCCTTCCATCCTTCGCCAACACCACATCCCAAACGCTTGTCAATATTTTTTTCTCTCTTATTTAGCGTCCAAGTCTCACATGCATATAATGCGATAGACCATATATATGACTTCATAAATCTCTTTAGTATATATAAGGATATATGTGATTTAAATAGGTCTTTCTTCTTATAGAAAGTCTGTTTAGCCATTTCAATTCTTGCTTTTATATCTGGGGTAACAAAATATGAACGGACTGACCTGAAATAAAGACTTTCTAATATATTATAGTGTTTTCAATAGCCCCTTTGCGGGACTAAAGTTGCGATGATATCTGCCACAGATAGTGTCACCTCGTCGATAAAGGAGTGTATGAGGCGGCGGCAGCGCGCGAAGCGGCGGTGCGGCGGCAGCAGGCGGTACAGCGCGCCGGGGTACAGCCACGGCGCGCACATGCGGCGCGCCAGCTCGCGCTGCGCGCCCGCGAACGCGCGCAGGAACGGGTGCGGCGCGCCGCCCTGCGAGCGCAGCCGCACGCCCAGCGACGTCTCTGCCGAAACTTAGCGTGTTAGCCAAAACAATGTCTAGTAGACAGGGCTCTCATAAACTTCGACACGATACTCGATCCACCACATAATGTCAATTAGTGATCAGTGCAGCGAATGGGACGTTCACATCTTTGTCAGATCGGCGGTTTACTTAACCGACCTAGAGCAATGACATTAACTATAGATAGCATACATGAGGAGCTCAACACAAAGAATACTTCCATATTTATTTCTATACCCACAAAGAAATCGCAGTCCATTTATCTTTGCCACACTCCTTGTTAAACATAAGCTTGTCTCTTTGTCTTTCGGTGTATGTATGTGCACATTTCTCGTTTGCCTAGACGTGACTAAATGCAATTTGTACAAGATAAGTGCATCAATTTTGGAACGCCTATAACCTATCTTGAGTTATCAGTATTAGTGACCTAGAGGGCTCCTTTTTAAGTTTTTTAAACTAATAACTGTAACCCATGGTTAACTGGTATGGGTTACATAACCTACCAACTCTGTGATCGACATGCTTCCCAATTTCCATTACACTTAAATATGTTCGGCACATTTACAAACAGTTTGTGCAAATTGTAAGTATATCACCTTTTTAGGGTTCCGTAGCCAAATGGCAAAAAACGGAACCCTTATAGATTCGTCATGTCCGTCTGTCTGTCCGATTCTGTCACAGCCACTTTTTTCCGAAACTATAAAAGCTATACTGTTCAAACTTGTTAAGTAGATGTATTCTATGAACCGCATTATGATGTTTACACAAAAATGGAAAAAAAAACAATAAATTTTGGGGGGTTCCCCATACTTAGAACTGAAACTCAAAAAATCTTTTTTCATCAAACCCATACGTGTGGGGTATCTATGGATAGGTCTTTAAAAATGATATTGAGGTTTCTAATATCATTTTTTTCTAAACTGAATAGTTTGCTCGAGAGATACTTCCAAATAACAGAATGAAAAATCTAAAAAAAATATATGATATACATTGCCATGCAAACTTCCACCGAAAATTGGTTCGAACGAGATCTAGTAAGTAGTTTTTTTTAATACGCCATAAAAATTAAAAAAAAATTTTTTTTTCATCAAACCCATACGTGTGGGGTATCTAAGGATAGGTCTTCAAAAATGATATTTAGGTTTCTAATATCATTTTTTTCTAAACTGAATAGTTTGCGCGAGAGACACTTCCAAAGTGAAAAAAAGTGTGTCCCCCCCCCCTGTAACTTCTAAAATAACGGAATGAAAAATCTAAAAAAAATATATGATATACATTACCATGCAAACTTCCAACGAAAATTGGTTTGAACCAGATCTAGTAAGTAGTTTTTTTAATACGTCATAAATGGTACGGAACCCTTCATGGGCGAGTCCGACTCGCACTTGGCCGCTTTTAATTAGAATAGCCATTATAGGACACAGTGTGCGGTTTATTTTATGAGGATATCATCTGTTGTGAATTTGTGTTTACTTCCCAGTTTGTATAACACTCTTAAGTGCTATCGGCCAGCAGACCGATTGAACAATTAGCGCAATTTTTAACTGCAACTTTTTAAAGGTACAAGTACTTCATTAGTTACCACCTGTTATAATCCGTGTCCATAGTTTTATTTTACCATCTGTTGTTATACCGAGGTGTAGTAGTTACCACAAACGGCATCAAAGGTATACGCGCTGAGCGGGTCCCAGAGCGAGAAGTCTCCGGCGCCCGCGAGCGCGCGCAGCTGGTCGGCGGCGGCGGCGGCGTGCCGGTCGAACACGCCGACGAACGCCGCCACGCGCCGCACGCCGAACACCGGCGCCAGAATCTTGCGCCGCGGACGCCAAATTTCCACTGACGATCAAAATGATAGCAAACACACTATAATATGGCAAAGAAAAGCTGATTAGGTATTTTTCATACAAATAAAAATATCAAAACATGTGAAAAATATAATAATAATATTCATGGCAATTGACAAACTTAACATACGTACTTATATGTAGGTAAGGTAAACACTTTAGTGTCTTTAAAGGATAATAAACATAAGCATTTAAGCATACTATATTTAAAACACGTAGTACAGCTGTGTTCATATTTACTAAGCTTCAAAAAAAAAATGCAAAATAATCGCAAATAAACATGATACGGTACGCGCGTCGCCGTGACCCGATTCTTTAACTCTCATTCATATTTGTCTTTCTCTATACCTGTATCTGTTTAAGAGTCATTATGTCATTGAATACTATGTCTAGCAAGTTGATTGGCCTATTGTACGAATACGGAATCAATCTAAATCCAATGACGAAGAAGCAAGACACCACGTGTCGGTAGATAGGTATAGTTGTTAGATTTGTAACTGGCGCTCAATGGCTTATCCATTGTCCATTCTTAACTAAAACGGCGCGTGCCACTACCTGCAAAAAACGGGCCCGGTCACTTTAACCGGTTATTTAATTACAACTCCTATGGTAATTAAAATAAGATTCAAAATGAACAAATGGAAAAATAGTTTGCAAGTCCTTGTGTGGTCCCTATACGGTTACTGAGTGCCGGCGAGTCGAACGCTACTGAACCAGCCTAAAATGTGTCCTCAATATGCGTAACAAAGGCGCGTTATCGGAGAGCACACCTACACTGGTTTTTTTGAGCGTTAGACTAGTCCGCGCTCAGCTCAGGTACCTATTAGATTTATAAGACCCTTTTTTTTGCAGATAGTGGCACGTGGCGTTTTAGTTAACACTAGACAATGGATAAGCCGTTGAGGGCCAGCTACAAATCTAACGACTATAGGTACCTACAACCAACACCACACACATACATGCGAGTACCTGGCGCGAAGATGCTGCCGTTGCCGATTAGGGTGCGGATGAAGCCCATGGTGGCCTCGTCCTTGTCGAGGCAGCGCCGCGCCACCACACCCGCTACCACGGCGTCCGCCACCACTGCGAACAATGGCAGTTCTGTATAGTTCTATAATGTCACTTAGGTTCACATTGCTCTCGGTGTTACACCTGGGAATAAATTGAATTTTTCACATGAACGCCACCATATCTTGTCAGCCCTCGGGAGAAGAATTCGATAGTTTATTAAGTGTATAATATCTATGTGCGTATCCAATTTTAGAATTGTAGTAAGGCGTCGCGAGCGGCAGTTTCCAATCCTGTTTAATATCCCACTTCTCCATGAAAAAGCTAGGAACTGTCAGAAAATGTACCTGTTCATTGAATACCTCATAAATGGGTAGAATATCCGCGCGCCCGATCAGCTGGAACGCCTTCATCCGGTTTGCGAACCCACAACGGCATTTGCTGTATATCTTACCCACGTAGAGTCGGTTGAGCATCCAGGCGGAGGCCAGCCCGCCCTGCCGCAGCGCCGCGCGCCCGATCAGCTGGAACGCCTTCATCCGGTCTGCGAACCCACAACGAAATTTGCTTTCGACATCATTCAACTTTCAATGCGGCTTGTAAATATTAAGCATGAAGCTACAAATACAAAATACTCTTTATTGCACAACCTCTGAAAATAATGTACATGGAAACACATAAAAAACATGAAGATAGAGGTAAACAACAGGCGGCCTTATCGCTACAGAGCGATCTCTTCCAGACAACCTTTAGGTAGTGGAGAACTGAAACTTAAATTAACTAATTAGGAGGTGCAAAAAAAAACTAAATAGCAAACTAAAATACCCTTAAAATTACTACTACTACTTAGCTTACTTTTTTTTTTAGCTACTTACTTTGATTTCTATTATATTGAAGATAACCCCAAAAACCATATAATATTTATGATTCATAGTTTATTCTACATGTACATATATTTTAAAAAGCGCTCCCGGAATAAAGCAGTGAGCTTCGAGTTCTCGAACTAATAAACTAGTGGATATATGGATATGAAATGACAGCTTTTTAGTATGAAAAGCAGTCTATCCAAACTCATCCATAGTAATGTTACAACACGACAGAAGTACATTAGTAGCAACTTTCCATTCCAATAGGGTGTTACCAGTTACTGTGAAATAAAATAATCCAATGCTCTAAAAAATAATGTCAAAGTTATGACACACATTAATCACATAAGTAATAGTACCTGGGCGACCGAGCATTGCTCGGTTATAACTATTTATTGTAATATGGTGGTGTATAGGTGATAATCTTATCTACATTTTTTTACTAAATTAAACTTGTCTAAAACAATAAAAATTAAAAAATTATATATAAACTTGAACATATAAAAAGAAAAAAGTTAGTCACCGGGCGAGATTCGAACCCGTAACACTCGTTTAGCAGCCGCCGTCTTAACCCGCTGGACCAGACGGACAGTGGTCGGCAACACGAAATTAGCGACCATATTCTGCGTCGAAAACGCATGAAAGAAAAACGCATGAAAACTCGAAAACACGCGTTTTCCCAAACATAAGACTAATCTAGATAGATTGTATACCCCCAAAAACCCCCATATACCAAATTTCAGCGAAATCGTTAGAGCCGTTTCCGAGATCACAGAAATATATATATATATATATATATACAAGAATTGCTCGTTTAAAGGTATAAGATATGTTTTTCAATTAGCTAAGGATAGAATTGCACCTGTTCAATTTCTTCGTTCAATGTGTATTTGCATCTCACATTTTTTCTTAATGAGAGAGTAAGACGCAATGCATATTGAACAGGTGGAATACTATTCTAACAAAAGCTCGCCTAATACCAATGTAATTCAGCGACTCAACACAGGACTCACTTACTATAAGCGAGATTTTTTTATAAACACGCACGTTACACGAGCATACGTGTCACATGAATGTCATTCAAATACGTAGCTGACAAAACAAGACCATAGTCTGTGCATAAAGTGAGTCGGCCGCTACTTAACTGAGTGACTGATATGCCTGCAGGAACGGCCACTCGCAATCTCCATCCTACTCCGTGTTCGAGGTTAACATAATATGTAACGAAATATCACACAAGAGTAGCTAGGTAAGTATAATATAAGCCCTGCTTTTAGAGCGCTGTTGTTGAAGTTCGCCTAATTATATATAGGCAGCTTAGTTAGCGAGGTAATCTTTCTGGAATTACCAGAGGTTGCCAGAGCTCAACGAGGGGGGGGCGGGTTTGGGGTCGGCAACGCGCATGTAACTCCTCTGGAGTTGCAGGCGTACATAGGCTGCGGAGACTGCTTACCATCAGGCGGGCCGTGTGCTTGTTTGCCACCGACGTAGTACAAAAAAAAAAACCTATGTGCTTTGAGATTACTTTTGTTTCTCTACTGGCTACCGGAGGACGTTGGGCGTGTGCGAATTGTAAATGATTCTACTTCGGCAGTTTTAGCATTAGGGTTTTTGTAACTGTATTTAGAGACTTAAATAAGAAGATAAGTCTGCAACGCAAGAATTTGACAGCCAATTAAACAATATATATATGAACAAAAAAACATTTTCCTGCCAAAGTAATTTATCGCTATAACAGAATATGAATGCACATATAGGGTACCTTCATCAGTGCCGATGAGTAAGGTGGCGTGACCCACGAGGGGGTGGCCGGGCAGGTCGGCGGCCAGCGCCGCGTGGAGGCGGTAGAGGGCGCGCCGGCGCCAGCGGTATTGCAGCGCCGCCAAGGTCAGCGCCAGCACCACCAGCAGCCACAGCATCCTGACGGTGTCACAGCTCTACGACAGTTCCCTCGCGCGTCAGCGCAGTGAGACACTCTTCAGATCGATGATTGCTCTCAAAATGGACCGATCACCAGAATTGTTCAGATAATTGTTTAACAAAAACGCTCATTTTTATGGTTCCGTAGTCAACTAGGAACAGGAACCTTAATAAGCTCAGTGATCGTTAGTAAATACTAAAAGGCTGTAATTTGATATGAATACAATATGTGTAGGTATCAATTACGCAATGGTACGCACGCTGTGAGGTTTTCGTAAGTCTCTTCTTTGAATAAATTAATAGTTCAAAAAACACGCTTTCATAAATGCACGTAATATAATAGGTTTGTTATAACCTTGAAACCTGATCGTGTTCAAAGTCCATTACGTGACCTTTCTCACGACTACGATACGATATTCCATCATGGAATGCCAGTGCCGCCCTTCCGGCTTCATCATCAGACCTTGAAGCCTAATCGTGGTCAAAGTTCATTACAAGACTTTTCTAACATATCCAAACACAGGTATGATACGATGTTCTATCATGACTTCCAGTTCATATCTTCCGGCTCCATCATCAGATCAGTTCGACAGTACCATATTATTGTATTGTCATCAGAACTACATACAGCTGCCAATTTTCATGACGCTACGATCCTTGGAAGATGGTTAAATTAGTTACCTTAGATTCCATTACATAGTTATACAGATCGACCTAATAAAAGCGTGTTAAAAAGCCAATACGGTAATAATGCTATGAAAATTGCTTGTTCTGTAAGAATCGTACAAAAAAACCCCTATCCCTGTTTAAGTTCGCCTAGTATGACGGACGGGCAACATACGGAACCCTACACCGAGCACTGCCTGATATGCGCCTTGGCCGTTTGTGTAATGTAACTAATGTATGCATTACGTTACACGAACTGAAGTTGATGAATATTCATGAGGATGCGTTGACCTCCGCGGCTGTCGCGCGGGCAATGCGTCAGTGCCGCGTCATCACCAAGCTGACACGTGCAAAATATCACGTCAATTGAGTTTGTTATGTAAGAATGTAGCAGTTCAAAGTGTTCAAACGCGGTGCATCCGTGTTCACCCTGCCCGTAGCGGCAAGTGCCACGGACTGGAGCCTTTAGGGTCGAATGGACAAGGTGTGTGCATGTTTGGTCCACACAGGACAGTTCTTACTTTATTGCCAAGAAAATAACCGTGATGGTCGAGTACGTGGGGCACCCCGTATTGAGTACTTACGTAGGGTCGATAAAAAGTGCCACGTGTACGAAGGAGAGAACGTCACGCAAAATGTAGGTATCCCTGGCGAAGTAAACTAATAATTGTTGCTGCAATAAAGAATATTTACTTACTTACTTATAGTAGTAGAAATCCACAAGAACGTTTTTATGTACAAATGTTCAAAATAAGGTTAATAACAATGAATGCATCATAAGGTCAGCCAGGTTCCGCGACTCGCGAGTAGAGTCGGTACGTAAGTAGGTAGTTATCCGAAATAAAACACGTAATAAATGTAAACATTATTTAATTTCATCCCTGTCTTACATAGCTGTAGGAAGTTGTGACATTAACTTATGTATTTTACTAGATATACTTTCAAACATCGTTGCTATTACATTTATTGTTCGGTCGACCCGTTAAGTTACTTGAAGTTCAAACGCGAGATAAAAATGGTATAATCGCCATGAAATCTATAAAATCATTTGCCATCGTTAGGTAGATATGCAACTCCATGTCAGATATTGCTATTATGTGTAGTTTAATAAAAGGATTATTCGGAACCTCCGAAACACGAGTACGTAATGAAAATGAAGGCAGTTTAAACCTCATCGACTAAGGTCCTAAGTTATGAGTTTTCACAACAAAACAGTTTTCAAATTTTATAAAAATGAGCTGCTACATAATTGGCAATGAAATCCTAGAAAATTTATTTATAGACCACATAGCCATTAATAATTATAAAGGATGTCTCAATAATAGTGCACTTTTAAGTTAAAAAAAAAAAAAAAAACAAAACACGTATATCGCATTATAAAAACGTTCCGGTTATGCATGGAATAAAATATCCGGAAAATAGCCCCCGCGAAATGTCAGGCCATTCTTTCTTTTCATTTTTTTGATGAAATTTTCGATTACTTTTTGACAAAGATGTGCCTATATCACTGATAACGCGTTGGATCTCGGCTTTGAGCTCAGAAATTGTTTCTGGTTTATTCGCATAAAACCGAGATTTCACAAATTCATTCGCACAGCATTCGCACGGCGTTAAATCGCATGATTTTGGTAGCCAGTTGACATCTGAATTTCGTGAGATGATCCGGTCTGGAAATTGTTACTGAAATAAATCGATTGTTTCATGGGCGTTTTCACAATGATAATACCTTCTTTTGTGTAACGCTCCATTGTGTGTGACAGCTGTCAAATTTCATAGTTGCCACATACACGAAAAAAAAACACTATTGAAATCATGCACTCTTATTGAGACACCCATTATACTATTAAAATGATAACATGATGCAGCTTACGCAAATAGTGTATAATATACCAATGTTCCGGGCTATACCTACATATTAGGTATAAACGGCCGATTGATAGAATAGATTCAATATTTGCACACATTTTGACAGAACAAAGGGCGGCGGTGTCATGATAAACGTCATATTTTGAAAGAAATTTGACATTTATAATGACATCGCCAGACGTTGTCATTGCAAAGGCCATGCAGAGTTAGCTTGGTCCGACACTAAAGTATAACAATGTCAGTGTAGGTACAGGCTGGGTCGCGAGAGCAGACGCGGATTTTACTTTATAATTTTATTCATTTAAACTTTACTGCACAAAATACAAAAAACTGTAGAAATGGCGGATCTAATGCCTAAAGGCATTCTCTACCAATCCACCATAGGTCTAAACACAGAAGTAATAAAAATGGTAGAATTTTAACAGTTCAGTTCAATTCTCGCGCCAGCTCTTACGAGTCAACCTACTAATATATCCATAAATGTATGTATATCTACGTATGTACACAATCTGCAGTCGCAGGGAGGAAGGTAAAACTACGTATACAGTCATATCCTATTACTATACAAAATATATTGTATATAATAAATATAATATCGAGTTAAAGCGACCAAGTCTTACCAGTAGCCACGAGCACACAGTTCGGTTTTTAAGTAAATTAAAAAAAAAAACATTATACCAGTAAACTAGGGTTACTTAGAATCGCGGGGAAACATTGATTTTCGAACTATAAGGAAATGGTTTCTGAACGTTTTTATCATGTTTCTGTTAAGGTTGCGCTTCGCTGGTGCAAAAGAACTTTCATTACATCATCATTTATGAAACTAGGTTTGTAGGATTTATTACTCTAAGCGCCACTTGCACCATCCCACTAACCCGGCGTTAACCGGTTAACCCCGGATTAGTGGGATATTGCGAGTGGCGCTTAGGGTCACTTGCACCAATCAAAAACCGGGGGATCACCGGTTAAGCTTGGAGTGACCATGGTTGCCAGGGGTACTGGGATGGTGCAAGTAGCCTTAAGGGCCATTTGCATTTGCTTGCCATTTTCATACAGTACAGTCAGTGTACACCGATTTATACCGTGTAGTCCAACTTCGAACAAAAAAAATGTGCAGATCTCGGGTAAAAACAAGTGACGACGCGACAGATTTAAGCATGTTTGCTAAGGGTTGCACCAGGGCGACCGTCGCCGGTGAGCTAAAAGTATTAGTTAGTTATATTTTTATTACTAAAGATATCTTTTTGAATTATTTTTTACGTTTAGACTCGGCGCTGCAGTTAGGTTTTTGAATTGACGCTAGAATATTTCTTTTTACTTTTTCCTTGTCGGAATACGATACTAATAATGCTCTCAAATATATCGTCAGTATTTTTGTAACATCTTGTATAATGATCATAGATGCCTATAGTATATATATATACCATACTATGTTTGTACCGGAATTAAAATAATCAAGTAGGTAATTTAAAAATAGAAGAAATGCCTTGGCGCAGCGCAGCCCTGCGTCCGAGATTTTGAATTTCTAACGAGAATTATAACATGTTCGATTTTGGACTACTGGGTTTAAAAAGATACAGATGTAGTGAATAATACTTTCACATCGTTTTTTTTTATGGAAACGTACCGTACGAACGTGTTATGCTATTTCAGTCAACCTCAGTACTGAGGAAGTAGGAGGACAAATACGAACGATCCCGAAAAAATACGATGGGAAAGGATTATTCACTACATCTGTACCTTCCTTATACTGTAGTACAGTTTAACTCTGTATTAACGAGTTAACCCTGGAACGCGCAAGTGGCCCTAAGTAACTGCCTTGTATGGAACTTGGAATAAACTTTACACATTTCAATCAATCAAAATGGGTTGTTAGTGTTGAATACCTCTCAGTAACAAAAATACGTAACAATACGTAATAGGAATGTTACGATCCAACTCGTGGCCCGACTGCCTCGCGGCCCAACTGCCACGTGGCCCGACTGCCTCGTGGCCCATAATAGACCTACTTACGGATATTACGCTCAGTCAATCCATAAACTCTAACAATATGTTCCTTTTCATTTTTACAAAAGTGCGTTTTATTTATTTTATTTGATATCAACCTTACGCTATATGTATGTCGAGACTAAGCACGTCGGTTGAAAACGATATTTCATTGACAATTATTGAAGATAAATATTTAAAAAAAACACTTGTTAGCTGAGATAGAGCCTTGTTCCTTGGCGATAAAGTACAGAAATGCATGCCACCTATATTTGACCTCGTCTGATACCAAGTACAATAAATAAGCAAAGTCCAAAATACACTCAAATAATAGGTATCCTGGCCTATCTCACGCGAAGCATACAAAATTATAAAACACCGTTTTTGGATTTTACATATCTTTGTGCTATTCGGCGTACAAAACATTTGTGATGTTCTCACAACGAGTAAAGGTACCATATGACGCGGCTTACGTCGCGTAGCACCGCATCGGTATTGGAGCGTCGTTACTAATAGCCAAAGCGCCACAAGGGACCTTTACCCGTGGAACATCACATTTAGCCTCTCTCGTCTCGCAGTACTCATAAGTAGATCTTAAAACTCACAATAATATTATAGGTACGAGTAAATATAACCGCTATTGAGCACATTGAAGCTACCTACTGCATAATAAACATTCAATAAAAGCACCATCTTATATTACAGCGAGTAAAACTTAATCTTAGCTTAGGCCTAAACTCGGAATAAATAGGTGATGTTTTCTTAAAATACATATTTTCTATGGGTAAACAAACAAGCACACATTGGCACGTTTCTTATCGGAAGTGTGAGCAGAAAACGTTTACTTTTACCATAAATATAATTACCATTATATATTATCTAGTCTCAGTTTAAAGGTAGGGAAGCTACTCGTGGAGTTCTAGCTGTCAACAGACAGATGCGTCCTTACTTCTTACTTACACACCAGCAAATACAGGGCGGGATACGCGTACAGTCTACGACAAATACATCACACTTTTGCATGCATGCAGGCGAGACATGTAGCCACACTGAATACAATCAAATGGGTGATCCCATTTGATTATTGATGTAATTGAATTAATGCTTGAATGTAAACATCTATACAGCGTGACCTATTTCCATTGTTCTTGCGTGTATGTACATAGTGTAGTGTAGTATGTACATAGTTCTATGTTTGCGTTCGAGTGTACGTCATATCGAAGTCACGCGTGGTTCGCCCATAAAGGAACTCTTTAAAACAGCACCATGTTTATCCTCATCAACCCTCGGCACCTGTTACCGGTACTTAACCCTCTGACCGCCAAAGACGTCAAGGGACGCGCGCGGCTACAGAACAATATCAACCTTCGTGCATTGCGACAAGGTTCACGATGTCGCGCCGCACACGATATTCGTGACGTTCAAAAGGTTAATGAAATATTTGTTACCCAAATAAACATTTTCATTTTCAATGAACCTTGTTCTTATTTTCTAGATATTAAAAGGACAGTATTTCGGGTGCTAATTTTTAATCTAATCTACCATTAATTTTTAACAAGCAGGAACGTTTGCGAACGATGCTATAAAGCTTAGAATAAATTTAAAAGTGGAAAAAATTAACTTGGAACTCCAGTAACCGTTTAAGAAGTGTAACGTTCTTACGGTAGATGTCGCTAGGGTGCCCTAGGCCCATATGGTGGGAAAATTTGCTGGCTATTGATGAGATCTTGGTCGCTCATTTGGCAGAGCGCTGGAGTATCGATCCAGAGGCCGTGAGTTCAAGTCTCACCTAAGGCAGTAATTTTTCCACTTTATATTTATTCTAAGCTTAATCTACCATTTTAGTACAAAATTGGAACAAAAACAGTCAGTAGTCAATTGCAACAAAAACTGTCAGTAGTAAATTGCAACATAAACCGCCAATCGAGCAGTCATTCTAATTTCTGGGATATAAACACAGCGTACACAATGAAGCGGCCGTCCGCCGCCGCGCCGCGCAGCTGCCTCCCGGATGTCAACCTTACACACGTCACGGCCGCGTTGGCAAGATATTGTACACCTTATATTACATTTCGCAACGTAAAAAAAATACAATATTGTGAAGAGCGAAATACTCGTACGCTCTCATTCAGTCATACATTGTACCTATATTATAATAAAATGTATGACCGAATGAGGCTGCTGAACTTAACTACTAGGTATATTTGATTAAAACTAGTGCACAAAATGTTCTATCTATTTCACACAGCACTCACACGAGCCTCATCACATTTGTTTCCTATTATATTCTATCTATGAGTATGCAGAAGACGCGGATTTTCTTCGATATACTTTATAACTGTATAAGATTCGTTCGGGTCTTCATGATTCTATTAAAATTTAATCGTTATAACGTTTTCCGTTAATCAGCTGTCTTATTTACTTAAAGTAATCCTTATAAATAATGTATATTGTATATGTAGATATTGAGAGAAAAACATGCAGTATACAAAATATTTAAAATAGATAAAACTTATTTCGATCGTCACATAATACTTAGGTTTTTTATTGTTTTTTTCCGGTGGCATTAAAATATACATAAAATACAATAAAAAATATTAGAACATAGCACTCCGTCGCAAATAATTAAAACATATTTATTCATACGGGTTCAGGTCAGTGGATGGAGTGGAGGCACGTGGATGCCGCGTTAGCAGGTCGGAGCCGCGAGTCAGGAGGGCGGCGGGCGCGGGCGGCGCGCGGCGGCGGCCAGCGAGTAGGTCTCGGGCACGAACGTGGGCGGGCACTGCAGGTACGGGTAGTGGTGCGTGCGCCACGCCCACTCCCCCCTCCCCGCCCCCGCACCCGCCCCCGCGCCCGCCGGCGGGGCGGCCGCGCTGCCCGCTGACGGCGACGACTCCTGCGACCACGAATCACACTTCACCACGAGTTGCCAATCTAGTGTACAATACTTATACAAATAGTTGATTGAGGAGAGATAATAGATACGTATGTATTTTTCTCGCAACTTTTCAACTCGATGGCCGTGTCGTTTATGCTAATGGTGTAAGAAATATAGTCATTTATCGTCACTAAAAATATACAGCAACGAATAAAAATATAACACACACACAAGCACAATAAGGACAATACGACAATAGCATGTAAGTCCAATAGAGTTGTTGACTATACTATGCAAAAAAAATATTTTTTACATCGTGCAGCACTAAAATTATAAAAAACAAGAACCTGTCGTCATATAGTCGCTACTCGTTTTGATCGGTCTCTGTGTATATATTTAATATATATATACATATAACAGTATCCTCACCTGTCTAGAGGTGTCGCGCGACGCGCTACGACCGAACATGAGCCGCAGCCGCGACACGCCCGCGCCCGACGCCGGCACACTGCAATACAAACATTCATTATATCTGACACATTCAGGTACGATGATACAGAGAACTTACTAATAGTCGTAAAATGATTTCTTACTGTACTTTGATATAGAATACTTAAATAAGTTATTTTGTTAAGGTTATCACCCTACCAGATTTTTATTGTGTACTATTTATAATTATAATTAAGTGAATAATTACAAATTAATTAATATGGTCCTATTCTGCCTGAAACACAGGAACTCCTAGTTCAGGCATTTGTAAACTTTTCCTTATCCTTAATCCTTAGTCTTTAAGTGCTAACACTGTACTTATACTGGTTTCAATAAAATTATTTGTATTTGTATTTGTATTATTTATAATTTGCGTAATACTTTTTACACAATTTTTACAATAAAATATTATCTTTTCATATTCCTCCCTCCCATGTAGCAACATATATAAGTTAACATTGTAATGCTAGTTAGGCTTTCCTGAGAAAAAAACATATAGAGTGGTACCTGTCTGGAGCTCCGGGCGCGGGCGACTGCAGCGGGGCCACGCGCCGCGCGCCGCTCGGGCCCTGACACACGACACAGATTACAACACTCTCAATTTAGTCAATAAATAAATGCCGTTCGGGCCGATATAGATCAAGGATAAAATAATCGAATTATTTACTTTGCTTTTCACTTAAATTGTGTGGGAAAATATACAGAAATATCCTATATTAGGTTCGATCGATAAGATCGTTCTCGGGCCGGTAGGAACGCGCCAGCCGCCAGTGGCATGCAGTATGGCAGATATTGAACTTTATTGATCAGGCAATATTGTATAATACATATAGGTATTTATATATACATTACTTAGACTTAAACCTCAATTTTACGAGCATGAGAAGTAAAAAAAACATTTGTTCAGCAGGCCACAAATGTTTCATTTTTGAGGTAATTCATTTAAGCAATGTTTTTTTTAAGGTACAGTGGGTTTAGCCAGCAGAGTTTTTGAAAAATCGTATCGCTTTTTTTTAGATTATAATACGGTTGCCAAAAAATATGAATAGCAATCTCGAGGCCTTCAATTCGAAACCGGATTAAACAACTTTCGCTCGGTGGATAAATCATGAACATAAGTCTAAAACGCTTTTTTACTATTTTTGCACAAAAGTTATTAAAATGCAAATTGTTTCTAAATGCGTAATGTTAATTTTAATCCAACTCATCGATTACTTTTTTGTTTAAGCTACTTACCTAAAAATAACAATTCAATAACAATTACATCTGCGATCCCGGACACGCACGGCCGTCCGCTCAGTGCTCAGCGAGCCTTAAGTAGATTGGTCAAAAGGCAATGTTTTACCTTATCGTGCCTGGGGGCGGCGTCGTGCAGGGCGCGCGCGTCGGGCGGCGGCGACGGCCGGCGCATGCGCTCGCCTCCGGCCGGCTTCTCCTCGGTGTACACTATCTTCTCATATCTATTCAAAATAAAAACAAAACTCATTTATTATTAACAGGTTTTTTCCATGGTGTCGAATCCTCATCTTAAGTTTGGCACTTCTGTTAGGAGGTATCTTAAAAATATATTTTACGAGACTATAATCTTTAATAGAAAAAAACCGACCTCTCAAAACAGTTCGAAATGCCATATAAATTATTTATAATCATCGTGCAGTTCATATTTAATTTCAAGTAGCTTCAAGACTAAGAAAAACGGGTCTCTATCGTACCCATAAATCTTAATTTCAAATATTTGTCCGTAACGTTTTCCATCATAATTTTTATTAGTCACATTTTCAATAGTCAAACAAACAATATAAATTGCAGTTCTGATTTTAGCCATCGTTATTGTTAGTCATAATATTCAAAGTCCACGTGGTATACCATTACATAATGTGAAATGCAATAAACTTAGTATTTTTGCAGGTTATATTGATAGATGGTCAAGTGATTAGTTAACTAACCTAACCCACTTTTTTAATAGCACTTAGGTTCTGTAAGGGTTCAGTTAACCTAACCTAATCATCCATTTTTCTGATAGCAGTTCGGTTCTGAAAGGCTCGCAGTTCTAACCTAACCCATTTTTCTGATAGCAGTTCGGTTCTGAAAGTGTCGCAGTTCTAACCTAAACTGGCCCATTTTTAAGGTAAGAGTTCGGTTCTGTAAGAATCGCAGTTTGTCGTAGAGGAGTTCCAGTCTGGTCTTTCTGAGCAGTTCCATCACCAAATAGCGCTATCTGAATGCAAATAATGCTTGGTTTCTAGATACTCATCTCATACTCCAAGACTCCAGATCCATCAGATACAGGTCCCGGTCCAGGATACAGAATACAGAATACAGAATTTATTGGTAAAATAAAAGTACGTCTTACAAGTCAAAATAAAATACAATTTTACAATTAATAATTATAGATTCAATGAAACAAATCAGGAATAGAAAAATAATAATATTTCGTTTCACGATGTTGGGTCAATGATCTTTGGTTAAGGTTATACACATGAAGTCATCAATTGAGTAGCATGCGTGTTGAATAAGTAATAATTTAAGATTTTTTTTAAAAATTGAGTCAGTTTTCGAGTCCTTTAATGTAGATGGGAGTGAATTATATAATTTTGGTCCGATTACACTAAGCGACCGTCTCGACTTAGCGAGTCGGCAACTCGGAGCAACCAGTTTGGGAGTCCTGCGGGGCGGCCGGTCACAGGTACGTATAGATGCATTAGTTTTATACGTATGCATATTTGCTCTGACGTACATACAAGCCGACAGTACAAATATACAAGGCAAAGTTAATATTTTATGCTTTTTAAATAGCGGTTGTGCTGGGTGGTCAGAGGGTTTACCGTCGATTATGCGGAGAGCACGTTTTTGCATTCTAAACACCCTATCACGTTCAGCGGCTGTGGCCCAGAGATCTACACCATGTGTAAGGATCGAATGGAAATATCCGTAATACGCTCTTTTGAGATTATCCGAAGTTAGGCTGGGTGCTAACCTGGACAGTGCATAGCAGGCTGAAGCTAGCCTGTCGCAGGTCGACTGGATATGTGGACCCCAAGTCAGCCCGGCATCAATTTCGAACCCAAGATATTTAACTGTATCAACCTGAGGGATTTGGGTGTTGTTAAGAACTATATTTAATTTTGTTTTAATCGTGTTTCTTAACTGGAAGTGGATAATATTCGTTTTATCCAAGTTTAATACCATACCATTAGCATTAAACCATTTGAAGAGTTGATTTATTACATAATTAAGTTTCGTTTTTAAAGTTTCAAAATCATCCGCATGCACAATCACACAAGTATCATCAGCGAACATGATATATTCAGAGCCACTGTCCCAGCCAGGTCCGGGTCCGAGATCGAATCCGGGTTCGATTTGGGTCCGGATCCGGTTCCGACCACGACGACGTCCCAACAATGCTCGCTTTGACCCCACAAGTATCAGCTCCCTACAGTCACACACGGCGGCGGTTCCCTTATGGTGTGGGGCTGTTTCAGTGCAAGTGGAGTTGGTCCTTTACATCGAATAAACGACATTATGACGAAGGAAGTTTATGAAGGAATATTACAAGATGTGTTTCTTCCCTGGGCACGCCAAAATTTCGGCAGAGCGTTTATGTTTCAGCAAGATAATGACCCGAAACATTCGTCTAATTAAACAATTGTTCAAAAAACGTAGAGTGAGGGTTTTGGAATGGCCCAGCCAAAGTCCGGACTTGAATCCTATAGAAAACCTATGGAAGGAGCTAGGTCGTCGTGTGAGTGCAAGAAATGTCAACGAAAGATTTGAACAATTAAAGGAAGAGTGGGAACGCATTTCAAGTTCTTTCTTCGCGAAGTTGATTGCATCACTTCCCCGAAGATGCTAAGCTGTTCTTGATGCAAAGGGTTTCTGTACCAAGTACTAATCTAATATTTTGATTTTCAGGGCAGAATCTGTAATTTTTAGGGATCCGTAGCCAAATGGCAAAAAACGGAACCCTTATAGATTCGTCATGTCCGTCTGTTTGTCCGATTATGTCACAGCCACTTTTTTCCGAAACTATAAGAGCTATTGAGGTAGATGTGAGCGTAAAGGAAACACAGCAGTTCAGTCGACGGTCCGTTTATTACTGGTGGATACAAAAGGGGGCGCGGGGAGCGACACCGCGCCCGCGTCGGTTTGCATGCATATACTACATTTCTCCCACACTAATCTTGAAACCTAGTAACAAACAAATAATTAATATTAATAATAATAAGTAGGCATATTATTTTCCTACTCCTAAACTTTATAGTTAATGTCTTTTCTTGGACGCAGCAGACGTCTTGATGAGGACTCTGCGAGAGCGGTTGACTCAGCGGTCTCTTGCACAGGTGCGTCGACCGCGCTCGGCAGCTGCACCGGCGTCCCCGGCGCGGAGCCGCTCGGGGAGGCCGGCGGGGAGCCTCCGTCACCAACGCAATCTGCCCACATTTCCTCCTCCGCGCGTGTCTCCCGAGTCACCTCGGAGGCTAACTCACCAGACCCATTATCCTTATTAATAAGAGATCCTTCGGGTAAACTTGAACAATTCATTGAGGGTTCAGACACTAGCGGGCTGGGAAGTGAAGGCAATTGGGTAGGTGTATCCAGGTCCTCTAAATCACTCATAGTAGTGATACTATCATTAGGACCTTTATACTTTAACAATTGGTCTATGTGGCGTACACAATAAGAATTATATTTATACATAAATATTTTAAACATTTTATTGCCAACCCTTTCCTTTATGACACCTAACTGCCAACTTTCTTTTCGAGCACTGTACCACCGAACCCAAACTTTGTCCCCTAAGTCGAAACAACGGCGATGTTCCGGCGCAGGTGTTTGCGCGTGCTTATTATTATTAGCACGAGGTAAAATTAAATCAAGACGCGACCTCAAATTTCTTCCAAACATTAGTTCGGCGGGGGTCGTTCCTGTAGTACAGTGCGCGGTATTTCTGTAAGTAAACAAATACTCATACAAGGCGTCAATCATTTTTTGGTGAGACATATTCTCATTCAAAATACATTTAATCATACGTTTGCAGTTTTTTACTGTATTCTCCGCCTGACCATTACTATTTGGATGGTATACAGGAGAATTCATGTACTTAATTCCATTGTTAGAACAAAAAAGTCTAAACTCGGCGCAATTTATCTTGACATCATTGTCTGAAACTAATACATTCGGTATACCGAAATACGAAAATAAATATGTCAACTTAGAAATAAGTGCTTGCGTAGAGGTACCATTATTCATATGTAAACAATCTAGCCACTTGCTAAACGCATCGACCACGACCAGATATACCCGTTGCCCCACCGTCATGTAATCAAAATGAACACGGTTCCAAACTCCAGACGGCCGCGGCCAGCTCGCTGGCGCCTCGCGCGGCGGTTTGGCGCGTAACGAAATGCAGGTGGCGCACGCGCCGATACAGCGCTCGATATCGGCGTCGATCCCCGGCCACCACATCCGAGTTCGAGCATTACTCTTCATTTTAACGATACCTAGATGCGTACTATGGAGTTCTTTCAACATGCGCTCCCTAAGTATCATTGGAATGACGACCCTATGTCCCCGTAATAAGATCCCACCTTCCAGTTGTAGGTCCGATTTGCATAGGAAATAAGGTCTAATTTGATCGCATACTATTTTACGCGGCCAACCATTATGCATGTACTTTATAACCGTCTTTAATACGGTATCGTTTCCTGTGGCTTGAATTATTTCGTCGCACGTTACCGCCGGCGATATTGCATTCATAAAATGCAGGGAGTTAAAAGTATCAAACTGGTTATCGCTATCACAATAAGTCTCTGATAAGGGAGCGCGGGAAAAATAATCTGCAACTAAATTATTTTCACTGGAGATGTATTGTACGACGTAGTTGTACGCGGACAAAATAATGGCATATCTTTGTAATCTTAAGGCGGTTGTAATAGAAATACCAGTTTTATTGTTAAAAATCGATACGAGCGGTCGATGATCAGTTTTTAGAATGAACGGCTCACTACGACCGTACAGATATTGATGAAACTTTTTTACCGCAAATATAATTGCCGTCGCTTCTTTCTCTATTTGGCTGTAATTGCGTTCACTACTTGTTAGTGACCTGGAAGCAAATGCAAGCGGCCGCTCCAGACCCTCAGCATCACGAGTCGACAGAACTGCGCCAAGGCCGGCGGGGCCAGCGTCAGCCGCTAGAACCAGCTGAGCTTCGGGGTCGAAGTGCGCGAGCGCGCGCTCTGAGGCCAGCTCGCGCTGCACCTGTCGCACGGCGCGGCGTTGCCGCTCGCCCCACTCCCACTCTGCTCCCGACCGTAGTAATTCATGCAGCGGACTTAACACACTAGACGCGTTTGGAATGAAATTCCTGTAATAGTT
This sequence comes from Cydia pomonella, assembly GCF_033807575.1. NCBI lineage: Eukaryota > Metazoa > Arthropoda > Insecta > Lepidoptera > Tortricidae > Cydia > Cydia pomonella. Next base: position 25,291,907 of record NC_084709.1, on the reverse strand, counting down.
AACCATGCCTAAAAAACGTTTAACCTCCGTTATATTTTTAGGTTCCGGTGCATTAATTACTGCTTTTACCTTTTGCGCGCTGGATTGAAGCCCTTCTTTACTTATCGTGTAACCTAAATAAGTAACACTATTTTTGAAAAACTCACACTTTTCTTTCTGCAGACGGAGACCCGCTTTGTCAAGCCTACTCAGTACTTCCCGTAACCTGCTAAGGTGGACAACTTTGTTGGGACCTGTAACACATATGTCGTCCAGCCAGCAACTTACACCCTCTATGCCGGCAAGCAACGTCTCCATGGCTTTTTGAAAAATAGCCGGGGCATTCGCTAAGCCATATACGAGACGAGTATACTTAAATAACCCCTTCGGCGTGTTTATTGTGGTGAGCTCCTGGGACGCATCGCTTAAAACAAATTGATTGTATGCGTTCTTCAAATCTATTTTACTATAGTGCTCGCCGCCGCCCAGCTTTGCGAATACTTCCTCTATACGCGGAAGCGGATACTTATCAATCACTAAGTCCTTATTCAGGGTAACTGAAAAATCCCCCGCGATTCTTACTTTACCGTTCTCTTTAAGCACTGGTACAATTGGAGTGGCGTATAAGGAATGGTTGACGGGTACTAAAATACCTAAACCTACCAATCTATCCAGTTCAGCTTCTACTTTTCCTTTAAGGGCAAAGGGTATTGGTCGTGGCTTAAAAAATTTGGGGCTAGCTTTATTATTTAATATTAAAGTGACTTTAAACTTATTAAATGCACCTAGCTCGTCACGCCACAGGTTAGGGTATTGCTCTAACAAAAGATCAACATCCTTATTTTCACTTATTTTATTTATTCTCGCAGTGAAATATATATCAAAGGCGGCCATAAAATCGCGGCCCAATAAACCGGGACCCCCATCTTTGACAACAAAAATGCTGATGCACTTGGTGCTATTGTTAAAAGTAGCCTCAATATCAAACACTCCTAAGGGTGCGATTTTATGACCGTTATAAAAGCACATACGGACATTACAAGGCAATAATTTGTATTTATGAAACTTATCATAATATAAAGAGTCTGATATGACGCAGGTACCCGAACCGGAATCTAGTTCCATAGTGACAAGATTATCGCCTAACTTGACCTCAACTTCAATAGGTTTTATTGAAACGTACCTTAATCTATAGTTTTGGCACTCCACACAGCACGATGCCTCATCCGAAGTGTCAGTATTTTGCTGCACTATATTATTGATTCGCGACAACTTGCCCTTACACACTTTTTTCAAATGTCCAACTAAACCGCACTTTTGACACTTGTAACCTTTATACTTGCACTGCTCCGCATCATGATTTTTCATGCCGCACACGGTGCACTTGCGAACCTCTCGTCCGCGGTCGGTGGCGGGCTTTGTCCCGCTCACCCGGTACACCGGTTCCTCCTTCACGAGCGCCGCCGCCGTTGACTCCGTGGCGGTCGCTCGGGCATGGCGCGCACTCGCCGCCTGCTGTGCTACTTCCAAAGCCTTCGCAAACGAAAGCGTGGTAGCGTCCTGCTCGAATAAGCGATCACGTTCGCGGCCTACGTTCATGCCTAGCACAAAACGATTGACTAGGAGCATGTCCAATGCACTGCCGAACTCGCAGTGCACGGCTAGTCCGCGCACTCGCGCCGCCCATCCCTCGACACTTTCTCCCGTTGTCCTTCTCGCCTCGGAAAACTTCTCCCTGTCGGCGAAGGTACACCTTTTCGGCGAAAAATGCTTGTTCAGCACTTCGACTAAAGCGTCAAACGCAACCTCCTCTACTTTCATCGGATGCACGAGATCCGTAGCCAGACGGTAAGTCTCATCCGATAGATGAGTGAGTAATAACGGGGCCTTCTTTGCATCCTCAACTGAATTTAAAATAATATACTGCTGCAGCCTTCCAAGAAATATCTTCCACTCTTGAGAATTATGGTCAAAAACTGTAAGACTTCCGATACAAGCCATAATAAATGGTTGTTTTTTTTTTCCACGCGCGGGTAGATTCGTCGCCAGTGAAGTAGATGTGAGCGTAAAGGAAACACAGCAGTTCAGTCGACGGTCCGTTTATTACTGGTGGATACAAAAGGGGGCGCGGGGAGCGACACCGCGCCCGCGTCGGTTTGCATGCATATACTACAGCTATACTGTTCAAACTTGGTAAGTAGATGTATTCTATGAACCGCATTAAGATTTATACACAAAAATAGAAAAAAAAAAACAATAAATTTTGGAGGTTCCCCATACTTAGAACTGAAACTCAAAAAATCTTTTTTTCATCAAACCCATACGTGTGGGGTATCTATGGATAGGTCTTTAAAAATGATATTGAGGTTTCTAATATAATTTTTTTCTAAACTGAATAGTTTGCGCGAGAGACACTTCCAAAGTGGTAAAATGTGTCCCCCCCCCCGTAACTTCTAAAATGACAGAATGAAAAATCTAAAAAAATATATGATATACATTGCCATGCAAACTTCCACCGAAAATTGGTTTGAACGAGATCTAGTACCTAAGTAGTTTTTTTTTAATATGTCATAAAATTTAAAAAAAAAATTCTTTCATCAAACCCCATACGTGTGGGGTATCTATGGATACGTCTTCAAAAATGATATTTAGGTTTCTTTAGATTAACTCCATCAAGGTTGTTGTCATGAAAACCTTTACGATTTGACAGTTTTTGGACTAATAATATTAGTCTAATACGAGTATGGTTCGAGAAATTGACCCCAGCACTAGAAAGATAATGTTGTAATTTCTAGTAGTCTTACCCATCCTTGCCCTTGACGGAGATGGGCTTAAGATCCCTGGCGGGGCGCGCGGCCACGCGCGGCGGCGGCGTGCGCGGCAGCGAGCGCGCCTGCACGTGCGCCGCGTGCGCGCCGTGCGTGCCGTGCGTGCCGTGCGTGCCGTGCGAGCCGTGCGTACCGTGCGAGCCGTGCGCACCGTGCGGCGACAGCGTGCGCGGCGCGGTGGCGGGAGGCTCCGGGCTAGTACAACGTATTGGCATGATTGACATGTTCCAAACAACATAAACATATTTGAAGTAAATGAGCACATTGAAGATATCGACGGAAATCTGAAGTAACACAGAACACTCTACGTCACAGGGATATTTACTATAAGACTATAATTAATTCCACAGCTACGCCCGGTAGTACCCTGTCAGTATAGTCCCCTGTACTCGGGTTCGACCCGCGAGGTGCCGTACAGCACGTCGGGCACGATCCGGTCGAGCCGCTACCGCAGGGAGCTCGCATCCACGCCCAGCAGCACCCTGTTGTAATCACCTGTGTTCGGGTTCGACCCGGGAGGTACCGTACAGCACGTCGGGCACGACCCGGTCAAGCCACCGCCGCAGCGAGCCCACCAACACGCCCAGCAGCACCCTGTTATAGTCACCTGTGCCCGGGCTCGACCCGGGAGGTGCCGTACAGCACGTCGGGCACGACCCGGTCGAGCCGCCGCCGCAGCGAGCCCGCCTCGACGCCCAGCAGCACCCTGTTGTAGTCACTTGTGCTCGGGCACGACCCGTGAGGTGCCGTACAGCACGTCGGGCACGACCCGGTCGAGCCGCCGCCGCAACGAGCCCGCCTCGACGCCCAGCAGCACCCTGTTGTAGTCACCTGTGCTCGGGCTCGACCCGGGAGGTGCCGTACAGCACGTCGGGCACGACCCGGTCGAGCCGCCGCCGCAGCGAGCCCGCCTCGACGCCCAGCAGCACGCGGTTGGTGTACAGCTCGCGGCGGTCCTCCTCCTGCTTCTGCAGCATGAACTCCTCGAGCGTGACGAAGCCGGAGAAGGAGGCGGGCGCCGGCCGCGGGATGAAGATGCGGGACGCCACGATGTCGTTGTTGCCAAACTCTGGGAAACGAAAACAACAACTTTATTTCATAAAGGTTGGCCCAAAAATACTTTGACAGAATTTTTCGGAATATTCTTCTTACTTACAGATCTTTTACAAATTAACATAAAATATTTAAACTATCATCATTTATTCGTAACTAAGATCGTATCATCTTCAAAGCTCCTTACCTATAACTTGAATACACCAACGCATCAACCCAAATATGCCGCGGTAAAAATATTGCCAACGTATTTTTAGAACAACCTGTACCTACATTTACATGATATGGATTTGATATTTTTGGTAAAGCTTGATTCTATTAATTATCCAATACAATATTTCTCGAGCGGTTTTTTCGAGCTATTTAAGTACGTACCCAGTAAATTCGGGTTAGAAGCGTGCATATAATTATGCGGCTTCCTCGGCGGCGCGGGCGGAGCCTGCAGCAGCGGCACCGCGGGCGGCGGCTGCGGGGGCGAGGCCGGAGCCTGCGCGGCCGGCGAGGCCGGGGAGGCTGCGGAGGCCGGCGAGACCGGAGAGGCTGCGGAGGTCGGCGAGGCCGGAGAGGACTCGGCCTGCGACTGCGACGGCCGTCGGTAGCTGCGGTAGTGCTCCGTCGGCACCGGCACCAGGGACTGCTTACTCTTTTGCGAAATTTGCCATATTTATTTCAATTTGCCTATTATTAATTTTAACACAAGGAGCGGTCATTCTCCTGTACTACGGTAATGGGCATGTCGCTCTAAACGTCGGGAGATAATTTTCAAGATTTACACATGATGAATTTTTGTATTCGTGATTACACATATTTTATTATTACTATTCAGCAGTCAGGCGCTTTGTAACGTATACATGTAAACTGCATATTGCTAACTGGTCACGTAACACACGCTTTATAATGTTACTTTTTACATGTCGCAGCACAATTTTCTTGTAATGTGGAATGCTTAAGCTTAGCTTCGTCATCAAATAAAAAAACATGTAATGATGGTGTTAAATAAGAAAGGAAATTCGTATAAATCATTAAAAAACATAATTGTAGTCGTTTTCTAGGTTTCCGGGAGCACAAAAGCTTGGTGCGTACCTTTTTATCGTCTTTGTTCTTGTTCCGCGAGAAGAAGCGCAGGTACTTGCGGTCGAGACTCGCCGCGCCCACCGTCTCCGTCGACTCGCTCCTGCAACCGCCCGACTGAGTTAACATACTAACATCTACCAATTGGGTACTTGACAGGCCTTGACACATGTTGAATATTATATCAAAATTTAGCTAAACGGATAGAAAGTGAGCCATCCATTATAAAAAAGTGGAGTGTTAAATGACATGTTCAGATAAAAAAATACAATTCGAAATACAGTTACCTAATAGTTCATGAACATTATTGCGTTAAGGTAAGGTCTAGAAATGGTCAGTTAAGTATTTGCTTCGCAAATTACCTTTGCATGCGATGCGTGAGTTTCTTAAGAGAGGCAGAACTTGGACTAGTTCTTCCCTTGCCCTTGTTTTCGCAATCGCGGTCCCTCGGCCTCGCTGTCGTCGAGTGCTATATTACCTATGCATCCGATGGGTGAGCTTCTTGAGGGAGCCGAACTTGGACTTGTCCTTCTCCTTGTCCTTGGTGTCGCGGTCGCGGTCCCTCGGCCTCTCGGCCTCGATATCCGAGTCCGTAGAATAGTCCGTCTCCGAGTACTGTCTCGGTAAGTCCGCAGATAACTGCAACACGAATTATCTCTTTACATTGGGGTTTTTTATAAACAGTGGAAAATAGAAGGCTTAATAATAGCTTTTATCACACGTGTTACGCGAAATAAGTTTCGTCGGCGCTGTCGCAGGCAGCAGGGCGGGCCGGTGAGGTGGCCCTGCAGGGAGCAACACTCACGGGCGCGGGCTGGTCGTGCGTGGCGCGGGTGATGAGGTCGAGCCAGGCGCGGGTGGCGTCGGCGCTGTCGCACGCGAAGTAGAGGGCGGGCAGGTGTGGTAGCCCTGCAGGGAGCAACACTCACGGGCGCGGGCTGGTCGTGCGTGGCGCGGGTGATGAGGTCGAGCCAGGCGCGGGTGGCGTCGGCGCTGTCGCACGCGAAGTAGAGGGCGGGCAGGTGTGGTAGCCCTGCAGGGAGCAACACTCACGGGCGCGGGCTGGTCGTGCGTGGCGCGGGTGATGAGGTCGAGCCAGGCGCGGGTGGCGTCGGCGCTGTCGCACGCGAAGTAGAGGGCGGGCAGGTGTGGTAGCCCTGCAGGGAGCAACACTCACGGGTGCGGGCTGGTCGTGCGTGGCGCGGGTGATGAGGTCGAGCCAGGCGCGGGTGGCGTCGGCGCTGTCGCACGCGAAGTAGAGGGCGGGCAGGTGTGGTAGCCCTGCAGGGAGCAACACTCACGGGCGCGGGCTGGTCGTGCGTGGCGCGGGTGATGAGGTCGAGCCAGGCGCGGGTGGCGTCGGCGCTGTCGCACGCGAAGTAGAGGGCGGGCAGGTGTGGTAGCCCTGCAGGGAGCAACACTCACGGGTGCGGGCTGGTCGTGCGTGGCGCGGGTGATGAGGTCGAGCCAGGCGCGGGTGGCGTCGGCGCTGTCGCACGCGAAGTAGAGGGCGGGCAGGTGTGGTAGCCCTGCAGGGAGCAACACTCACGGGCGCGGGCTGGTCGTGCGTGGCGCGGGTGATGAGGTCGAGCCAGGCGCGGGTGGCGTCGGCGCTGTCGCACGCGAAGTAGAGGGCGGGCAGGTGTGGTAGCCCTGCAGGGAGCAACACTCACGGGTGCGGGCTGGTCGTGCGTGGCGCGGGTGATGAGGTCGAGCCAGGCGCGGGTGGCGTCGGCGCTGTCGCACGCGAAGTAGAGGGCGGGCAGGTGTGGTAGCCCTGCAGGGAGCAACACTCACGGGTGCGGGCTGGTCGTGCGTGGCGCGGGTGATGAGGTCGAGCCAGGCGCGGGTGGCGTCGGCGCTGTCGCACGCGAAGTAGAGGGCGGGCAGGTGTGGTAGCCCTGCAGGGAGCAACACTCACGGGTGCGGGCTGGTCGTGCGTGGCGCGGGTGATGAGGTCGAGCCAGGCGCGGGTGGCGTCGGCGCTGTCGCACGCGAAGTAGAGGGCGGGCAGGTGTGGTGGCCCTGCAGGGAGCAACACTCACGGGCGCGGGCTGGTCGTGCGTGGCGCGGGTGATGAGGTCGAGCCAGGCGCGGGTGGCGTCGGCGCTGTCGCACGCGAAGTAGAAGGCGGTGCCGGTGTGGTACACCTTGAAGGCGTGCGGCCGCGACTTCACCTCGCCCGCCGCCGCCGCCGTGAACCCCGCCAGCTGGATCATGCAGTCCGCCCGTGTGCCCTGAGATTCATTACATTTATATTTTATCATTCATTCACGGTCATTGCGTATACAATATAATAGTACATTACGATACAAGTGCGAAAAATAGGAAATTCGAAACGAGTGGCGATAAATTAAAACACGACCGAAGGGAGTGTTTTAAATCGACACGAGTTGCGAATTACCTATTCGCACATGTATCGTACAACGTTTTACAGTACATATGGCCCTTTAAATGTTCGACACAGAAACGTAATATGCTACTTCTCGCACTAGTGCTATAAAGTAGCCCCATATGTACTGTAATTAACATTTTCAGAATGCTGTTTGTGCTTCCTCGATACTGCAGCGCCTCTGCACTCACGTCCGGGCTCCGATAAGCGTACAGGGTGGTGTCGGCCAGCAGCAGGTGTCGTCTCGCCCAGCGCGCCTGCTGCTGGCCGCGCGCCCGCACTCGCTGCCACACGGGGCCGCCCTCGCCCCCCGCCAGGGCCCGAGCGGCGACGCCGCGACGTTCTGCAACACACAGGTCAGTTTGCAGTCGCAAACGAGGGAAAAAAAAAAATTGTGCTCAATATATATAATAATATATATCGACGAAATATACAATAAAAATAATGTTCAAAAATAACTAGAGAATATCAAAACTTCGCCTTCATTTCCTGAATCTGTATAAATAAATGTAGTGGAACTCACTGGCAAGTAAGGAGTTCTTCTTCTTCAAGCTCTTGGACTTGTAGGCGGGGAAGATGCCGCGGGTGGGCGCGTGGGTCGCGGCGGGCGCCTCCGGCCGCGGGCCCGGCAGGCCGGGGCCGGGCAGGCCGGGGCCGGGCTGGCCGGGGCCGGGCTGGCCGGGGCCGGGCTGGCCGGGGCCGGGCTGGCCGGGGCCGGGCTGGCCGGGGCCGGGCGCTGCGGGCGGAGCGCCCCGCGCCGGCGGCTCCGCGGGCGGCACGCGCAGGTCGTGCCGCGTCAGATGGCGGAGCGGGACGGATATCTAAGGGTTCCGATAATATGCATCAAATTGATACGTGTTCTTCGCAAAAAGGAGCTGAATACGGTATGTGAGTCAGACCAAGCTTAGTTGGCAGCGATTTTGATAGCACACACGAGATAGATGTTATTTAATACGTCAACTTCTATGAAATACGGGGCGGGCTGGTGGGCGCGAGCTCTCGGGAGGGAACTCCCGGGCTCCAGCTCACCTGCGACACGTCGATCCTGTGCGGGCGGGGCGGGCTGGTGGGCGCGGGCTCGGGCGGCACGGGGCGCAGCGCGGGGTAGGGGAGGGGCGCGGGGCGGGGCCGCGCGGGGGAGGGCGCGGCCCGCAGGGGAGGGGGCGGGGCCCGCGCTAGCGACTCCTGGATGTTGCGGACCGCCTCGCTCACGGATAGCGAGCGCTCCTCCTGAACAACAATCATTATTTATATCAGAAACCATAGACTGACCGAAAACGTCGACCTGATAAAAAGTTAAACGAAAATATGAATTAGAACGCGTAATCGGTGCTCCGGCAGCCTTCTATACGATTGTAGATCTACAGTAGACCTGCGGCCTGCGGACTCCGCACACGCCCTTTGGCCTCGACGTTGACATTAGTAGCCTCAACCGTTCGCCTAACGCGAACTCGTTGCGCTCATCCGTCAGCCACCTCTACTGGAAGATACCTGTATAAGTGTATATCTAATAAAAGTACCTGCGGACTCTTAGCCGACAGTCGCCGCACGCGACCTTGGGCCTCGACGTCGACATTAACGGCCTCGACCGTTTCCGGGCCCGTCTCGGCCTCGCCGAACGCGAACTCGTTCCTCTCGTCCGTGAGCCTTCTCTTATGCAAGATGGCCTCTTCGATCTGCGAGCTGGACTTCTTGAAGTCGAGGATCTGGTCGGCTTTCTCGGCGGAGTGCACGAACACTGTCGGCGAGTCGGCAGGCGTTGTCGGGGATTCGGGGATCACCTGGTTATAGTGAACAATGTCAGAATATAACGAAAAGTGACGTTAACAGATAATAAATAAAACATTTATTTTGTTGTCTAACAACACAATGATCCACGCATTCCACGCTTCTTCCTTATGATTTTTTAATTATGAGACGATCGAAAAAAACGCAATGCGAAATGGAACACACGTTTCCATGGAATCTTGCTCCATATTACCTGCTGCATCAGCGGGCCGGGCGGCTCGGTGTGGAAGTCGTAGGCGGGCGTGGAGTGGCTCTTGTCGAGCTTGCCGCGCGGCCGCTCGTCGCGCGGCGGCTCGGGCGCGCCGGGCCCCGCGCCGGGCCCCCCGCCTGGCCCCCCGCCTGGCCCCCCGCCGGGCCCCCCGCCGGGCCCCGCCGGGCACGTCAGCGGCCGCGGGGACAGCTCCAGCCCCGTGCTGCACGACACCGCCTGCCATCGCGAATTAATATACTGTGAGACTAATAAATATTATTTAGTACACCCAGCTAAATACCCGATGTGTTTGACCACATTGGCTTCACATCCTTATTTTTATGGAATCACGAAAAAATCACGACAGATCACGATGGGGGTAGGGGGGGTATAAGGAGTCCTCACGTGTATTTTTCTACAGTGAACGAAACTCCGAAAAACCCGAAATACCTTGTCGCGGCGGTAGTGCAGGTCGACGCGGGCCTGCTGCAGGGAGCACCACAGCTGGTCGAGGAGACATACCTTGTCGCGGCGGTAGTGCAGGTCGACGCGGGCCTGCTGCAGGGAGCACCACAGCTGGTCGAGGAGACATACCTTGTCGCGGCGGTAGTGCAGGTCGACGCGGGCCTGCTGCAGGGAGCACCACAGCTGGTCGAGGAGACATACCTTGTCGCGGCGGTAGTGCAGGTCGACGCGGGCCTGCTGCAGGGAGCACCACAGCTGGTCGAGGAGACATACCTTGTCGCGGCGGTAGTGCAGGTCGACGCGGGCATGCTGCAGGGAGCACCACAGCTGGTCGAGGAGACATACCTTGTCGCGGCGGTAGTGCAGGTCGACGCGGGCCTGCTGCAGGGAGCACCACAGCTGGTCGAGGAGACATACCTTGTCGCGGCGGTAGTGCAGGTCGACGCGGGCCTGCTGCAGGGAGCACCACAGCTGGTCGAGGAGACATACCTTGTCGCGGCGGTAGTGCAGGTCGACGCGGGCCTGCTGCAGGGAGCACCACAGCTGGTCGAGGCCGCGCCGCGGGCGCCGGGCGGTGGGGGAGCCGCCGCTCACGGAGTGACGACGGGTAGTCAGCGTGCGTGGCGGCGGCGGGTACATCCTGCATAAACACATAGCTATAGTTTAAGCTGTCATCATCTCAGCCGAAAGACGGCCATTACTGGACAAAGACCTTCCCCAAGGATTTCCACAACGAACGGTTATTCCCTGCCCTCGACCAACGGTTTCCCGGGACTTTAACCAGATCGTTTGTCCATCTACTTTGGGGCCTACCCACACGTTGCGTGTTCCGATACGTGCAAGCTGTGCAATGTTTCCGAAAACGTTGGAATTTGACGACTCTGCAACAAAGTTCTAAGTTTAGTGGACAAGGTCTGGCTGACTGTCTATCAGTGTACCTGCGGTCCAGCGGCAAGGTGGGGGAGGCGGGCTCCTCGTCGGAGGAGTCCCCGGGCGCCGGCGCGGGCGCGGGCGGCGCCAGCGTGCCGCCGGGCGGCCGCTCCGGCTCCAGGCGGCCCACTTTCCTGCACAACACACCACAATTATCTACACAGTCGTACTTAGCTATTTTATGTCTCGGCTCATGAGGCGGTTATTTTCAAATGTTTTGACACTGTTTTTTTTTAATATATTATAGGACATTATTACACAAATTAACTAAGTCCCACAATAAGCTCAATAAGGCTTGTGTTTAGGGTACTTAGACAACGATATATATAATATATAAATATTTATAAATACTTAAATACATAGAGAACACCCAGGACTCAGGAACAAATATTCATGCTCATCACACGAATAAATGCCCTTACCAGGATTTCAACCCGCGACCATCAGCTTCGTAGGCAGGGTCACTACCCACTAGGCCAAACCGGTCGTCAAAATATTGTTTTGGATGGTAGAACGCCAAGAATACCTCCTTCCAGCAAGCACCTCCCAACGCTCCCGCTACGCGTTTTAGCACGTCCTTGTAGCGAAGGTGGGAAAGACAAACCTAAGCCCTCCTACGTGTACACGTTCAACGCAGCTGGCCAACTTTATTGTCACGCGTGCATTAGAGTATTTAAGAGCAAGTTCGGCCTGGCCAGCCACATTTTTTTTTTTTTTTTAAATGTTTTAAGTGTCAGTTTTAGACACAGGGCCCTCGCTAGGGATACGGGCGACCCTGTGCCCGATGTGACATTCGCGATGGGGTTCTTATGTTTTATGCGATGCCGGGTCCGGCATCACCATCAGTCGAAACAATGGTGATGCTCAGTTTTTAAAGACCCGGCGTTGTTGTTGTGTTTTGAGCTTTTGATGGACCCATGGTCCCCGCATTGATTACGGGCGGCCATGGTTCCTGGTTGGTATTTGTGAAGTCTTAGTTTTTGTTGCGATTAGATTTGTTATTGAGTGAAAGTTATGTTATGATTAATGTGGACTTGATGTGATTTTTACTGTTGGTTGTTTGATTTGCGAAATTTTAAATGTTGTTTTAATTTGAAATATGGTTTATAATTGATTTTAGTAGTGGTTTTTGATTTTTAAGTTTTCATAATTGGTTTAGGTTGGAGGGACCGCAGTAGAAATTAATAAATGCACTCAACGGACGCTGCTGCCCGTCCGTCGGTTTTTCCCTTAGTCGCCTTTTACGACACCCACGGGACGAGATGGGGTGGTGCTATTCTAAACGCCGGCACCACACGGCGGGCCAGCCACATTAGGGCTTGTACACTTTGGGGTATACGAGTACACCCAGTGTTTCAAACGAGTAAATCTAGTAGGATATAGGTATTTTGTAGGTTAGATGGTTGGATGTTCGTCTGATGAGAATTTAGTAGTTAATATACGTTTAAAGCTGTTGTTATGGTAAACAATACAGGGGTGGAGACCCGTATTGTTGTTTTTAAGCGTCACATTTACGCTGTTAGCTATAGTTAGAGGATAAAACTTACCGAATGGGAATGATTTGTTCATTCCAAGAGTCGCATTGCCTGCGCACATTTCTCGTTCAAGCATTGAATTATGACACAAATACTTTGTTGACATCGTGATACATACATTCACAATTGAAATACATTTATAACACTGAGATATTGAGCACAAACAACTTAGGTTTGGTGACTTTAGTACCAAACTACCAAACAGTAGTAGACTTAGTGATTGTCGGTGGTTTGGTAATAGACAAACGATCGAACGTGTCGTGCATTAATAGACTGTAGGACCCGCCCTGATCAGTAAACACTGGCTCGCTCACACAGACACGCACAGCAATGTCACACGTCCACTCTCGCCCTCGGCTCTCGTGCAACTGACGCGGCATCCTATGCGGTCTGCGCCCGAGACGGTGTGTATCTATTTATGTATAGATACTACCTATACACTACATCTCTTCCCTATTAAAAGATTATTTACCACAATAGCTAACTTCTATATTGTTTGATTTGATTACATGACCTATCGTTATCAAGTAGTTAATTCCTGTCACTTGCGTGTTCTTCAATTGGTTTCCACTCTCCTTCCACTTAATTTACTATTTTCCAATTTCTTATTAATTTTATTTGTTTATTTGTTTATTAGGATCACCAACAGAAGATACAATTCACATACTATAATTTACATACTAAAAGAGCACATTTATAATTGATCCCCCACTTAAAGGCAATCACAGCATGCATTATTTAAGTTAAGATTCAGAATAAGACCTTAATATAAATATGATATTAATTAACAAAACGTCTACTTAATACGAACAATAAATTTTCCACACAAAAGTAACCAAGTTAGCCGAGCTAGCTGAGGTTGCCAACAGATAATAATTTGTTTTTAAATGAGGCTTCACTGTCGTGAAACACATCCAAAGAAGGGACATTATTAGCATGCTTGTTGTATAGGCGAGCCAGGCGAGGCAAAGGGGAGTGAGCCAATAGGTTAGTTCGACTACGACGCACATAGAGTAAGGCACAAGGATAACGTGGTAAACGAGACGGCACTTTCAGCCCTATCTGACTAACAATATGCATGCAGTCAATCTTGTCGTTTAGAAGTTTGTACAAGAACATTAGGTCCAGCATAGTACGCCTACTACTAAGAGAAATTAGTTTAAATGGTTTAAGTCTAGCGTTATATGCTTGGCAGCCTGTTCCACGGCGATAAGCAAGATGTCTAGTAAACCTTTTTTGCAATCGTTCAATCCTTTCAATATGTATTTTGTAAGTAGGATTCCAGACAACGCTACAGTATTCTAATTTACTCCTCACAAAACAATTAAAAAGGGTCACCATTGTAGAACATTCTTTAAACTCCCTAGCACATCTTAACACAAACCCTAGAGATTTAAAGGCAGCATTTATTGTCTTATCTATGTGACGCACAAAGCGTAGTCTGCTGTCTATTATGACACCCAAATCTCTTATTTCATTGACCTCTTGCAAAGTTTCGTTAAAAATAATGTACTCTGATGGTATAGGGTTTCTTTTCCGACTAAATTTTATGTGGTAACATTTAGTGGGGTTAAGCACCATTTTGTTAGACTTACACCATTTTACCAACACATCCACATCCTCTTGTAACAGATGGACGTCAGATTGATTTTTTACTACCCGGACCAATTTTAAATCATCCGCAAACAGCGATACAGTCGAATTATTAAATTCATAGGTGATGTCGTTAATAAATATGTTAAAAAATAATGGCCCCAAATTAGACCCCTGTGGTACACCGGAGAGTGCAATATAACAGTCAGACTGAGTGCCTTCTATTACCACAGTTGAAGGCCTGCCTTGAAGGTAAGTATGGCACCAGCTAAGTAAACTACCTGCAATGCCAAACTTGTGCAACTTATGAATTAAGATTTTGTGATTAACCTTATCATTTATATTATATTAACGATTTCCTTTACATACACTTTGTCTCTTCCGGTTAGATCACTCTATTTTGCTTTCCTATCTCCGTATTTCTTTCTTTCCTTCTGTTGTTCTCTGTCTCTCTCTATCCCTTATTTCTGAATCAAATTTATTTCCCGTTTCACTTTATTTTATTGTTGTTGAATATGGGATGGCATTTTACATAAGCAGATAGTCGAACAAGGTTTTCTTGGAATCTTTATTTTCCATGTTTCCTATCTTCACTTCCCCAGTCTGCCTTTCGATCTCGCCAGTTTGCTGAGTCCAGTACTGCCCTGCTTATCGTAAGTGCAGTACTTACATGAAACACATCTTTTAAATAAAGAACTTATTAAAAGATAAACAATTGCATGACATTTCAAGTGTGATCACTGCATTTGTTGTTAAAATTGGCAGAATAGGGAACTGGATTGAAAATAATGATGTTACATTATTTTAAGAGACCTGAACTCTTGGCTGATGAATTGACCATCATTGTCAGCCGTGATTGAAACTGGATACCTACCCAAAGAACATATTAAAAGATAAACAATTGCATGACATTTCAAGTGTGATCACTGCATTCGTTGTTAGAATTGGCAGAATAGGAAACTGCATTGAAAATAATCATGTTGCATTATTTTAAGAGACCTGAACTCTTGTCTGATGAATTGACCATCATTGTCAGCCGTGATTGAAACTGGATACCTACCCCTAGCCTGCTAAACATTTCATCCCATATAATGATAATTTGCGAACCTAAACTTAATCTCTCTATAACGACTCTAATAGTCTAAAATTACTAGCAGTTAGTCGTTATTGGGCAACGATCCCAATAAATCGATCGCATGTCTACCCATGGCTCAGAAGATAATTCTCGCCTTTTCATAGGGACTGGCTGAATAGGTGCACCAACTAAAGTTTATCCTTTGCAACTCTTAACAAGGTTTTCCGCATCGCAATACATTCGATCTTAGCCGAACTTTCATTGCCACGTTATAGTTTAAAGGGTATGACAATTCGATTTCAAAAGGATACCATCATAAAAGCATAACTCACTTTCGAAATCCTTGTATCCTTTTACCGAATCATCCCAACAGCCTTCATATAACCTAGATTTCTCACTAGAAATTTTGGAATCCTTCGCTGAGTGTTCCATATATCTCTCATATATACTGCATGTGGTCGTTCATGTTGCACACTCTGACACACGTGCTGATCCGCATATAGATATCTAATAACACCTTTTTGGGTACAGAGTTTTGAAACAAAGACAAATTATTATTGTCGAGTTCTAGAGTCAAGCTTCACAAAAACAACTCGTTCTGTATGGCTATCCAAATTTATAGCTAGCTGCATAAATGTATCTTAGAATGTCCTACAAATCGCTTTAAGAAAACACTTACGGGAGGGCAAATGTTTTTACTCAGTAAAGGACTATTTAGCAAATATACCAAATACTTATCTAGTTCCACAGATCCCAGTTAACTACTCCGACTTAATACTATAACAATGTTACCTATTGTTCTGACCAAGAAATTTATATTTATGTAATAATTTGATATTAGTGTATAAACTGAATTGTCCAGAGGGTGGATCCACCACTATATCTGTCCGGTAACTGGTTGGAATCACTACGGGTACGCGGCCCCGGACTGCTCTAGCTGCTAGTGTCACACATCCCTCTGTCTCCGTGGCGCTAGTATCCTAAATCCTTACCCTTATCCTTCCTTTTCCCCTTTTCCCTTTCCCAATCTATCTATCCTTATCGAAGCAAAGAATTCCCAAGGAGGGTTGATGTCAGGCAGGCGGCCGATCGTAAAAAGATATGCCAAATCTTATACAACATGAGCACGACAGATGATAGAATATGCGATAATGCTAGGGCGTACCCCGCAGGCGACGCGCAGGCGCAGCACCCGGCGGCTGTGAGAAATGGACGAGGGTTGCTGCACCAGGGACGGGGGCAGCGTAAGAAGCTAGTCCGGGAAATAAGACTGAGGATTGCAAGTTGGAATATAGGTACGATGACTGGAAGAGGAAGAGAGTTAGCGGATGTTTTGGAAAGGAGACGAATAAACGTAGCATGTCTGCAGGAGACGAAGTGGAAGGGACAGAAAGCAAGAGAAATTGGGGCGGGGTATAAGTTTTACTATTGCGGCAGTGATGGAAAAAGAAATGGGGTAGGTGTAGTGTTAGATAAGGAGCTTAAAAACAAGGTGATGGAAGTAAAGAGAGTGAATGATAGAGTAATTATCGTTAAATTGTTGATAGAAAACTTGATTCTGAATGTTATTAGTGTATATGCACCGCAGACTGGATGTGATGATAGTTTGAAAAAGAAATTCTGGGAGGATTTAGATGTGGTAATTATGGGAATACCAGAATGTGAGGAGATGTACATTGGAGGAGATTTTAATGGACATGTGGGAAGAATGAATGACGGATATGAAAGAGTGCATGGGGGCCGTGGTTACGGAGTCAGGAATCAAGCGGGAGAGGCTCTACTGGAAGCAGCCTTAGCTTTTGACTTAGCCATAGTGAACACCTACTATCAAAAGAAAGAACAACACCTTATCACATACCGTAGTGGCCACCACTCTACCCAAATTGATTACTTTCTTTTAAGAAGGAGTAAAATACATTCGGCTAAGGACTGCAAAGTAATACCCAGTGAGAGCCTAGTTTCCCAGCATAGGTTACTGATTCTAGACTTAAATCTTAAAGTACAACATTTGCAAAAGAACTCGAAGCCCCCACCTAGAACAAAATGGCATAGATTGAGTGATAGGGAGTTAGCTGAAAATTTTAGAAAAAGAATAGTCGATAAAACGGTAGGAATGGGCGACATGGCAGGGATGAGAGCGAATGATTGCTGGAATGAAATGGCGGTATGTTTACGAAGTGTGGCAAGGGATGTTTTTGGGGAAACAAAAGGGAAAGGAAAGATTGATAGGGATACATGGTGGTGGAACGAAGATGTGCGAACGATTCTGAAAGAAAAGAAGAATGCTTTTAAAGAATGGAAAAAGGTGGAAGAGGGGAACGATAGAGAGAAAGAAATCAAGAGGTCAGCTTATTTAACAAGTAAGAAGAAGGCTAAGAAAGCAATAGCAATCGCAAGGGCCAAGGTACAAGCTAAATTGTACGATTTCCTGGAGAGCCCCCAAGGCCAAAAAGACCTTTACAGAATAGCAAGAGAACGAGAGAAGAATGCAAGAGATATAAATCATATGAAATGTATGAGAGACGAAGCAGGAAAGATTTTGACGGATGACAAAAGCATAAAAGAACGCTGGAAGAACTACTTCAATAAACTTATGAACGAAGAGAATGATTGGAGTGGAGTGCTAGAAAATGATAGATGTAACATAGGTATGGTGAAAGAGATCTCTGTAGAAGAAGTAAGGTTGGCAGTGCAAGGTATGAAGAATGGGAAAGCGGTTGGGCCAGATGGTATACCTGTGGAAGTATGGAAGTTTCTGAAAGCGGATGGATGGAAGTGGCTGACTTTATTCTTTAATAAGTTGTTGCAAGAAGAGGCGATCCCTGATGAATGGTGCAACAGTTCGCTGGTGCCCATCTTTAAGAATAAGGGTGATGTACAAGATTGCAACAATTATCGGGGAATAAAGCTCATGTCACATAGTATGAAGATATGGGAAAAAGTAGTAGCGAGACGAATGAGAGAAGAAAGTGAGGTAACACAGAACCAATTTGGGTTTATGCCGGGCCGGGGAACTACGGACGCCATATTTGCACTTCGCCAATTGTGCGAAAAATATAGACTTGCGCAAAAGAACTTACACATGGTGTTCGTGGACCTGGAAAAGGCATACGATAGAGTCCCCCGTAAGGTTCTGTGGTGGGCTATGAGAGAAAAAGGAATGCCAGAGAAGTATGTGCGGCTTATTCAGTCCATGTATGATAGAGCCAGTACTCACGTCAGGTCTGAAGCTGGAGTAACCGACAAGTTCAATGTGGCGGTAGGTTTACACCAGGGGTCAGCTTTAAGTCCGTATTTGTTCCTCCTGGTTATGGATGCTCTGACATCGAACATACAGGAGGAAGCACCCTGGTGTATGCTGTTTGCTGACGACATTGTTCTTGTCGGAGAAAATGCACTTGAGGTCCAGAGCAGACTGGGAAAATGGCAAGAAAAGCTGGAAAGTGTGGGACTGAAAATAAGCAGAACCAAAACGGAGCATATGTTCTGCGATTTCGGTGGTCTATCCAGTTTTTCCCATATTGCCTTAGACGGTGTATCCCTACCAGTCTGCTCCGATTTCCGGTACCTTGGGTCATTGATCCAAAGTGACGGCAACATCGACCGTGACGTGAAAAATAGAATAAATGCGGGATGGATGAAATGGCGACAGGTCTCTGGAACAACTTGCGATCCACGAATGCCCCTTAAACTTAAGGGGAAAATCTACAGGACGATCGTGAGACCTGTTGTAATGTATGGATCAGAATGCTGGGCGACAAAAGTGACGGATGAAAGAAGAGTGCACGCAGCGGAAATGAGAATGTTGAGATGGATGTGTGGAGTGACGAGAAAGGATCGAATTAAGAATGAGTATATAAGGGGAAGTTTGAAAGTAGCACCGGTAGCGGAGAAGATAAGGAGTGGTAGGTTAGCGTGGTATGGGCATTTAATGAGGAGGGATGAATGCCATATAGGAAAAAGAATGTTAGGAATGAATGTTGATGGACGGAGAGCGGATGGTAGACCCAAAAAACGATGGATGGATTGTGTGAAAGAGGATATGAGAAAGAAAGGAGTGAGTGCTGAGGTGACGAAAGATAGAGGAGAATGGAAGAGAAGAACGTGTTGTGCCGACCCCACATAACGTGGGATAAGGGCAGGAGGAAGAAGAAGAAACTGAATAGTTCATTTGTTATCGTACAGTCGGTTCACGTTTTGGTACTATAATCCGAGCCCCTTGTAGTCCATCTGTACCAGTTGGTTAAAACTATTAAAATCGATTAGACCGGTGTTCCAAAAGGTCGTAAATTTGAGTATTGCTGGAAGGGGTAAAATACTTATCCTTTAATATACAAATTTGTAGTATCGCTCGTAAAAGTATCGGCTTGATAAAAATTTGTTTAGTATAGGTTAGCACATTATTACTGGTGAAACTCTGAATAAAACTTGAGACACCAGTCATTCTCTAGCTATGCGCCTTCCCAAGGCGTGTAAACAAAAAAGAAGGAACGGAAATATTCGCATGCTTCCAACAAGCTTCCGTAGCTTAGTTGGTTAAAAGCTATTTTACGGGTGTTTTAAAAGGTCGCAAGCTGGAGTCTTGCCGGAAGCGGTGATTACCCCATTTTTCCTTTAATAGAAAAACATCATAGTAACCGAGAGAGTCTAATACCGCCAGATTTTTTTATTTTATTTAAAGTTACTTATCTCTTCTTGATATTTGCCCTAATGCTCTCTGAGCTCTTTAAACTTAGGAAAATCCTTGGTATGGACTTGATTTATTCCCACTCCGACTTTTAAAACTCCTAAGTCGGTTGCGGAATGTCTTCCCAATAAGTTTGGTCCGTTCATTGATGACGTAAGATGTGGCGTTAATTTCACCTATTCCTGTTGTGATCGCTGCCTCAAATGAACCTTCAACATTTAGGGGTATTCGAGTTCCATACGGAACTAGACTTATAGTTTAGTACTTGATTGTAAATCTTTATCTTTTTTTATTTCTACAACCTGATTCCGCTAACACATCCGTACATAGGTATCTCTTCGATTTTGAACTTTATCATTCACTACGTAAAAATACGTAATAAAATAAATAATATAATAATATTATAATTTGACAAGTTAATTCAATCATCCAGTATTGTAACGGTGCATTGTTAACGTTGCTATTGTTGAAGTTACTCAATTTATTTATGAGACTAACTAATAGGTTACTAAACTACTGATACGCTAATATTTTTACTTTATTTTGTTACCTTAATTATAATATGTAGACTAGCCTGAATAGAATAGAACAGTACTATTGTGTGCCCTCACAGGGTGTCATGAAATGGCTATATGAACTGTAACACCTTATTATGTACATTACAATGCAATATTAAATAAATGACTAAATGACTACGTTGAAAACGTACTCAACATCATCATTTACACAATTTATCTTGCAGTTTCTCTTCATCCTTTTAGCTATACTATCCTGTACCTTTGTTTTCCGCTTTCATTTTATCTAATCTAGCATCATTTCTCCTTTTCTGGCCTTGTTCAGTTTTGCAGTATCGAACATAATGCCTTAATTTTTACAGAAATCGCATTTTTGGGTATTTGCAGGAGTTGAACTGTCATTGGCATTATGTTTTGAGCTTCCACATCTCCTAGAATAGTTATTTTCTGTCTTTTTGTATAGTTGTTTCTCCTTGCTTCTAATCTGATTTATCTCGTTTTCTCAGTCTAACTACAGACATTTCAAATCTTTCCTTTTCCTACTGTTTTATAAGCCAAAAAAAAAGATTCCTTTCATGAACGTGACTTTTCTTTAGCCGGAAATAAGCATCAAATCAACACATCGACACCTTAACCTGGATCTTGCAACGCGGTACCTCCTAAAAATAACAGCATTGCCATTTCTTTGTAGAAGTTTGAATTTCTGCCGCTTCTATATACATATCTCAAAGGATCCCTTCCAGTTTTTCCATCTTTTGCCCTAATGCTACCTTATAAATTTAACTTTTCTTCCGTTGGCAAATTTTCATGACGGGGTTTTACTTAGGAAGATTAGGTAAAGCGATCTAGATTTCCTACCGTGTCTATTATTTTTGGACTCACTATCTTACACCAATTTTTTACTTCGAATTCGTCTCTTTTTAAGTTTAATAATTCCAGACCTCCTTCATTCCAATTTACTGGTAGTCTCCAAATTGCACTATAGAATCCAATTAAATGGAAATTTTAAAACATCAACAATTCCAATTTAATGGAGTTTTAAAAGTACACACAGGCAAATACCAATCTAATGGTAATTTTGAGACCTCAGATATTCCAATTTAATGGGCGTCTCACAACCGCAGCTATATATTCCAATTAAATGGAGATTTCAAAACCACTACAATTCCAATTTAATGGAGGTTTGAAATCACAGACAGGCAAACACCAATTTAATGATCGTTTTGAGACCTCAGGTATCCCAATTTAATGGGAGTCTCAAAACCACAGCTATATATTCCAATTGAATGGAGATTTCAAAACCACAACAATTCCAATTTAATGGAGGTTTGAAATCACAGACAAGCTAACACCAATTTAATGGTCGTTTTGAGACCTCAGGTATCCCAATTTAATGGGAGTCTCAAAACCACAGCTATATATTCCAATTGAATGGAGATTTCCAAACCAAAACAATTCCAATTTAATGGAGGTTTGCAATCACAAATAGCCCATTTTCTTCGCAAATTACCCGATCACAGTTATTCCAATTTAATGGGATCTCAAAACAATAACGATTTTAATTTGACAGGTGATTAAAACCGTTATTTACTGACCACAATACTATTTCTATCAAATTAATCACCGTACCGTACCTACTTTAGTCGCAATAGGGATAAACAAAATAAACCTTTTAACTTGCATTGTACGTAACTACCTTCCAGTTTATATTGCAATCACATACATTTTTAACCGACTTCAAAAAAGGAGGAGGTTCTCAATTCGTCGGAATATTTTTTTTTTTTTTTTTTTATGTATGTTCACCGATTACTCAAAGACGCCTGGACCGATTTGCAAAATTCTTTTTTTGTTTGATAGGGTATACTTCCCAGGTGGTCCCATAGTCATTAGGTCAGGATCTGATGATGGTATCCTTGAGAAACTAGTGGTATTCTTAAAATTTTATGGGCAATTTTAACGTTTTTCATATACTTCGTAAAGCTATTTAGGTATTTGCGCCTGGTAGTCATCATCTCGTTGCAGAGCTGATGATGGAAGATACAATTCCTTAACGGTAAAGAGATAGGGGGTAGATAGCTTCCGTTGTTGCAACAATACGTTTACTTTAATGATGATGAATACACGGGAAACCTTGTCAATACTAGCAAACCGCTTTCTTGGCCTAATGAATAGGTACCTGTCTACCTTTAGTCAGTAATGAGATATCTCAACCGTTGCATTTCTGCTAATGCCCGTTCATCGTGGGGTTTAGTTAACAGTTTAGTGGGTTCTAAATCAGATAGAGCTATTCCTTCCAGTTTTTACTCTGCTACATATACTTGTCCCTTAGCAAAATTCTTTTTTCCTAAATCTATAACAGCTTTATCGAGGGTTATACCCTGTAGTTTATGTACTATTACACCCCAGCATAAAATAATAGGTAACATTCAACTTCTTCAACTTCAACATTTATTCAGCAATTAGGCCACAAGGGCACTTTTACACGTCAACATGGAATTTACATACAAACAAAAACAAGCGCATCAACAATAAGGGTTACCCTCATGTGGCAGAACAATATTGGTCAGAAACACACTTGGCATAACATGTTTCGCAGAGACACTTTCGGTCGAATGGTAATTTTGCATAAAGGTATAGTTGGAATTATTAATACCACGCATACGACACATTTTGCAGAACATTGTTTCGTAGAACATTACTTTGGTCGACTTTGGTTTAGCATCAAAATTCAAAATTCAAAAATTTATTCTTCAAGTAGGCCTCAAGGGCTCTTTTACAAGTCAATACAACATTTATAATAACATCATATAGTGACATGAAAAATACATAACAACATTTATAAATACAACAGCCAATACCTGGGTAAACATTACATTATAATAGTCTTAAAATAAATAATTAATACAATACAATAGAGATGTATAGTCTCTATGGTTAAAAACACATTAAATCTGGAGATGTAAAAGGTCCCCAATGTTAGAGTACTAATACTAATAAAATTTGGAGGTGTAAAGTCTCTACAAGTGTCAAAATAAATAAATAATCATTTTAGATACCATAATAATCCTATAGCGTACTATTACATTGCATAATTATTTTCTGCTAAGTAGGCATAATAGGATTGTTAGGTATCTTGCGTCCCCAACACAACCGACTCGCTATCAAAAAGGAAATACAGTCCCAGAGTCACCGTTAGGTACGACGACGAGCGTAGCGAGGAGGAGTGTTAGGTATATTGCGTCCCCAACACACCCGACTCGCTATCAAAAAAGAAATGCAGCCCCAGACTCACCGTTAGGTGCGACGACGAGCGAAGCGAGGAGGAGTGTTAGGTATCTTGCGTTCCCAACACACCCGACTCGCTATCAAAAAATAAATACAGTCCCAGAGTCACCGTTAGGTACGACGACGAGCGAAGCGAGGAGGAGTGTTAGGTATCTTGCGTTCCCAACACACCCGACTCGCTATCAAAAAGAAATAGGAAGAAATAAAATAGTAATAACATGTAGCTGTGAGACACAACATTTTGTGCTTGTATGTCAGATAAAAGACGCAATAGCTACACAAAATTACTAGCTTAAATTAACTTAAATGTACTATGAGATGTAAAGGTCTCTAAGTGTCAGAATTATTAAAAATATAGGTATACACAATCAAATTAAACACAAAATAAAAGTAAAAATTTAGAGATGTATAAGGTCTCCAAGTGTCTAAAATTAAAACTAAGTTAAACAATATAAGTCAGGAATATCTGAAACGGTCATTTTGTTCCAGTTTGCCTGAGCAGGAATTTTTCGTTTTTTAATATGATTTGAACAACGAGTACAGGTCACGATATTACCTAAAGCGATTAAAACAGCAGGAAGTAAATTGTCTAGATTTGTAGTTACTAGTCTCGTACGCTGCTGAGGATATATCATTTTATTGCAAATGGTGCACACCACATCATGATGGCTATATATATATTTACATCACTAAAAAGCAAAAAATAAATAATTTTTAATTAAAAAAAAAACCGCCTTCAAAAAATATCCAATAAAGAAAATAGTAACTATATACACAGTAAGATAAAACACTAAAAAGTTAGAAATAATAAAGTTTTTTCTGTATTATAAATCCAAAGTTCGTTAAAGAACCCCTTTACAAAATATATTATTTACTTACAAATCAATAATAATAAACAATATTTGGAGTCGGTGCCAGCAACGATATAAAAATAACTAGTGATACAACTTAAATGTCGTTTTCAATTCAATAACTTAGAAATTAGTAGATAATGTAGATATGTTTACAAAATCTTAATCCCATTATATCGTTGCTGGCACCGACTCCAAATATTGTTTATTATTATTGATTTGTAAGTAAATAATATATTTTGTAAAGGGGTTCTTTAACGAACTTTGGATTTATAATACAGAAAAAACTTTATTATTTCTAACTTTTTAGTGTTTTATCTTACTGTGTATATAGTTACTATTTTTTTTATTGGATATTTTTTGAAGGCGGTTTTTTTTTTAATTAAAAATTATTTTTACACGTAAAATTTAGTCCCAATCGTATATTTCCAGTGGGTGCTAATACTAACACTACACTACAGTGCAGGAAATTATAGAAATATTGGAACAATCTATTGTTTTAGAGTGAAAAGCTAAAGCAAGAGAAGCACTATTACCTACTGATTGTTGAATCAAGTATAGCATATATTTATGCATAGGTGTTTTTATCTATGCATTATTTACATTTGCGAAACAGTGTCGTATCGGATTAATCAAGCTAAATATAACAATTAAGCCAAAATATTCAAAACAATCGTCCGTTTTATCAAACTCTTTTGTATTTTTATTTAGTAAGTACTTACCTACCCAGGATTCGTTATTTCATTTCGAAAATCAAATCTATAATTCTCTCTCAATTATTAAAATAAATGATTGAGCAAAATACATTTTTTTTTGCCATTACTACAATATACGAGTATGATATTTCTTTCGTGTGTTGTTTTTGTTTGATTTATTTTTCCCTTATTTGCAACAAAGTGGACGGTGAATAAATTTACCTTTTAGCTCGTCGCCATATGTAGGACCCGCCCTGATCAGTAAACACTGGCTCGCTCACACAGACACGCACAGCAATGTCACACGTCCACTCTCGCCCTCGGCTCTCGTGAAACTGACGCGGCATCCTATGCGGTCTGCGCCCGAGACGGTGTGTATCTATTTATGTATAGATACTACCTATACACTACATAGACGTACAATTGTTATTCTTTTATATTTTTATAATTCTTAATTATGCGTAGCTTCGCCAAGATTAATCCTGAATCTCTTTTAAAAGATGCCGCTGCTATCGATTGGTCTCCTGTGCTCTCGACCTCATCAACTGACGCTAAGGTTTCTCTGTTTAATAATGCGATTCTGGGGCTCTTTGACAAGCATGCGCCTGTTCATACAGTTAGAGTAAGGCGTCCACCGGCTCCTTGGATCACTGAGGGCGTCCGAATGGCAATGAAAGGGAGGAACAGAGCTTTCGGGCTCTTTAAACGTGACCGCACGGATGAGAACTGGAATCTCTTTAAATCAGCTCGTAATCGTTGCAACCAGATGGTACGTACAGCGAAGCGACGATTTATTCACCGTAATGTTTCCTCTTCGTCTATGGCCGATGTTTGGAAATTCCTCAGATCTCTTGGCCTGGGAAAACCCCCCAACAGTTTTAATGGCAGTTCCTTTTCTCTCAATGACCTTAACAGGCATTTCTCCTCCGCTCCTTCTGTTGACACCGCTACTAAGGCCATTACACTTTCTAACATCTCTTCTTTGATTTCTCTTATCTCAGATTCTTTCTCATTCTGTCCTGTTTCTGAATTTGACATAAAGGTCATTATTAAAGCTATCAAGTCAAAAGCCGTAGGTTGTGATGATGTGAGTCGTTACATGATTGTGTCGGTCCTCGACTGCGTACTTCCTGTACTTGCTGACATTATCAACACTTCACTGGCCACTGGTGAATTCCCTTCTCTTTGGCGTAAAGCATTTGTGATTCCACTGCCTAAAATTAGTAATCCCACCACTCTCAGTAACTTTCGGCCCATTTCAATTCTTCCTTTCCTCTCGAAAATAGCTGAGGCAGTTGTTCATAAACAACTTTCCGTCTTCGTTTACTCGCATAACCTTTTAAGCCCTTTGCAGTCAGGTTTCCGACCAAGTCATAGCACCAGTACTGCGCTTCTCAAGGTAACAGAAGACATCAGGCGAGGCATGGAGAGGCAAATGGTCACGGTGCTTATTCTTATTGACTTTTCTAACGCGTTTAATACCGTTGACCATGACATTCTCCTTGCCTTGCTCAAACATATGAGTGTCTCTGAAATAGCCCTTAACTGGTTTGCTGCCTACTTGCGAGGCCGCCAGCAGGCAGTCCGAGTTGACCGGTCTTTGTCTGACTGGTGTGATCTGGCGACTGGCGTGCCTCAAAGAGGTATCTTATCTCCACTTCTTTTTTCTACCTTTATTAATTTTATCACACCTGACCTTCGCTGTTCCTACCATCTGTATGCTGATGACTTGCAACTCTACGACCAGTGCTCCGTGACTGACGTTCCAACTTGCATTGGTAAACTAAATCTAGACCTTTTACATATCCAGCAGTGGTCCGAGAGGTTTGGCCTCTTTGTAAATCCGTCTAAGTGCCAAGCTATTGTTATAGGTAGTTCCAAACAGCTTACTAAACTAGACTTGGACGCACTTGCACCAGTAAACTTTAACGGCTCCCCAATAATATTTAGTCAAAGTGTTAAAGACCTGGGTGTTCTTTTAGACAGTACCTTGAGTTGGAGAGCACAGGTTACTGAAATCAGCCGTAAGGTCATGGGCTCACTTCATTCTCTCAACAAAATGAAGCACTTCTTACCGATCAAAACTAAAGTTGCACTAATTAACACCCTTATACTGCCCATTATTGATTATGGTGATGTGTGTTATCCGGACTTAAACGAAGAGTTGCTCGATAAATTGGACCGCCTGCTTAATAACTGCATTCGCTTCGTTTTTTGCCTCCGCAAATATGATCACGTTTCTTCTTTTCGCGCACAACTTGGCTGGCTTCCCATTCGTCAACGACGCAATATTCGCTTGCTTTCCACTCTTTTTTCTGTGCTTAACGACCCACATTCTCCTGAATACCTCAAATCCTTCTTTCAATATTATGGCGTCCATCCCTCTTCACCGGACTGGGTTCATGTTAAATTCGTTCACCGTGCAGGTGGCGCGTCTTTGGAATGGACTTCCTTTTTACATCAAAAATGCGCCAAATAAGTTCGCTTTCAAAAAATCATTACGTGCTTTCTTTGCTAGCAGAATTGATGATCAAACGAACTTCTTGAAGTGAAGTTCGATCGAAATTATATGAGTCACTTCATTTGAAGATATAATTTTATATTAACCATGTAGTTTCCCTATTGTACAGATAGCATCGCACACATTTAAGAGTAACTATTTTGATTAAAACTGTGAAAACCAACATCCGCCCACTTCCGCTTACTGGTTACCTGCGTGCGGCGACCGCTGCGCTCTTCATTATTTTTAGAGAAGGCAAGAACCAAAACTTATATCAAGGTTCTAGGGTGGGTGGGACTTTATATTATATCTTCAAATGAAGTGACTCATATAATTTCGATCGAACTTCACTTCAAGAAGTTCGTTTGATCATCAATTATATTTCGTCACTTCATTTTTCAGATATAATTTTATATTAACCATGTAGATGTTTAGAGATATAAGTTTTGGTTGAAATAAGACAAAATCTTTGGCTGTCTGAGTGCCTAGTTTAAGTTAAGACGTTCCTCCTAACTCCACACACCACATAGAAAAAAAAAAAAACTTCTCAATGTATATGCCATGCCAATGACCGCAGGATTTTTATTTTAATTACTCTACGTTACGTATACACCGTACTAACATTAGAAAAATATTATTAAAAAACATCATAGTGAGACACTAAAAACATATATCTATCTTAGCCCGAAGTAAAATAAGTCATTCGGGTGAAATTTATTTGTTAATGTTAACCATGGTGATAAACCGAAATGTTTTGTATTTTTTTTTTATCTGACCTACTGTATTTGTAGTTAGTATCCTTGGTATGAGATATTTATAATATAGTTCACGTTTCAAAATCAAGGTGATATTTAAACAGTTATTATAATAAACACAAATGGGTGGAAAAACAATTAAAAACTTATAATTATTATAGTTTAATATTTCAAATTATTAGATTATATAAGTTAATGGCAAGAATTTATTTATTTTCAGGTGCTAGGGATTTATTTTGATCTGAATTTATTTATTTTCAATTTCCAGGGATTTATTTTGATAAGTTGTATTAAGTTAGTGTCCCAAATGTACCATATTTTGATGTTTTGAGTTATATGATTTAAAACCGTATTTCAGCAGTCGTTTAACTTTAACCAATTCTGTAATAAAAGAAAACGATCTGATGATCCTTTTTCATGAAAACACATGATACTATTTTAATTGACTGCTAAAGAAATCCAGAAGTATGGTAAATTAAACTGAACCAAAATTAAATCAATGCTTTAGCGAACAACTGTCTAACGGGTTGTGTTTTAAGCCATCAAGTAATTGAAGTTATTATCGCTGTATCCCACCAGCGCAGAGTAGCCCACCTGCGTAGACTGCAGACCAAGTTCAGGACATAACATGTACATGTACTATACACAAGTATACTGTGCCAATTGAGTTATATAGCCTTGTTTAAAAGCATAAAGAAAGTTTAGGTATGTAGGTTCAAAATAAAAAGTACATATTAGGTATGTACACATGATATATATACATTGTAACACGCCTATTAGGATATCAAAACAAAGCCTAACAATCACGTTTCAATTTGTTGTTCACACTGAAACATAATTCACTAAGATTCTATACACTTTGTGGTCTACTTTACATTCAGTTTAATTCGATTACAAAAAGTAGAATTAATTCATAAAACGTCCTTTTATGAATGTATGAACGTTCACTAGCGGTCCTTGTCCGCGATACGGAATTAAAGAAGACAGGCGGTACTACTATTGATATCAACTTTAGACTCGTCTAAGAGTAATAACTAAAATAAGACCTAATTTATGTTAACGATACAACCCAGCGTTACCTCCAGACAGGGTGGGATACGCTGTGTTCACTGAGCAGCTGGCGACAATGAGAAAATTCAGTTATTAGGCTCATGCACACGCAAGTTGGCTTAAAGCAGCTCCTGCTGAACGAATAGTGATACAACGGCCTACAAAGACTTACGCGGCCTAGCGCGTTTTAAGATTTTTAACTTAAAAAGAATAGTTTTTTATTTTACTTTTCTCCAAAACGTGTCTAACGTCATTGAAATTCGTTAAAATCTCTGATCTATTCAAGAAGAAATATACTTCGGATATTATCAAATGTAAAAATCCATCAAGTTCTTGAAATATAAGAAATATATGAACGTGCATAATTCCATATGCTTTCGGTTAAGTTATGAAAAAATAAATTTATAAGGCTACTATAACTACTACTCAACTTTCGAAGTTATTTCTTATATAAGATTAGAATTTACCCAAATTCAAATGTTTATTATTGCGCTCATATTGCATACAATAAATAGGGCAAGGGCCAAGGCCAATTAATGACATCGGAATATATTTATAAATCAATTTTATATACCTTATGTATATTCGAGCTACTCGTATTACGGTGCTTAGTTAATAATAACCAGTTAAACCTGAGTAGGTAAAGTCAGCGTACAACAAACATGATCAGTAAGTCTTTTCATTTGAATAAAGATAAATAAGATGAACTTTTTTTTTTTTATTAAATATTAATGACAGCATGACACGTTTGACCATATTTGCACAAATATCGGTGCTGTAGCTGCTATTCTCTCAGCGCAAACTAAACTAGCACAGCAATCAACCACGATAACAATAACAATCCACAGTATTTCAGGTATTAAGCATCAAATCTCAAATGCCCTCTATTCTTATTTTATCCAAATATTCGCTCTGTCGGTAACGAAAGACTGAGACGTAATGTTGTATATTTTTATAATGTATAAAAAAAATACACTTATAGAACTGACATAATAAAATAGAAAATGTATTTGCTGTATTGCTACTGTGGTTGTATTGTGAGTTTAGAAAACAAATATTATATTTAGTGATTCGGTCTTAATTTTATGAATGACTATATTAATTATGATACTAAATGTATATGTACATATATTTCAAACGTAGCAAAAACGTATTGCATAACCGTTATGAGTGTTTTAAGTCTAGTGAACGTATTGCATAGTACCATCGCATTAATAATGGCTGAAAGAGTACCGCGACCGACACATGAGAGTTGAACCATACATTAATTTATTAATTTTATACGATTTCTATTACCTATTTAATAACTTAGTTATTTAAGTAGTAATCTGAGGGGTAATCCTTTAAAGGATAATCAGAGGGTGATCGTCTTGTTGTTTTAATACAATTAAATAAATATATGAATAGGTATAGCCTAGTTACCGATTATTTACAATCATAAAAATAAACACTCAATATCTGTGAGAGATGCGAACAAAATTTATTAATAAGTGCAACTCGCCAAAATGAAGAGAAAACCGCTTTCTGATTAACTCAGATGGATGGTACTCTAGTGGTGCTTGACAATGAGTTCTTGCAAATTGTGATGAGAAAACTCGTCTTCCTCTAATTCAATTGAAGTAATTGTACTTATTATAATTTAATGATTCAATTGAATTAATTGTCCAAAATACCTTTAAGAAAAAATCTAATTTTCAAACAGATAATAAGTACTTACTGGCATCGCCTATGAGCGACCAGGATAATTACTCATTTATTATCAAGTTTTGTTATATCTTATTCTGAGAAATAAAGATTCTTAAAGCTGATATTATAAATACATATATATTTTTATATAAGTATTCATTTGGTTGACTCTTTTTTTATGCGATTTAATATAGGAGTAGACCAAAGTTGTTCAAGTTTTATCGCCCATAACATTATTGACGTACGTAGCCATATTTTTTTTAGTTCGATTTATGAATGTTTCTGCATATCATAATCATTTAAAAATCGACACCAAAATGTATGCACTCTCAGGGCACCACTATACATATTAACAAGATATTTTATCAAGATTAAGTTTAGAAATTGCTTTCAAATTCACTACACGTCTTTTATAACATATAAGAGTTTAAATATTGTACGTCAGAAAGAATATACTTTAAATAATACTGTGACGTGATGTAGGTACACGTAGCAATTCCCACTTTTAGATACAAGTTATACCTACCCAATGTATTAATATTATATTTATGTGGGTAGTGTAGTATAAACACAATGTACTATTGTGTTAAATACAACATTTGTGAGTCGCTTGTTGATTTACATTCAACCTATGGGCGGGGATTCATACTTCTTTTTTCATTTAATACCGTACTATGGGTTAGGTGTGAGTAAAATTTGGATATATTTTAAGTGTTGGGCCATCTAAAACCAAATAAAAAGAAAGCCTCCCTTGGCTTTGTAACACAACATTATTCCCATTTTTAAGGCAATAAATTTCCCACAAAATATATGGGTATTATGAAAAATGCACCAATATGAATGTCTAGGCCCTTTGTTTCGTTGTGCTTTGTGCATTATCCGATCTTTTGGTTCACGACCAATCGCCGCGCCGGGCGAAATCGGTGTTCGAAATACGAACAGACTTTCCTTCGTGTTGGTTCACGACCAACCCCCAGGATGATTTTTTATGCCTTTGTTTCGTTGTGCGTTATCCGATCTTATACCTTCGTGTTGGTTCACGACCAACCCCCGGGCGAAATCGGTGTTCGAAATACGAACAGACTTTCCTTCGTGTTGGTTCACGACCAACCTCCAGGATGATTTTTTCCATCGTGTTAGTTCTCGACTAACCTCCAGGATGTATGTATGTCCTTCAAGTTGAAGGATTGCACAACGATTTTAAAAACAAATATATGTATATTGCACAACGAATTCAATGAAATCTCACAGCTAACACCATAGTAGGCATAGGCAACGAAAATCGTTATAAAAAATGTGGTCTTGTGCCGAAGTGTTCGGCAACTAGACCGAGGTGTGGACGCTACCACGCACAAATAAAGAATGAAGAGCGCAGCGGTCGCCGCACGCAGGTAACCAGTAAGCGGAAGTGGGCGGATGTTGGTTTTCACAGTTTTAATCAAAATAGTTACTCTTAAATGTGTGCGATGCTATCTGTACAATAGGGAAACTACATGGTTAATATAAAATTATATCTGAAAAATGAAGTGACGAAATATAATGAAAGATTCTTAATGTATTTATTTATTAGCTTCAGATGTTTCGTCTTTATATATATATATATATATATATATATTTATATATGTATGTGTGTATTATGTTTGTATGTATATGTTATTTTATGTATTTTTGTTTGATTTGTTTTGCTATTGTAATTGTAGCACCGCTCTCAATCTCTCTGCTTAGCCTTAAGGTTGACTGGTAGAGAATGCCTCTTAGCATTAAGTCTGCCTTTTGTACTATAAGATTGTTTTCTTTTGTGCAATAAAGATTAAATAAATAAATAAATAAATAATGTATGTATTATTAGCGTTCGAAATAAATACGAGTAACTCTTTTTATTTTTGGTGACTTACGATGTTCATATATTTGAATCGGTCAGTTGCCATGTTCGTGAATGATAAGATTCTTTGTCTGTGGGTAATCTGGTCTCTTTTTTACGATTAACTGCCTTAATTCAGTATTTCACGGTATTTCAGTGTGAACGGCTTAGTACTAAACCTAAAAAGTCCCATTTCCTGCATTTCCCTCTTGGAGGAAGGGATCCTAGGGATCTTATGGTACTCGTGGACCGTGTCAAAGTAGATCAGGTCCAAAACACCGCATTTCTGGGTATTGAACTTGATAGGGGCCTCTGATGGGAAGCACACACTATTAAAGTTTGTAAGAGACTGGCGAATGCCTGCTTCGCACTGTGACGGCTGGCAAGGGTGGTGCCCAGGGATGGGTAAGGTCTTGCTATTTTGCCACTGTGCACTTGATCGTCCAATACGGCGTGGAGCTGTGGGGCCGCGCTGCCGAATGGGAGCGTGTCTTTCGAACGCAAACGACAGCCGTCCGAGCGATTGCGCAGGTAGGACAAAGTACATCTGCAAAACCGCACTTCAAGGACCTCCCGATTCTCACGCTGCCCTCCATGGTGATATACCAAGTGGCTGTCTATGTGCGATGTCACCTTAATGAATACCCGTGGGGGGCTGACGTCCACGATCGTAACTTGCGGAACGCTCACAAACTCTTGATTGTTAAACATAGGTTAGCTAAATCAGCGAAACTAAAGCACGTAATGGGGCCGACTGTGTACAACCGATTGCCGGGTCATGTCACGAATGTGCCGTCATAAATGAGTATTAAAATGCAACTGAAAAATGGCTTATCGAGATCGAGCACACTTAAATTATAGCTTTAATGAGTTTATGGAGTACAAAATAAGGACCTAAACTTATATTTAAAAATTAAATTAAATTAAATAAACATTTATTGGCAGGGTCGCCATGAAATGCGAGGCGTTAGGGGTAGTAATTGATACTCAGGAGCCCGGTTCAATACTAACTGATTTATTCAAGATATACCGGGTTTATATAGTAGTCATCTACGTGTACTGACATTTAGTTGACATTTAACATATGCATAAATAATTATTATTTAAGTTCTTCAATTAGGTCGTAACCTTTGCATACGTTGAAACTCTACGTCATGCCTAGAGTACAGCTGCAATAGCGCGGCAGCCCCAACAGCATCCTAAAAGCGTTATTATATTGCACGCGTAGGGCGGTGTAAGTTTTTTGAGTAAAGTTGATCCATAGGCTGAGGTGTAAAATGACTGACAATAGCCTGACTGCCTTAAAAGGGGTGATTTTAAAGGGTCCCTTACGGTATTAACCATTACGAATTGAACCTTAAACCGTCCCTTACGGCATTAACCATTACGAATTGAACCGTAAACCGTCCCTTACAGCATTAACCATTACGAATTGAATCGTAAACCATCCCTTACGGTATTAACCATTACGAATTGAACCTTAAACCGTCCCTTACGGCATTAACCATTACGAATTGAACCGTAAACCGTCCCTTACGGCATTAACCATTACGAATTGAACCGTAAAAGCGTAAGGGCCAACTCTGCTTTACACACACCTACGAGTCTACTGCCCCCGCCCCGCTCCATCCTACCTGTCCCTGCGAGTCTGCACACCCACGCGCGCGCCCCGCCGCCGCAGCCGCAGCAGCAGCTCGCCGCCGCCCTGCGCCCGCTCCGCGCCCGCGTGCTCCACGGCCGCCCCGCTCCATCCTACCTGTCCCTGCGAGTCTGCACACCCACGCGCGCGCCCCGCCGCCGCAGCCGCAGCAGCAGCTCGCCGCCGCCCTGCGCCCGCTCCGCGCCCGCGTGCTCCACGGCCGCCCCGCTCCATCCTACCTGTCCCTGCGAGTCTGCACACCCACGCGCGCGTGGGTACTAAATATTATATTTAGTGATTCGGTCTTAATTTTATGAATGACTATATTAATTATGATACTAAATGTATATGTACATATATTTCAAACGTAGCAAAAACGTATTGCATAACCGTTATGAGTGTTTTAAGTCTAGTGAACGTATTGCATAGTACCATCGCATTAATAATGGCTGAAAGAGTACCGCGACCGACACATGAGAGTTGAACCATACATTAATTTATTAATTTTATACGATTTCTATTACCTATTTAATAACTTAGTTATTTAAGTAGTAATCTGAGGGGTAATCCTTTAAAGGATAATCAGAGGGTGATCGTCTTGTTGTTTTAATACAATTAAATAAATATATGAATAGGTATAGCCTAGTTACCGATTATTTACAATCATAAAAATAAACACTCAATATCTGTGAGAGATGCGAACAAAATTTATTAATAAGTGCAACTCGCCAAAATGAAGAGAAAACCGCTTTCTGATTAACTCAGATGGATGGTACTCTAGTGGAGCTTGACAATGAGTTCTTGCAAATTGTGATGAGAAAACTCGTCTTCCTCTAATTCAATTGAAGTAATTGTACTTATTATAATTTAATGATTCAATTGAATTAATTGTCCAAAATACCTTTAAGAAAAAATCTAATTTTCAAACAGATAATAAGTACTTACTGGCATCGCCTATGAGCGACCAGGATAATTACTCATTTATTATCAAGTTTTGTTATATCTTATTCTGAGAAATAAAGATTCTTAAAGCTGATATTATAAATACATATATATTTTTATATAAGTATTCATTTGGTTGACTCTTTTTTTATGCGATTTAATATAGGAGTAGACCAAAGTTGTTCAAGTTTTATCGCCCATAACATTATTGACGTACGTAGCCATATTTTTTTAGTTCGATTTATGAATGTTTCTGCTTATCATAATCATTTAAAAATCGACACCAAAATGTATGCACTCTCAGGGCACCACTATACATATTAACAAGATATTTTATCAAGATTAAGTTTAGAAATTGCTTTCAAATTCACTACACGTCTTTTATAACATATAAGAGTTTAAATATTGTACGTCAGAAAGAATATACTTTAAATAATACTGTGACGTGATGTAGGTACACGTAGCAATTCCCACTTTTAGATACAAGTTATACCTACCCAATGTATTAATATTATATTTATGTGGGTAGTGTAGTATAAACACAATGTACTATTGTGTTAAATACAACATTTGTGAGTCGCTTGTTGATTTACATTCAACCTATGGGCGGGGATTCATACTTCTTTTTTCATTTAATACCGTACTATGGGTTAGGTGTGAGTAAAATTTGGATATATTTTAAGTGTTGGGCCATCTAAAACCAAATAAAAAGAAAGCCTCCCTTGGCTTTGTAACACAACATTATTCCCATTTTTAAGGCAATAAATTTCCCACAAAATATATGGGTATTATGAAAAATGCACCAATATGAATGTCTAGGCCCTTTGTTTCGTTGTGCTTTGTGCATTATCCGATCTTTTGGTTCACGACCAATCGCCGCGCCGGGCGAAATCGGTGTTCGAAATACGAACAGACTTTCCTTCGTGTTGGTTCACGACCAACCCCCAGGATGATTTTTTATGCCTTTGTTTCGTTGTGCGTTATCCGATCTTATACCTTCGTGTTGGTTCACGACCAACCCCCGGGCGAAATCGGTGTTCGAAATACGAACAGACTTTCCTTCGTGTTGGTTCACGACCAACCTCCAGGATGATTTTTTCCATCGTGTTAGTTCTCGACTAACCTCCAGGATGTATGTATGTCCTTCAAGTTGAAGGATTGCACAACGATTTTAAAAACAAATATATGTATATTGCACAACGAATTCAATGAAATCTCACAGCTAACACCATAGTAGGCATAGGCAACGAAAATCGTTATAAAAAATGTGGTCTTGTGCCGAAGTGTTCGGCAACTAGACCGAGGTGTGGACGCTACCACGCACAAATAAAGAATGAAGAGCGCAGCGGTCGCCGCACGCAGGTAACCAGTAAGCGGAAGTGGGCGGATGTTGGTTTTCACAATTTTAATCAAAATAGTTACTCTTAAATGTGTGCGATGCTATCTGTACAATAGGGAAACTCAATGGTTAATATAAAATTATATCTGAAAAATGAAGTGACGAAATATAATGAAAGATTCTTAATGTATTTATTTATTAGCTTCAGATGTTTCGTCTTTATATATATATATATATATATTTATATATGTATGTGTGTATTATGTTTGTATGTATATGTTATTTTATGTATTTTTGTTTGATTTGTTTTGCTATTGTAATTGTAGCACCGCTCTCAATCTCTCTGCTTAGCCTTAAGGTTGACTGGTAGAGAATGCCTCTTAGCATTAAGTCTGCCTTTTGTACTATAAGATTGTTTTCTTTTGTGCAATAAAGATTAAATAAATAAATAAATAAATAATGTATGTATTATTAGCGTTCGAAATAAATACGAGTAACTCTTTTTATTTTTGGTGACTTACGATGTTCATATATTTGAATCGGTCAGTTGCCATGTTCGTGAATGATAAGATTCTTTGTCTGTGGGTAATCTGGTCTCTTTTTTACGATTAACTGCCTTAATTCAGTATTTCACGGTATTTCAGTGTGAACGGCTTAGTACTAAACCTAAAAAGTCCCATTTCCTGCATTTCCCTCTTGGAGGAAGGGATCCTAGGGATCTTATGGTACTCGTGGACCGTGTCAAAGTAGATCAGGTCCAAAACACCGCATTTCTGGGTATTGAACTTGATAGGGGCCTCTGATGGGAAGCACACACTATTAAAGTTTGTAAGAGACTGGCGAATGCCTGCTTCGCACTGTGACGGCTGGCAAGGGTGGTGCCCAGGGATGGGTAAGGTCTTGCTATTTTGCCACTGTGCACTTGATCGTCCAATACGGCGTGGAGCTGTGGGGCCGCGCTGCCGAATGGGAGCGTGTCTTTCGAACGCAAACGACAGCCGTCCGAGCGATTGCGCAGGTAGGACAAAGTACATCTGCAAAACCGCACTTCAAGGACCTCCCGATTCTCACGCTGCCCTCCATGGTGATATACCAAGTGGCTGTCTATGTGCGATGTCACCTTAATGAATACCCGTGGGGGGCTGACGTCCACGATCGTAACTTGCGGAACGCTCACAAACTCTTGATTGTTAAACATAGGTTAGCTAAATCAGCGAAACTAAAGCACGTAATGGGGCCGACTGTGTACAACCGATTGCCGGGTCATGTCACGAATGTGCCGTCATAAATGAGTATTAAAATGCAACTGAAAAATGGCTTATCGAGATCGAGCACACTTAAATTATAGCTTTAATGAGTTTATGGAGTACAAAATAAGGACCTAAACTTATATTTAAAAATTAAATTAAATTAAATAAACATTTATTGGCAGGGTCGCCATGAAATGCGAGGCGTTAGGGGTAGTAATTGATACTCAGGAGCCCGGTTCAATACTAACTGATTTATTCAAGATATACCGGGTTTATATAGTAGTCATCTACGTGTACTGACATTTAGTTGACATTTAACATATGCATAAATAATTATTATTTAAGTTCTTCAATTAGGTCGTAACCTTTGCATACGTTGAAACTCTACGTCATGCCTAGAGTACAGCTGCAATAGCGCGGCAGCCCCAACAGCATCCTAAAAGCGTTATTATATTGCACGCGTAGGGCGGTGTAAGTTTTTTGAGTAAAGTTGATCCATAGGCTGAGGTGTAAAATGACTGACAATAGCCTGACTGCCTTAAAAGGGGTGATTTTAAAGGGTCCCTTACGGTATTAACCATTACGAATTGAACCTTAAACCGTCCCTTACGGCATTAACCATTACGAATTGAACCGTAAACCGTCCCTTACAGCATTAACCATTACGAATTGAATCGTAAACCATCCCTTACGGTATTAACCATTACGAATTGAACCTTAAACCGTCCCTTACGGCATTAACCATTACGAATTGAACCGTAAACCGTCCCTTACGGCATTAACCATTACGAATTGAACCGTAAAAGCGTAAGGGCCAACTCTGCTTTACACACACCTACGAGTCTACTGCCCCCGCCCCGCTCCATCCTACCTGTCCCTGCGAGTCTGCACACCCACGCGCGCGCCCCGCCGCCGCAGCCGCAGCAGCAGCTCGCCGCCGCCCTGCGCCCGCTCCGCGCACGCGTGCTCCACGGCCGCCCCGCTCCATCCTACCTGTCCCTGCGAGTCTGCACACCCACGCGCGCGCCCCGCCGCCGCAGCCGCAGCAGCAGCTCGCCGCCGCCCTGCGCCCGCTCCGCGCCCGCGTGCTCCACGGCCGCCCCGCTCCATCCTACCTGTCCCTGCGAGTCTGCACACCCACGCGCGCGCCCCGCCGCCGCAGCCGCAGCAGCAGCTCGCCGCCGCCCTGCGCCCGCTCCGCGCCCGCGTGCTCCACGGCCGCCCCGCTCCATCCTACCTGTCCCTGCGAGTCTGCACACCCACGCGCGCGCCCCCGCCGCCGCAGCCGCAGCAGCAGCTCGCCGCCGCCCTGCGCCCGCTCCGCGCCCGCGTGCTCCACGGCCGCCCCGCTCCATCCTACCTGTCCCTGCGAGTCTGCACACCCACGCGCGCGCCCCGCCGCCGCAGCCGCAGCAGCAGCTCGCCGCCGCCCTGCGCCCGCTCCGCGCCCGCGTGCTCCACGGCCGCCCCGCTCCATCCTACCTGTCCCTGCGAGTCTGCACACCCACGCGCGCGCCCCGCCGCCGCAGCCGCAGCAGCAGCTCGCCGCCGCCCTGCGCCCGCTCCGCGCCCGCGTGCTCCACGGCCGCCCCGCTCCATCCTACCTGTCCCTGCGAGTCTGCACACCCACGCGCGCGCCCCGCCGCCGCAGCCGCAGCAGCAGCTCGCCGCCGCCCTGCGCCCGCTCCGCGCCCGCGTGCTCCACGGCCGCCCCGCTCCATCCTACCTGTCCCTGCGAGTCTGCACACCCACGCGCGCGCCCCGCCGCCGCAGCCGCAGCAGCAGCTCGCCGCCGCCCTGCGCCCGCTCCGCGCCCGCGTGCTCCACGGCCGCCCCGCTCCATCCTACCTGTCCCTGCGAGTCTGCACACCCACGCGCGCGCCCCGCCGCCGCAGCCGCAGCAGCAGCTCGCCGCCGCCCTGCGCCCGCTCCGCGCCCGCGTGCTCCACGGCCGCCCCGCTCCATCCTACCTGTCCCTGCGAGTCTGCACACCCACGCGCGCGCCCCGCCGCCGCAGCCGCAGCAGCAGCTCGCCGCCGCCCTGCGCCCGCTCCGCGCCCGCGTGCTCCACGGCCGCCCCGCTCCATCCTACCTGTCCCTGCGAGTCTGCACACCCACGCGCGCGCCCCGCCGCCGCAGCCGCAGCAGCAGCTCGCCGCCGCCCTGCGCCCGCTCCGCGCACGCGTGCTCCACGGCCGCCCCGCTCCATCCTACCACGCACTGGCCGCCCACCTGTCGACACAAATACGAGTTCGATAACACTTAATCTATGAATATTCACTGTACAAAATTTAAGTTGGTAATATAGCAGATTCTCACACTTTTAGTACAGAAAGATCTTTAAAAACCCATTGAAAAGACAGACGCTAAGCGACTTGCAAACGATTTCTGTGACTGATGGTAACCAAAAGTAGTACTGATAAGGTCAAGCGACGTATTTTTTAAGCGATAGGTTTAGGTTAAGGTATATTACCTGCACGATCTCATCGCCCTCGTGGACGGCCCCCGAAGCGTGCGCCGGGGAGCCGAAGCGTATGTTGGCCAGCTGCAGGTGGCCGCTCAGGGCGGGCAGCACGCTGAAGCCGAGCGGCTTGCCGGCCTGGCGCAGCGACACCGTCTCCAGCGTCGCCGGCGCCAGCACGAACGAGTCCGACACGTGCTGCGCCCACAATCATTTGGAAATTGGTTGTGGCTCCCAACGGACTAACCTAACCGGTTATGTATATGCCACGGGGTTTTGGGTGCGGGGATGTTATACACTAGCCAAAAATAGAGAAAAACTGTAAAAAGGAAATTATTTTCACATTTCTAAGCATATGCAGTTTCCTACCTATTACAATTATTTTCAAGTTTTACAATAAACAAAGTTATAAATAAACGAAATTATTCCCAAAACCCCCGGGCATAGTAATGTCTTAGCGTGATGAACGACAGTACTCGGTACTCGACATTCTTAAAAATGTTTGAAAATGAAAATGAAGACTAAAATACGTGAGTTACATCACGAAACTAATATAATATTATACAGCAATATTAGACTCACGACAGTCTGAATATGATTTGTAATCGAACTCGGAAAGTGTACAGTACCGAGCCCGACTTGCAGGCGGCCGCCTCCCGGGGAAGCCCAGCAGTGGAACCCTACAGTACTTGCACGATGGTGTCGGCGGAGGCGACGCTGCAGGTGGAGCCCGACGGTACCTGTATGATGGTGTCGGCGGAGGCGACGCTGCAGGTGGAGCCCGACGGTACCTGTATGATGATGTCGGCGGAGGCGACGCTGCAGGTGGAGCCCGACGGTACCTGTATGATGGTGTCGGCGGAGGCGACGCTGCAGGTGGAGCCCGACGGTACCTGTATGATGGTGTCGGCGGAGGCGACGCTGCAGGTGGAGCCCGACGGTACCTGTATGATGATGTCGGCGGAGGCGACGCTGCAGGTGGAGCCCGACGGTACCTGTATGATGGTGTCGGCGGAGGCGACGCTGCAGGTGGAGCCCGACGGTACCTGTATGATGATGTCGGCGGAGGCGACGCTGCAGGTGGAGCCCGACGGTACCTGTATGATGGTGTCGGCGGAGGCGACGCTGCAGGTGGAGCCCGACGGTACCTGTATGATGGTGTCGGCGGAGGCGACGCTGCAGGTGGAGCCCGACGGTACCTGTATGATGGTGTCGGCGGAGGCGACGCTGCAGGTGGAGCCCGACGGTACCTGTATGATGGTGTCGGCGGAGGCGACGCTGCAGGTGGAGCCCGACGGTACCTGTATGATGGTGTCGGCGGAGGCGACGCTGCAGGTGGAGCCCGACGGTACCTGTATGATGGTGTCGGCGGAGGCGACGCTGCAGGTGGAGCCCGACGGTACCTGTATGATGGTGTCGGCGGAGGCGACGCTGCAGGTGGAGCCCGACGGTACCTGTATGATGGTGTCGGCGGAGGCGGCGGCGGCCGCGGCGGCGGAGGCGACGGTCCGCGCCGGCTGCTCGGCGAAGCGGTCCCGCTGCGCGCACGTGGCCGCCTCCAGGCACAGCCCCAGCAGGTGCGCGGCGCGGTCGCGGAGCAGCCCGCCTGACATCGGGAAGCGGGCTAGCCAGCACACCAGCGCCTGCATATGTCGAAAAAATTTAAATTTATTCTACAAGTAGGCCTCGCGGCCTCTTTCATCTTGCTCAGGGACCCGTCCACCCCTTCCCAGAAAAAAGCTTTAAATGGCTTAGTCGTTCATCGAAAAGCCCCAACGATTAGCTTTCCCTTTGAATTGTTTACACGTTCATTCGACTTAGCTCTAGGAAGGGGTTTCCCGTTCAGAGATACCGCTAAAATGCTGCCAACACGCTAGACGGGTGTCTACTGGGTAGTCCTTCACTTTCAACATAATGCGAGCCCGCGCCACATGTACCTTGACAGCTGCTACAGCTCGCGCCACGTCCATAAGGGCCTGCGTCTCGAGCCGCTCGCAGCCCCCCGCCAGGGCCCGGGCGAGCCCGGTGGCCGCCACGGACACTCGCAGCGCCATCTGCTGTACGCACTCGCGTGAGGTCTCGTATTGCTGTCGACAACATGGTATTCAGACATGAAAGCTATAAGGAACTATCACTTCTCTGTAATTAAGTATGATTTACACTAATTTACACTATTTACAGCGTCACTGTACATAGTCAACTGCAGAGAAAAGGTACCCAAGAGGCATAGAAGCTTGTATGCAAAGGTGCTAAGCTAATAGTATTGATGGATAAGTACCGAATAAAAAGTGCATGTAAAAGATTCAATAAGCGTGTATTTTGAAGCTAATGAGACAGTCTGTAAGTCAATATAACCTTCTTCATAGGTGCAATTATAAAATCACATTAATATGAAAGCGAATCATACCCTGAATAATAATAGTTATAGATATAATTAATGCTGGTTCACATCACAAGGGTGTAAAATGTATAGATATTAAAATTGCATTTTTTTTCCTGACCCTCTCTGAAAACCCTACAAAAAAAAAACATATAAAAATATCAGCTACAAGGTAGGTTTGTTAAGATTTATTAAATGTTTTGCTTGTTGTTAGCTTCTTAGGAAACCTTTGATAAGACTAAACAATACTTGGACAACATGAGTCATCAGGTATAAATGTAAGCATTACTCATCCGAGTTACAGATAAGGCAACAATAGCACATCCTCCATTCCATATATACGCACTTTAAAACGAGATTAGTCATACTTGTTGCAGAACAACAATGACCGGCACTCGACTCGCTC
Source organism: Cydia pomonella (assembly GCF_033807575.1). Classification (NCBI taxonomy): domain Eukaryota; kingdom Metazoa; phylum Arthropoda; class Insecta; order Lepidoptera; family Tortricidae; genus Cydia; species Cydia pomonella. Next base: position 25,248,706 of record NC_084709.1, on the reverse strand, counting down.
AAAACAAACTTCTTCCATCGGGCATGCCCTGGAACAGTCTTGTCCTTCATAAAGTCAATAAGAAAGATCTATGGTGTGTACAAGAATTAACTTACTTAATTACAATCTTATTGTGGTATAGATTTTTTTTATAAAATACAATAGCAAGTAAGGAATAAATAGCCTAATTGTGCCTGCAAAATGTATCTTACTATTACTGCGGCTCCTTTTGTATAGATGCAACGAATAGTGGCTTTGCCGAATATCGAATATCCGGCGGAATCATCGGCCGAATAGCCAAATATCCGGCCGCCGAATATTCGGTTAGAAGTTTTACTTAAAATGAAGTAAATTCGAACGCGCGTTTCTCGCTGTAGGCAGTCTTTGATAGAAATTGCGCTTATTCTGAACGCAGTGCATATTGAATTGCGGACATTGCGTTGCGTTCATTTTCGTCGTGTGTGTAAAAAAATATTTTATATTATTTTCTCATGGTTTTGTACTATCTATAAATATAAAGGTAGTCTGAAGGATTATACTGATTTTAATAATTGATTACTTGTAGTTTGTTACTTTTTGTACCCCTCGTTTACCAGTATATACGCGTTAACGTACTATTCGGTATTCGGCCAAATAGTGAAAAGGTGGCCGAATACCGAATAGTGGCCGAATATTCGTTGCACCTCTGATAATAATTATATAAAAACAGGAAAAGAATAAAATTAGTCTGGCAAACACAACTTATCAGTCACTAAGAACCAGGAAAACTATACTCATCCCTTTCTTTTGGGTGCTAATACCAGCGTAAGACAAAGACAGTATGATTTTATCGGTCTATGTTTGAAATGAGACAGTCCTAGGCCAGACTATATTACTAGTTTGCCAGCCAAATAAGATAAGATAATATTTATTTATTTATTTATTTTTTTAATCGTGTAGTGAACTCTGATTTAGACGTACCAGCATCAGCTGCCTGTCTTAAACCAAATAATAATAATAATAAATTGATTTTTTACAATGGTAAATATATGTAGAATTTATAGTTAAACACTAGTACATTAATAATAATACCTAAACTAAGTAAATATGTACTTGTATCTTAGGTATGCACTTCTTGTAGGTAAATGTATATGCTTACCGGGTAAAATGTATCTAATTCTTACCCTCATGCCATACAAAGTTGACGTAATTTATCAAGAGATCACAAGGTATCAACAGACAATGAACTCACAAAATTGCAGAGCTGCTCAACATCCTCATGCAGTAGCTCCTGCGCCTGCCAAGGTGCCCTAGGTCATCGCAGTGCAGCAACAGCAGCTTGGGACCGTGAGATTTCATAGACCCAACTGACACTCACAAAATTGCGGAGATGCTCAACAGCCTCGAGCAGCAGCTCCTGGTGGCCGATGGTGCGCATGCCGAGATGCTCGAGGTCGTCGCAACGCAGCATCAGCAGCTTGGCGCCGTCGAGCCCGCGCGCGCGCAGCCCCGCCGCGTACCCGCCCACCGGCGCACCCAGACCTGACACACAGAAAGGAGTTTTTCATTATATTGATTTAAACAAACACAATTTTCACTCATAATTTAAAATGAGATGGGACTTAATAGCGTGCACTTACTTTTATTATTTGGCCTAATAAAAGTTAAGAAAATAATAAATCAAAGTAAGTGCATACAATAAAGCCCCGTTTCAGTTTAAATGTTGAGTTTTTCATTCTTCTTATTATTGTGTTGAAGTTTCTTGTTTCATACATGAGATAGGCAGCAATGTATTAGAAAACCTTGACTTTATGTACGAAGATAAAATAGGTGCCTTAATTTATTATTATCAAAGAAGAATCAAGTCAAATAAGTTCTTGCTTTGGCAAGCAAGCAAGGCAAAGTTGACACTCCTCACAACTGGTATTTTTTTTAAGGCTAGTTGGCAATTTTTTTATGAAACAGAAGTGTAATTGGGCAAGGCACTTGTCAAGATACGAAAATAAGAGATGGATTTACCAAATAACTAAATGGCCGAGCCCAAAAGGTGAAAGAAAAGACAAAAGAAAAGATGGACTGACATAATCAACACGGCAGGAAAAAGTTGGATGCACATGGCAAAGGACAGGGAAAGGTGGTAAAGAATGGAGGTGGCTTTTACCCTTAGAGGAGCCACATAATAAAGAAAAGTAACAAAATAGTTAGATATAAATTGGAAATACACTGTAATACTTGTAAAGTGGAACAAAAAGCTGTAATATTCATTATAATATGGCTAGTTACTTGTAATCTCAAGGCTGACAATGTAAAGCAACATATCTTACATTGCTAAACGGAAAGATTGGGCTTGGAACTACATGATAAGTTTCGCTTCAACATTCCTTATGTGAACTGCCAAGGAGTGGAATGCCCTGCCCGAGTCTGTGTTTCCGTATGAGTACAATCTGAATCTCTTCAAGCCTAGAGTAAATAGGTATCTCATAGGTAAGCGTGCTCCACCGTAGACTGCATCATCACTTACCATCAGGTGTGATCGTGGTCAAACGCCTGCCTATCCTCCATAAAAAAAAAAAAAAGATGAAATTTCACTCACTTATAGCAAACACTACCCTATATGTACATTTCTATACAATATCCGCCTTTCTCAAGCCAATTTTACAGTATTTCCTTGGTGAAAGGGCAATATTATCTACTCTCAGACCGTTCTTGCGCCCAACACGGCACTTTTGACACTCGCTATCATGATTTACAGTAGCTGCCACTGCCTCTACCAACTACAATCTGGATTTTAACTGGTCAGCTGCAGGAAACCAGCTGCCGGCAAGATATAGCGGTGTCGAAGGCCTAAGCGTCGCAGGGGCCCCTGTGAGTCACGCTCTCGGCCGCCGGCGCCCGCCCGCGCGGTTACCTTTCAGCCATCCTTCCACTTGCGCCGGGGACCACTCAGCAACGTTCAGGCAATCCATTGTAAAGATCCCGGAGCATTTTCTTGCAAAACACGGATGTTTATTGTGGAAAATTAATAATTGGAAGTTGTCAACTTTTGACAGCTTCACCATGTCAATGTCAGTTTTGTTGGCTGTCACGCTACGACGCTTGTGGTCCGAATTGCACTAAATTTATCATTCCTCTCTGATGATGTTTAGGTATTGAGCGACAATTACAGTTCATTTATTTATTTATTTAAAGCCTGACAACAGTTTATTTAACCCTGAGATAATGTCGCTGCAAACAGCTTACGTATGGCAATAATGTGCGTACGTCATGTATAGTCGGGGTAGTGGGCAATGGCTTCATGTTGATAATCGTATAATGTCAAAACATTGCTTACAGAGAATTCGGTTCTTTCAATTTACCTATTCGTCAAAATCTGATTCTAAATATTCAATATTTATATATTCTTCGTTTTCTGACTCTGACGAATTCTGATTTTCATCAGATGTTGTGTCCCTTTCAGGACCACCAACCTCGATTATAAAACGTTCAGTCTGCAATTCGATTATAGGACCTTTATTCCTATAATCGTCTTCAATTTTTTTAACATGGTCACATCAATTGCTCCAATTTTCCTGAGTTACTTCCTATACGATAATAATTTATTCTGACTGAATTCAAAATAATTTACATAACTTAACTAAATTCTCAACATTAAAATAAGTTTTATATCTGAAAACTATCTTCAACAAGCTGTAGAAAAACCTTATGATCGATAGACATATGTTTAGCTGCCACTTTAGCTTTTACAATGCCCCAAATCATCTCAATAGGATTTAAATCACAGTGATATGGCGGTAATCTTATCACTTTGTGTCCGTATGTGGAGAGAATCGTGTCTATTTCATATATTGGTTCAGGTTTCTGACGTCTCATCAAATCAAATCTCAAATCTCCACCAATCTAGCTTTGGATGCTTTTTGTGGAAATGAAATTTTATTCGAACGCAGCCACTCTGCAATTACATGTTTTCTGTCGCCAGATGTTGGTGGTTTATTAATGCGAAAGGAATGGTATCGGGCATTATCCATAACTATAACTATACATGTGGGTTCACTTAGATTGGGAATTAATTTCTGCGTAACCCATTTCTTAAAATTATTTTTATTCATCGAATCATGGTAATCTGCTTTTTTTTCTTTATCATTATATACCAGAAGTGCATTAGGAACAAATCCGGATGGTCCACCGGCATGAACAATAATATATGTCGTTTCCCTGTTGAAACGGCTATCGATACTCCAGGTTCATTTTTGCTCTGCCAACATTTGGCGTGGTTCAGAGAAGTATGAATGTAAGTCTCGTCCAAATAAACTATAGGCATATTGTTATCCCTTACTTCTTGTATTTGATCCAAATAACTTTCACGCCAAACCACAAACAATCGGAACGCTCCATCAATATTGAACGTTGGTTTCTGCATTTTTTATATTTGAATTCCATACTGTTCACCAGTTTTCAAATCAGTAAATCAAATGTCTTTTTTTAAAGCAGTGAGCAGAGTTTTAATACTCGGTACTTGTTTTCGCACGGCATAAAATTCATGAATTTTATGCCTTATGGCACATTTATCGAAGTCGTCTATTTGAATTCTCTTTTTGTGCGGGGCTTTGTTTTGTACAGGTGGCAAAGTCAAGACAGTCTCATTATTTTTAGAAATATTTTTTAACGTCGATCTACATCAACCTTAAATGAAATATTAAACGAAATATCAAAGTTTAAACCAAACTACTAACCAGTTCAATACAACCGCACTATAACCAACTTTAAAACATTGTTTATTGGAATGCTGATATAAATTACATATTCATTACGATTTATAGAATAGTTGTGATATGTAATCCTTCGTCTTTTTTAAGCTGTAAGTATTTGATTGCATTCACTACAATTTTTTTCGCATCTTTGGAAATTTTTATTGGCATTCTTGTAATAAAACCGTCTATATTTGAATATATTTTCTGTTTGTTTACATCGGTGACATTGGATGACTTCCAACGTTCGTTGTCAAAGAGTACTTGTTGCCAGTAAAAGAAATTAGTACCATTGAAAATCCGCAAAATGGCGAGGGTCAAATAAACTGTTGACAGGCTTTACGTTGTCAATTTATTTTGATAAATAATGGCTCTGCGGCCCCAACGTTGTCTGTTCTCAATACAAAATTGAATGCTCAAGCCGTAGCTATTTTGGTGGTTACACTGCTGTGTATCTATGCGTAAAAATGTGTATGTGTGTGTTTTTAGGGATCTAGGAGGAGGCTACACAGCGGAACGGAATAATGATTAATTAAAGCACTTCACTAAAAATAAACATCATAGATATGCTAATGGATAATAAATATTTTTTAATATAATTAAATAACTCAATTGTTGTAGAGAACATATTTTAGTAGTTATTTATTGTATTGTAATTAAAAATCCAAACTTTCCCTTCGTTTCAACCTGTGTTAGCATAATCAAATCGTGACCTGATAGCCACGATAAAGAATAAAATCGTTTTCTGTTCATTTTAGGTATAGTTAATCGTTAATCCTTTCAAGTAAAATTAAATGTAAGAAATGTCGATAGTTCATCGATATGACTTTATCGACATGAGTGTGTTTCAACAACCGTAACTCGGCTGTTATACGATTACAGGCTGAGTAAATCAATTCTTATAAGACTGTTTTGCTAGTTGGGTCTACAGTCTACACAGTACTACTACTGTAGCCGCCGTACAGGTCAGGATCTCGACGACTTAAATAAAACTTCGATTTATAATGAAGTGAAGTATAATCTTCCCAAAGGTACTGGTTTACAAGGGTTCTTGCCAAAACGGTTCAATGTAGAAAATAGGTGGTGAAAGTATGGAGGATGATGCAAGAGTGATTTGCCATATTTTACTTGATCAGTACAAAAGGTTTACATTTAAATGCTTCCAATTGGCCGCGATACAGATTATGTGGAGCGCTCCTATTGGTGCTTTTAAAAAGCCTCCGAATAATAGCCGAGCCCGACGGCTGCGTTTAGCTACTGCATTGATTTTTATATAATATTAAGTTGCAGTCGCAACAACTACTCTACTTTACAAGCCCGGACTTACATCGCACTCATCGCAGTCAAAATCGTGTTCTCAAACATAATAGACCCCTTGTATAGAATAGACCAGTACCCCTAGTGTAAATTTTATCGACATCATAACGTGACGAACGCGTTTGCGTTAAGTCTCATTTTGTATAGGATTTTGAGTTTCCAAAACGTCCCGCTTGGCGCGCTCTTTCTAAATCCAATACAAAATGAGACTAAACGCAAACGCGTACGTCACGTTTCAAAATCGAATTTATTTACACTAGGGGTACAGTATATCTATCAATTCCTTACTTCTTTTGCTAAACTTGGCGCAAGTCAACTCATTAGTGTCATTGTTAGCCACTGTGTCATGCTTTTATATATAAGTAGTAACTAAATAAGTTCACTGCAATTAAATACCTACCTACTTATATCTAAATCTTTCTGTTTGTAGGTACCAATGTAGGTATAATACCTACCTAATAGTAGATACTAGGTGCCTAGGTATAGTAGAATCTGGTTATAAAGACATCGAAGGGAACTGACCAACCATGTCATAAGTAGGTAAATAGTCCTAATAAGTGGATGTCATACAAAGCCTAGGTAGGTAGTTGATCAATATTTTTGTTACGTTTTCCTTAATTATTCCTTAATTTCCTTAATTAATACTAAATTCATTTGCGAGAGATGAGTTTTATTAGCCTTGAGTTTAACATTAACTGAGACATTTAACACTGAGAATTTAAAAAGAATACTTCCGATGCCATGTGCGACATAGCTCCTAACTCTTTGCAGAGAAATAGGTACCTACACCTACCGAGTACGAGTACGTGTGGTAAGCACTTACTGCTTACGGTCAGGAAAACCAGTGAAAATGTCAGTATAACTTGTCATAATTCTATGAAAATAAGAATAATAGGTCATAGTAAGCGATACTTATGTCAAAGCAGTGTTGCCAGGTTGTATTACGATAATTGTCGTAGGTACATGAACGATAATTTGGGCTCCGGCACGATGTAGGTAAGTTCCAAAGAACATTATCGTATGCAAAAGTACCATAACTTCAGCCCTTGGACGATGCTAACCTAATTAAGTCTAGTAGGTATTTGAAGCAAAATATGACCCTTCCCCTCAGAAATAGGCTAAAATTAGCACCTTTTGGATACTTGGCTCCTTGGCATAGGTAAGCAAAATTGACAATTTTTTTTTGTAAACCATTCGGATCTGTCACAAAAATACACAAATATAAAACTCCATTGAAAAGAAAGGACGAATTGGCCGTTCAACTTTTAAAGTGTAAAGCGGTAGAATTTTTACAGGTGTCGGTGAAATATCAAAACACTCCAAATTTTCTCTTAAATGTTGCTGGTGCTGTTAATATAAGCTTATTTAGCAATTTTAGGGGTACTGTCTTTTAGATGGACGTACAACTTTTTTTTCAACGGTACGATAATTTGAACACTCAAAATTACGACAATTCTCTTCCGCACACCTGGCCTGGCCTGGTCATTAGGCGAAGTCATCCTATCCGGCTTTGTTACAAAGAGTTTTACAGTACAGTATGTACTTACATAGGTACCTATGGTGCTACTTTCCCGCACGTGTGCGGGAATAAGCACTTTCCGTGCATATGCCGAAACTACCTACTGTAAAACGTTGTACGATACACGTGCGAATAGGAAATTTGCAACTCGTGTAGATTTATATAGATCCCTTCGGTTTGTGTTTCAATTTATCACCGCTCGTTGCGAATTTCCTATTTTCCGCACTTGTATTGTAAGTAAATCGTAAATAACCCCTACTAGCTCTGTTGTAAAATCTGTGACATAATGTTAATAATCGTTTGTTATTATGGTCAGTTTATATTATGTTGTACTTATTATTAATTTTGTTAGTGTGAATTTAATTTTAACTGTGAAATAATGATGATTGGTCGAAATTTCGTTTGGATTATTTGTACTGTAATATTTGTTGATATTAAAATTAGTTATTAATGTGACCTACATATTAATGATGACAATTTAATGTACTTAATGTCATAATGACATAATAATGTAATACTTAATTAAACACTTGATAGAATATAATATTAGAGTGTATAATCACATGAAAATTATACTAACAACACTATTTAACAATATAACTATTATGTATATGAAAACCAAACTTCGCCCTATAGCTGTAAAGCTGTAATTACTATAATTATTAATTCATAAAACCTACCTAGTTAACTTCTCTATTTCCGCTACCCAAAGGTTGTCTGGAAGAGATCGCTTTTTAGCGATAAGACCGCCTGTTGTCTGCCTCTAAATTTAATCAATTGTTTATTTTTCTTGTACCTATATTTTTACTGAGGTGTGCCAATAAAGAGTATTCTATCTATCTATCTACCTAAAAACCAACCGGTCCTACCTTATCCTACCTAACAGGTGATTCCAATGTAGGTAGGTACTTAGGTGTTTTACATGGGAAAAATTAAATTTTACTGGGACAAAAAACAAAACAAAGGAAAACACTTAAGTATTTAAATTGTGTATTGTACATTGAACTCATTTAATTTTAATTTTATAGATCATACGCAAAACTTTAAAAAATGGCCGGATCAAATAATTTACGTTATAGCTCTAGATGTTTCTATTGTTATAAAGTGGTCGAAAAGGCTAGTGCCCGCGCTCGACCAGTATGTCTACTACTTACAACCTATTACAAAGTTACATTTTCCACGACTAACTTTAAAAAAAAAGTGAGTCGTGGCTTCGTGAACTGAAACTCGCTTTTGCCAGGGCTATAACCGCGAAAATCGAAGTTAGTCAATTACGGGCATTTTTCTCTGTCACTCTAATTACGTCTTAGTGAGAGTAAAAGAGAAAGATCCCCACAATTTGCGAATTTCGGTTTTCGCGGTAGGCCCCCAGGTGCCCTGTGATATCTATGCAATATTATAAAATACTGTTGCTGCAATGTAATCGGAGTCTCTGGGTAGGGGGAACCAATCCGGTGAGGCTCCGCCCGTCTAGCCCCGCGCCACGTGTTCGCCAAGGGTGATATAGGCGGGGCAGGCGCGGCGCGGGGGGTGTGCAGGCGCAGCCAATGGCGCGCGGGGGCGGGGCGGGATGCGCGCGCGCGGCGCAGTGTTGCGCGCCGCGCCGCAGCGGCCGACGTGTGGACGTGTCGACGTGTGTGTCTCCGCGAGTGTTGTGTGACTTGTGTCGACTTCGCGCTCAGTGTGGATTAAGTGTTGGAATACAGTGTTATTTTGAACGTAGTGTTTTCTGAATTGTTGGTGCTGATGCTGAAGTGTGTTTGAAAGGATAATAGTGCATTTGGAATATTGATATAGGTATGTAACAATAGGATTACGTAGGGCAAGCTATTGTAAAGTCTACGCCGTAGACGCACGAATTCATATAAATAAGCGGTCACTGCCAGAACTACCCATCGACTGTTTGAATGGGTTAGGTTAAAATAGACCTACATAGTTTCTAGGCTACGGCTAAATACCTAGGTTCTGTTATCATTATGACCACAGTAGTTTGTTGGACAGGTGCCTATTTCCTGCTCGAGGTATGTAGGTATTTTCTTGAATACCTAGATCATTATCCGCCGCGTTAGGTCCGAGTTGAGACACATCCCTTTTGAGTCCAAAATTTTATATTTCGTTATCTGTCTCTCTATCACTCTTTCATAGGTATTTGACCGATAGAGAGGCAGATAATGATATTTCGATTTTCGTGTTACGCGGTAGGCCCTCAGAACACTTATTTAGATGGAAGGAATTAAAATACCTGCCGTGCGCTTTCAAAACATTTTATTACACTCGTTGGATACCAATTGGAAATTAGATACCTCGGTATATTCTTATTAGACAATATAAAAGAAATTTCATTTAGGTTGGTAGATGAACGTAAGTATAAGTACCTATCTAGTAGGCAGTATCGTGTATGTAGGTATAGTTATTTGTGCAAGAGGAAGGTTGGCTTTTCTTGAGTGTTGATTTTGAGTCCTGAGTAAGCGAAAGATTCCATAATAGAATCATGAGCGAAGCAAGTGATTCTAAGTTAGAATCTTGAGCGTAGCGAGGGACTCAAAAACACGCGATGTAAAATAACTTTGCTCTCGTGTGACACATACAACTTTTCACCTCAGTAGTGAGAACATATTAAAGGTTAATAAAATTCACCATCAAGTAAAGTTAACCACATTTATTTACATTCATGATTGAAAGGCCTGGAGTGAGGAAAGTCGCACTTTCTTCACTCCCTGGAGTGACGAAAGTAGGCTTGATCGAGCTGCTGAGGTGAAAAACATATTATATCTTAGTTACTGCTAGCCTCTCTCCGCAGACGTTTTGTCCGGTTGCCCTTGGTAGGTATGGGCCTCTCCTATATTCCTCCACGCGTCTCTGTCCAGCAGCCTGTCGCCTCCACAAGGCTCACCTCAAGCATCACCTGCCTACATATTATATCTATCCGGTTACTACTTACTACCTATTTTCAAATGATTGACTTAGAAACATTACAATCTAACTCAACCTACATACCTACCTATAGAAAGCTTAAGTATATATAACTACCTAGGCACCAATGGTTAGGTACTTACATATATATGTTACCGGTAACACATTCAATGTTAGGTTTTAAATACAACCCTGTAATGGACGTGACGCCAAGAATTAAACGTAAGGTACCTAAACCAAATATTCTACAAATTCATATATTTAAATGAGGTCTTAAGTGCCGGTACAGACGGACTGCAACTCGACTGCAACTTGTATGGGAACTGCACGTCGACGTTGCAGTTGGAGTGCAGTCGGCATGCAGTTCCCATACAAGTTGCAGTCGAGTTGCAGTCAGTCTGTACCGGCCCTTACTCTCTGACTAAATACATTTCACCAAAAACAAGATTCATTGAAGTATCTCATGCTCATGCAATGCACTGGACTCCGGCCCTAATAGGGTTTGCAATATCCGTCCGATTTTATTATTCGGATAATTCGAATAATAAAATAAGTTTCAGAGTTCTGCGTAGACGAGAGCGCCAGTGTCGCAAAAAAATCCTTTTCTCTATTCCTCGCAGTCGGACTCGTTATGCTAGTAATGCATTTATTAAACGTGTTTGTAAACTGTTTAATAATAATGAAAAACTCACAGATGTGGATATATTAACTGTACAACTACTTTACTGAAAAAAGCATTTACATAATATGTATAAAGAATACCTAAATAAGCATATTTTTTCTAATAATTGAGATATATACATCTTTGCTTGTTATTTAGCTTAAATTTCACATGACTTTGATATTCACTTTTATTTTTAGGTGTTAATCAATTTGTACTGCATATAGACAAGCTGTAGATATTTGTTTAAAGTATTGTAGAAATTGATTGCATTTATATACGATTTTTTGTATTTAAAAAGTGCATTAGCTTCGTATTTTGATATGTAAATTAAGGAAACTATAGGTCTATTTACTGCTGCTTAATCTACTGATTGATGTTATTGTTAGTCTAGCTACTAAACATCTTTGCATTAAAACATACTTAAAAATGTCATTTCTGTGCTATCTAAAATATCCGTTTAATCGGATATTTTGAGTGTTATTATCCGAATATTTTCGGATATTTATATTGGCGGATATTCGAATCATTTGAATATCCGAATATTCGGATTGCCAACCCTAGACCCTAACTTACCCTGAGAGCGTGTAGTGTCATTTATCTAGGTCGGTGTGTAGGTATAGCTTCACCTACCGACGGCTTTCAATTAGGTTCGTTAGCTCCTTCTTGCAAATGCATAGCACCTTAGAGTACCTAAGGCCCATCGTCCATCGATACGATGGTCAGTTAAAGAAGTGTTGCTGTTGGGTTAGTAACTACGATAGAAATAAGTATTTTGTATAATTTATGGAATCAACCGTTATTCTGCGGAGATCCATATTTGTTAGAATAATAATTCCTAAAATCGCTTTATTAAAATAAAATTACTATATAATCCACGAAATAATAACGTGCTAGTCTATCAGGTGCTACCTTTTAGCTCTACTCAGTTAGGTACTTGCATGTTTTTACATGCAAATAATGTTAACAGTCGTACCTATTTATAAATAGGTACGCAAAAAGTTAAAATTAACCACAAAAAATATACCAAACTAACTGCATTATTAAAGAACAATTACCTAAACTTAGTACAAAGCTTTTAATGAATAAAGTTTAGAAAAATAAAAGCCATGATTTGAAACCTTGTTTTATACTGATCAAAACGTAATATATAAGTACTATAATTAGTTTAAAATTAACTAAATTAAGATCGTGTCTATATATACAATAATAAAATAGGTACAACTAGACCGTTATTTTATCAGCAGCATTTAATTCTCCGACAAGTCTGTAGCTACTTCAGCGAATACCCTTCAAACTTAGGGTAGTTTTCTGTAGCACGCTCATTTTTGACTGCCATCCAACGAGTAGGTAATAGGTTTGGTAAAACATGTAGGTAGAGTAGCAATTTTGACAATTCACATGTATTATAGGTATAAAAGACCCAGCTTTTGTTTTATGTAAGATTCATGTAAAAAAGTAAAATAAATAAGGGGCAAAATCACTTTGAACAGGTCGCGTATAATTTGCATGTTTTTTTATAACATTTTCTGATCTTACAGAGAATTATTAGCGAATATTTCCACTAATGTATGAACCTGTATTGGGTACGCTCTTGGTAGCTCAGCTGGCAGAGCTCTGGGCTAGCGACTTAGTGGTCGTGGGTTCAAAGTCAGTGAATTTTTCCACTTTTAATTTGTTTGTAAGCTTAATAGCTCAGAGCATAGAATAGTAGAGAGAGGACAAGCCGCCGGCCGTGTCGCAGATGTTAGCTCATTGAGCATACACTGCCCCTAGTTCACCGTCAGTTGTTACCGAGTGTGCACTAATGCTGAGACACAGAGTATATTCCGTTTTTATCCAAAATGCCGAGTTGTGCAATAGTTACCTGCAAACATCGTAGTGACTTGATTGATTTCCATACCAATGGGATCACTTTTCACAGGTAAATATGATAAAAACCATTAATTAATTTATAATAAAACAACGAATTCAACCCAATATTCTGACATTCATCCATATATACATTAACGTTTTGTTGTCATTCAACAATACCTATTCAACATATTACATTGCTGCTGTCCAAGTTACATAATTGCAAAGTCAAGTGTTTACGCCGCAATGTAAATGAAACACAACGAAGACTGCGCAATGAAATGAGGGTTAGAAAACGAAACACTCAATCACAAATTGTCTCATAGTCCATAGTATACGTAGGCTGCTTGGTCAGTGATGTACAGCATACCGCGTTTGTATCGATAATTTTAAATCAGTTGATGTTAACAATCATTTTAAATGAAAAATATGGATTGACATACTGCTTTTAATGCCTATATCTATTATAAATTATGTTATTACATAAAATAATTAAATCATACATTATGTTTAAGGCCGTCGGTTCCTCTCTCTGCGGCTCTGACCACCGGCAGCTTGGGCCCTGCCCCGCTACTGGCTGCACCCTAGGTTAGGTTTATTATAATATGTTTATATGTATTTTGTATTATTTGTGTATAACTTTTTGTTTATTATAAAATCCTAGCTTAAGATGAAAGAAAAATGAAGAGCATAATAATAATAATATGTCGCTTTTTGTGGGGGCCCATCTTGTGGGGGCGAGTCACCGTCTGCCGGGAATAAAATTGAATACCGTTTTATTAGGAAGGCGCCCGGTTTTTTTTTATCCCATAGCCCAGTATTTAGTCCATCGCTTTTACCCAATAGCCCAGTTCATTTTAGATTCCATAAACTCTCAATAATATATTCTTTATTGTGCACCACATAATGAAAAGGGAATACAGAAAAAACCGGCCAAGAGCATGTCGACCCCTATTAGTTTTGAGAGACCTTTCCAACGATACCCCACAATGTAGGGCGGAAGCAAAAAATAAAATTCACCCCCACTTTACGTGTAGGGGAGGTACCCCAAAAAAAATTAAAATTTTAGATTTTATTCTACGACTTTGTCGGTTTTATTGATTTATATGTCCATGCCAAATTTCATCTTTCTAGCCCTAACGACCACGGAGCAAAGCCTCGGTCAGACAGACAGACAGACTCTTAAAATAAAACTCTTTAGGTATTTAAATAAAAGTAAACAAAATCTACCTTCAAATGGCTCCTTAAGCCAGTTGAGGGTAGATGAAAACATTACATGATCAAATAATGTAGGTTAAAGTCAGTTCGTTCTGGTTCAGTCACATCCAGGCGAGTTTGTATTTGGTTGGTTAACCAATAAATGTTATAACTACCCGAAAATGTACAAATTGTTTGTTTACTTTTATTTAAATACCTAAAGATACAAGAGTTAGTCAAGTAAATAGGTTACGTTCGGATTCTGCGGCCCCAAATAGAATAACCGGTATTACTAGTAAAGTTAATTTTAATCTACTTTTCCAAAACTGTTATTTTGGTAAACAAATGATACTTTTTATGTGGTTTTTCGAAAATTTATTTATTTATTTAATATTTATTGCACAAAAGAAAACCTTATAGTACAAAGTGTAGTAATATTGACTGCCGTCTTACCTCCCATTTAAAGGGAGCTGTTTTATTCTTCGGAAAAGTGACCAAGTTAAGTAGTACGAGTAGGTAATGTAGGCATCGAGTTCGATCTTATAATGCACGATTGCCCGAAACATTTTTTCCTATAGATCTAAATTCAGAACTTTCGCATTATTTTTCTCTTAGTATCAATAGTCGGTATATTTGTTTTACAAGCCGGAAAGATGTTTGTTAACTTCTCGTATTCTCGTGTTATAGTTGAGATTTTCTGAGATGATGTTTTCGGCTCAAACCCTAATCTGTTTAACAAAGACACTGTTTATTTTATGCATCGTGGTAGCTAGGTACCGAATTTGATATGAGAGAAGAATCAAGTCCATTTAAAAGGCCATTTTATCTCTAGCTTATTGTTATCTCCGAGGATTTTTACCTGAATGCGAATTTGGCCGGTCACTCGTCCTACATTACTCAAACGTGTTATTTATCTCCGAATGCTGTTACTTACATGAAGTTGAACCATATACGTAAGAAGAACGCTAAAATTGCCTTTTAAACAGGCTGGATCCTTCTCACTAATGACAAATTTGGTAGCTGCCGCGGTGCACAAAAGAAGCAATGCGTTATGATTAAGAGGCTGTCAACACCCAATGTCCTTGAAATTGATGTTACTTAAACAGTTTCTTAAGAAAGACTATTTGTTTTAGTCAAGTAAGAAAAATATATGTTCATATTAATTATATTCCAAAGACCGTGGTTGTACTCGATACATGATTGAACGAAATCGGCTCGATAGAAAATAATTGCAAAGACTGGTCTTAAAATCACAATTAAACGGTTCTATGTCTTTATTGTTTTGACTTATGGGTCTGCAATTAAAATCACAATTTCAAAACATTTATATCTAAACCGCTAACGAGTAAAATATTACACTAATAATCCGCTTTTTTTATTTAAATATTTTTCTTATTATTCCCTTGCCCAGGCCCAGTAACATGCGACAGTGCTATCTCATTTACTCCGATACAAATAGACAGTGTGCGCGCTTTAGATATTGACAGCCTCTTAAAGGATTAAGGTTTGAGCCGAAAAAATAATCTCAGAAAATTCTAAGAGTCTAAAAAAACAAGCTCTAGCTTGAGCGTTGCGAGGGTTTCAAACCACGAGAGCTAAACCAAATTTGCTACCGAGAAAAAAATCATCACACCAACGCGAGGAAAATACTGATTGTAAAACATTACAAATTAAATCCAAATGAACGCCATTTAATATCTATTTTTCAAAATGTCAAAGTCCATTCACCAACATGAGGAAACAAATCAAAATTTGTATAAATAACATTTGTTATATAACATTTATTTTATTGAAAATATTAGTAGTTTAGAATCATATCAACATATGTTTCTATGTTTGAAAACATTATTTCTTCGATTCTTTATCATATTCTCAATTGAACTATTGTCAGAAAAGTAAGTTGGGTTAGAACTGCACCCTTATCTAAGTTCAGTTGTATTTGTCTAGCCGTAAGGCCATGACCTCTACCGCAGTCATAGTAAGTACGGTACTTCGTACGGCGCTATTCGCTATGCACGTGTTCATTACGTTATTTTTTTTTACTGCGGTATAATCCCTATTTATAGACGGATCAAGAACTCGCATGTGATTTTCGTTACATTGCGGTATTTGGTCGGTTGCCAGATTTTTTTGTACTCAGTAGTTAGCAATGTATCGAATACAAATGAGAGCAATGGATTTTGCTAGGTTGATTTTCGGAGCTAAAACGCAAATCAACCATACGCACCTTAAATCAATCTGTTAATTAATATCAAGTTTATTCGGTTCCTACGTATTCCAGTAGGGTTCGAGAAATGCTCAGTAGTCAGACATCATGTTTATGAAACTGGCAGCATATGCCCGTGCGCAGACGGGTCTGCGCAGGCGCAGAAAAAGCCGCGCGCGCGCATTCCGGGCGCCGCGCCGGCTCCGGCCCGCGGCCCGCGGGGCGAGCTCCGTCCGCGTCCGCACTCCGCACCAACACGCGTGCGACACATACAAATCAGACACAAACACTGTTCAGGTTCACTGTATTGTACATATACTACATATATACCGTCCCATCATTTAACTGGGAAATGTCTATCTGCATGAAATTCATTATGTGGGTTTGAACATGACTATTAATATATAAATTATTATGATTATATTATTATTTCCAATTAGGTTTTAATAGTTATTTACAGTACATTTGGTGCTACTTTACCGCACTAGTGTCGAACATTTAAATTGCCATATGTACTGTAAAACGTTGTATGATACATGTGCGAATAGGTAATTCACAACTCGTGTCGATTTAAAACACTCCCTTCGGTCGTGTTTTAATTTATTGCCACTCTGTTCAAATTTCCTATTTTTCGCACTTGTATTGTAATATACTATTACAATACAAGTGCGACATTAAAAGTATTAAAACACGACCGAAGCTGTACACGAATAATGCTTAGTGCAGGAAAATAACATCATATATGTACTGTAAAGTCTATTCATATTATTATGTCCACAGGAAAGAATGACCCCTTTAATAATTTATCGCCTCATTTTTAGGGTTCCGTAGCCAAATGGCAAAAACGGAACCCTTATAGATTCGTCATGTCCGTCTGTCAGTCCGATTATGTCACAGCCACTTTTTTCCGAAACTATAAGAGCTATACTGTTCAAACTTGGCAAGTAGATGTATTCTATGAAACACATTAAGATATTTACACAAAAATTGAAAAAATAATAATTGGGATTTCCCATACTTAGAACTGAAACTTAAAAAATCTTTTTTCATCAAACCCATACGTGTGAGGTATCTATTGATACGTCTTCAAAAATGATATTGAGGTTTCTAATAAAAAAAAATCCTAAACTGAATAGTTTGCGCGAGAGACACTTCCAAAGTGGTAAAATGTGTGTCCCCCCCCCCCTCCGTAACTTCTAAAATAAGAGAATGATAAACCTAAAAAAATATATGTATTACATTACCATGCACACTTCCACCGAAAATTGGTTTGAACGAGATCTAGTAAG
Source organism: Cydia pomonella (assembly GCF_033807575.1). Lineage (NCBI taxonomy): Eukaryota > Metazoa > Arthropoda > Insecta > Lepidoptera > Tortricidae > Cydia > Cydia pomonella. Next base: position 25,231,047 of record NC_084709.1, on the reverse strand, counting down.
TAGTTTTTTTTAATACGTCATAAAATATATTTTTTTTTCATCTAACCCATACGTGTGGGGAATCTATGAATAGGTCTTCAAAAATGATATTTAGGTTTCTAATATCATTTTTTTATAAACTGAATAGTTTGCGCGAGAGACACTTCTAAAGTGGTAAAATGTGTGTCCCCCCCCCCCCTATAACTTCTAAAATAACAGAATGAAAAATCTAACAAAAAATATGTGATACACATTACCATGCAAACTTCCACCGAAAATTGGTTAGAACGAGATCTAGTAAGTAGTTTTTTTTAATACGTCATAAATGGTACGGAACCCTTCATGGGCGAGTCCGACTCGCACTTGGCCGCTTTTATTGCATTATTTTAGCACATTTATGTTGCACCTACGTGTTAACACAGGGTGTGGTGAGACGAACTTGCGAGTATTTCTGATGTCATTTTGTTTCACTATACACCTTTTTTTTCGATAATTTCAAGGTTGTATTAAGTAATTAAGTAACAAAGACATCGATATTCTAATTAACTCCATTTCGGAGATAATAAATAATTTATTTTTATCTTATATACGAGCGTATACACTTAACTTAGGGTCTGTTTAGATATTTGAATAGTGTTTAGTACGAGTGTATTCATTTGCTACTAAACATAAGTACCATCTCGGACGATTGATGTTCAAAATAACATTGATATGTCACAGTTTTCAATTGTTTGGTTGAATTAAATGTAATGCCCGTGTTACATCAACGCTATATGCAACATTAATGACTTATCACAAAAAATATTTTAAATTAACTATGCGATTTAGTTTCCTTAAACGTACTTACCCATACCCCGGAGTTAACAGAATTCAATAAAAACACGGTGTACTTATATGTATTTGTAAGTATCCACAAATACGTAGGTATTAGTCATTGTCTGTGTCTTTCAATCCGTTGTGTAGATAACCACGTTTGGTTCAGGTATTTCGATTCTAAAGTACCGAATGGTTTTGACCTGGTTTTTATACCATAATGATTGGCGTGCATCTCGCGCACGACGGCCACTCCATCACCCCACCGGCGTGAGGGATCGGCAGGGTCACTAATACCTACTGGGTTAGGAGACCGCTCCGACGTTCATCTTTCTATGTCCTACGACGTTCGAATACTCAGCATAAACACAATGGCATTGACGAAATTTTCATGAGATTGGTCTTTTATATCTCGATACGTCACTAAAAATGTAGCTGTCGTTGAAACATGTCGGATGGAACACAGCCAAAAATGTATAATTATACCTACTTAATTAAATTGCACGTACCATCGTCGACATAGTTCACGGGCTATTCGTCACCATTCGAAATGTCAGTTTTTAAGTGTTGCTGTCTGACTGTCAGGCTGTCACTAGTTGAAAGGAAAGCTGTAATAAAATAATGAAAAAATAATTTGTAATCGTGTCGTTTCTTTAAATGTAAAATATTATAGCAGAGTTGTTTAATTCAAACTATTCGAAGTGGGATTCCACTTCTTTGTCAAGCTATTTTTGTCGGAATCCAGCGCCGATGTTAACGAACCGTGTATAACAATACAATCAAGGTCAAATAAGACAAATGAATACTTTAACTCAATAGTTTATTTCAATATACTCGTAAATATATAAAATAAATTCCAGTCCAATCATGTAATAAAAACACAAATCATCATTTTTTTTATACTACGTCGGTGGCAAACAAGCATACGGCCTGCCTGATGGTAAGCAGTCTCCGTAGCCTATGTACACCTGCAACTCCAGAGGAGTTACATGGGCGTTGCCGACCCTAACCCCACCCCCCTCGTTGAGCTCTGGCAACCTTACTCACCGGCAGGAACACAACACTATTAAAAAACAATGTTGAATTAATAAATTTTGCAAAGCTTATTAGACAAAATATTTGACCTGTCCAAAATCACAAACTATTAATTTATTTTATAGGTACTTAGGTATATTATTTGCTAAAATATCGCATGACAAGCAACGTTTATTACAATTAATGGTTTCATTAAGTATTTCACTTACTTAAAGTCTACAATAAGAATCTACCTAAACATTTAGGCAGATTCTTATTGTGAAATCACTGTAGACGAATATTTACCTAGGCAACACTAACAGTTAGGAAGGTTAAATTAGTTTAGAACTTCTGACCCCCAACCAATAAAAAACTGCTACTTTGTAAAATTACGTCATGTTAGTACCGCGACCCCATCGAAAAAGAATTTGTACCAGCAAGTAGGTCAGGTCAGAATTACGACCCTGACGAAAAAGATCTGCTAGCAGTGAAGTAGGTTAGGATAGAACTGCAATCCCAACAGTGGCGGATTAACCGAACAGCAGAAAAAGCATATGCTAAGGGCCCCGCGCCTAAGGGGGGCCCCGCGCTCCGACCCTGACCATTCGATATCGGCACGCGGTACCAGCCAAGTTCAAGTAGAACTAGCACTCCGCGGATCCTGTACTACCACATTTTATTTACAATCTATTTTTTTCGTAAGTCAGTAACAATATTGATCAATTATTATTATTTGTTATTATCCTGTCTATTTTTCTTTACGACAATACCAAATTCAAAGATTTTTTAGGCATACGCAAAGACCAAGAGCAGATTTTAGCATAAAACCGAAGGTGCAGAGTGTCTTAAAACTTTTGTGCATGGCTAAGCTGCAGGAAACGGCAGAGATCGAAAACGAACAAAAGAAGATACTGTGTTTAAAAACATATTAGTGAAAAGCAAGGAAGGATGATTTATTTATTAATTATTATTTCAAATAACAAATTGCACCTTACAGCTAATGCCTAATGATGATCAGCTTTGAGCCCGTAGGAGGCCAAAGGCGCTCCTCTACGGCTGGCCGTGGGCCCAAAATATGCCGTTGCTGCAAAGCCGTGATACATATGATCTAATTGTCAAAATGTTATGAAAAGAAAACAGCGAGGGCCCTATGCAGGGGTTTGCATTCGCATAGGCCGGATGTAAAGCCCTACATAGGGCCCGATACCCAAAGCATCCCAGCAAGTCGCATTTTCTAGCAAGAACTAAGGCCGAGCAGCAGGCGAGCCGAGATAACATTGGTTCAATTCCAAACTCTGTTCTCCTACAATTCAGCCTTTGCATGGTGGCGCGCCACGATAGATCGCTCCGGGCCTCCACCCTTATACGGAGCTCGGCCTACGGCCTCGTTCACATTCTGGCATTGTTTTCATTCTAGGCTCTGCTTTCCTGCAGCTCCGCACGGGAACGCTAGGAAATCGGGTGGTCCGGATATTCAGCTCGTGGGGCTCAGCCTTCGGCCTTGTTTTTTGGCTCACTTAGCTATTAGTTCCCACTTCTTAGGTCCGACTCACTTTTCACCTATTTTTAAAAGCTTTTATTAAACTTAATAATATTGATGTTGTTAAACAGTATCCCTACATGCTTTTGTTTAACTTGCAATACTCGTAAGTTGTTTTCAAAACCTGCAAACCATCTGCAAACTATTTTTTTGACCATTTGTCAAAATTTGGCAAAATCGATCTGATGATGAAAACCGAAGGTACGGAGGAAACCCATATAAAAGAAAGGAACTGTGATAAAATAACACAACTTCATTAAGATTAGGCTCTTTTAAAATGGCTGAATAAAAAAAAATCGGAATTCCTTCAAATTAATAAATAGGAAAATACTCCGGATTTTCAATGACGTCATATACCTATAGTTTTTGGCAATGTAGTAGTTAATGTCTACTAATTAATGTGTATAGACAAAACTACTATACTAATTAAAGGTTGCACACCACACTTGTAGGTACTATAGGCGATTGGGAGGAGTGGGGCGCGTCAATTTTTTTTTCTTTCGGAGCGATTATTTCAGAAAATAATAACTTAATTTAAAAAAAAGGTTTTTGAGACCGTTATTCGTTTCGAAAGACCTTATTCAACCATACGCCACACTACAGGGTCAACGCAAAAAAAATCAAAGAAAAAACATTTTGTATGGGAGGTATCCAATTTTTTTTTATAGTTTTTATTTTACCCGTTCTGTCGCAAAGCATGATTTATGTATCCATGCCAAATTACAGCTATCTAGCACTAAAGATGACGGAGCAAACCCTCGGACAGAGGGACAGACGGACAAAATGAATCTACTTACATATATAAGAGTTTCTAGGTGACTACGAAACCCTAAAAAATACACTGCATAACATGGTAAAAACTAATAGAGAACGAGTGGACTAAAATTAAGACATCGTAAAAATGTTGTGATGGTACTGAATAGCACTTATTCTTTTTTTTTCAAACCAGGGGGCCCCGCGAGCTATTGTGCTAAGGGCCCCGCGCCTTCTTAATCCGCCCCTGAATCCCAACAAAACATGTTCCGCTACCAGTTATGTTAGAATCTGCTCGTAAAGAAAGTTACGATAGAAGATATTAAGCATCAAGGATTGCAAAAGCTGAAGATTATATTCAGCTTAGACCGAATGCCTGGATGGTCATGCCGTGGTGCGCGCTATGAGTGCTATGACCATTATGATGGTGACCTTCCATGAGCTGTAGTACACATGGTGTGTTGTTGTTGCAGGCTCGGGCCGGCGGCGGCGCGGGGCGCGCGGCGCGGCATGGGGCGGGCATGGCGGTGACGTGTCCAGACCTCATGTACGGCGCCTACTACCCCTACCTGTACGGCCGCGGCGCCCGCTCCTTCCACCACGCGCCGCACTTCCAGTATGACCGGGTCAGTAGCTCATCATGTACTACCTACCACCTCTACCCGTACGGCCGCCCGCTCCTTCCACCACGCGCCGCACTTTTAGTATGACCGGGTCAGTAGCTCATCATGTACGACCTACCACCTCTACCCGTACGGCCGCCCGCTCCTTCCACCACTCGCCGCACTTCCAGTATGACCGGGTCAGTAGCTCATCATGTACTACCTACCACCTCTACCCGTACGGCCGCCCGCTCCTTCCACCACGCGCCGCACTTTCAGTATGACCGGGTCAGTAGCTCATCATGTACGACCTACCACCTCTACCCGTACGGCCGCCCGCTCCTTCCACCACGCGCCGCACTTCCAGTATGACCGGGTCAGTAGCTCATCATGTACTACCTACCACCTCTACCCGTACGGCCGCCCGCTCCTTCCACCACGCACCGCACTTCCAGTATGACCGGGTCAGTAGCTCATCATGTACTACCTACCACCTCTACCCGTACGGCCGCCCGCTCCTTCCACCACGCGCCGCACTTCCAGTACGACCGGGTCAGTAGCTCATCATGTACTACCTACCACCTCTACCCGTACGGCCGCCCGCTCCTTCCACCACGCGCTGCACTTCCAGTATGACCGGGTCAGTAGCTCATCATGTACGACCTACCACCTCTACCCGTACGGCCGCCCGCTCCTTCCACCACGCGCCGCACTTCCAGTATGACCGGGTCAGTAGCTCATCATGTACTACCTACCACCTCTACCCGTACGGCCGCCCGCTCCTGCCACCACGCACCGCACTTCCACTACTGACAGAGCTCATCATGTACTACCTACCACCTCTACCCGTAAGGCCGCCTAATACATACCTAATTGGACATTGACCTAGTACAACAAGATATGGTCTAATCTAACAATGGTCAATGAGTGCTGCTGTTAGTCACCAAACTGCGTTTTCAATGTTACTGCCTACCTTAAATTACATTTCCCTTTACGAGTAGTAGGAAGATACAATAATTTCGCCTTAACTAGCATTATATCATAATTCTGCTAATTACATCATTTGGTTAAAGAGTGTATTCAACATTTAGGATTTAGAATAAGTTTTTGTAATAAAAAATGAATACTAGGTGAAGTTATTTAGAAAGTAGATTTATTATATTTTACTTCTATACGCTCCAAAACCCAAACAGCTGACGTGGCTGAAACAGCCGCCTAGCTGAAGAGAGACTGGGCGGGACACGGTTGCCGTATGTCAGGTGACTTATGGGATAAATCAACCACCAATAGGGTTGTTTCCAATTTTTTGAAACGCTTGTATTACGTTCTATATTAACTAAAAGTTGCCCTAAAATTCAACTATTATACTAAAAACGACTTTAAATACGTTAAATTAACAAAATATATTTTGACAGATGCTTTCGCGCCCAAAACGCTCTTTGAAAATTGTGTGACGTCACAGTTTACGGTTTGACACATAAGTACATACGCAAGTAGAAGATACGAACTGTCAACTGACATTTGTAATTTGTTGTTTATCGCCTAACTGTCAACAGTGTCAACCCGAGAGTTGTGACATCATCAGAATATTCAGTGACGTTTCGAGTTTGGTCACGTGACGTGTGCCAAAAGATATTTTAAATTTAATATTTACAAAAATATGGTCATTACAGGTCCCCTAAAAGTAGTTTAACATGTTCTTATAATCCAAAATAATTTATTGGGATACAATTCTGCCCTAAGATTTGTAGATGGAAACAACCCTATTGGGCCCCACAAAATGGAAATTTTTTTTTCGCTTCAACCCTAGAGTGGAAAATCGTTGGAAAGGTCTTTCAAAACTAATAGGGGTTTTCAAGAAACATTTTTTGATAAAGTGAATATATTTGGAGATAATCGCACCGAAAGAAAAAAAAAATTGTGTCCCCCCCCTCTAACTTTTGAACCATAGGTCCAAAAAATATGAAAAAAATCGTGGAAGTAGAGCTTAAGAAAGACATTAAATGAAAACTATAGCGGACGTGATCAGTTTAGCTGTTTTTGAGTTATCGCAAAAAGTTTTCCCTTCATAGTAAAAAGACTTACTTTAATTAGGTACTGATTATGCAAATTTGCCTATTTGTTTAACTTGGGTGTAAGGTACCGTTTAGATCCCTTGGTTAACAATTTACTATACTTTAAGCTCCAGTTTAGCTTATTGTGACGGAAGAGTAACTACGGAACCCTACAATGAGCGTGGCCCGACATGCTCTTGGCCGGTTATTCTAAATTATCTTACATTCACCGATCGCGCGAAACCGCCTATCTTATCTATACAAACGTCTATCTTATAGGAAATACTTTTACACAATTTGAGGTTTCATTTTGATTCTTTAATAACAATAAGAATTAGGAGCTTTTAAAAATTGTTTTGAATTTTTTTTTCATTGATTGGATTCGTATATTATTTATAACAATAATAAATAAATATTATTGACGACCGGTCTGGTCTAGTGGGTAGTGACCCTGCCTATGAAGCCGTTGGCCCCGGGTTCGAATCCCGGTAAGGGCATTTATTGATGAATACAGATTTGTTCCTATAAGATAACGTAAGATACCAACATATAGGTATATAGCCCACAGCTTCGTGTGTGGACTCTGTCAAATGGTACGTAAAATATATCGTAAGATGCCTTGTGATAAGATATCTTTTGGTATATTAGCGCTCCGTCTGTTAACAGGCTTTTGTTTGGAGAAGCGGTCGTCCACTTTCCTCTTAAGGGGCTGTCAACACCCAATGTCCTTGAAATTGATGTTACTTAAACAGTTTTTTAAGAAAGACTATTTGTTTTAGTCAAGTAAGAAAAATATATGTTCATATTAATTATATTTTTAAGACCGTGGTTGTACCCGATACATGATTGAACGAAATCGGCTCGATAGAAAATAATTGCAAAGATTGGTCTTAAAATCACAATTAAACGGTTCTATGTCTTTATTGTTTTGACTTATGGGTCTGCAATTAAAATCAAAATTTCAAAACATTTATATCTAAACCGCTAACGAGTAAAATATTACATTAATAATCCACTTTTTTTTATTTAAATAATTTTCTTATTATTCCGTTGCCCAGGCTCAGTAACATGCGACAGTGCTATCTCATTTACTCCAATACAAATAGACAGTGTGCGCGCTTTACGTATTGACAGCCTCTTACAGAAGAGTGTTTTCCTGCGTGAATATAGCACAAGTAGGTATGTGGTTGGCTTGTGGTCCCCTCCGCCCAGCGCTCGGTGTGTCGTCGGGCGAGTTTTTTGGGCGCGGAATGCGGCGACGGCGGTGACGCATGCGCGGTGCGCTATCCGCGCCCGCGCCGCACCGGCGCTCATTCACTGCACTATGCGTGTGCGTCTGCGCAAAATTTCAACATTTATAACTACTTGGGTTAATAGACGTGTGAATGCTGAAGTGTCGTCAAATCACGCATCAAAAGTAAATACCATTCTCTCATACTTTAATTTAACAAACAGATATGTGTCTCCCTATAAGTCTAATATAAAATAATTTAAGGAATTATTTGTAACAAATCGATACGATATAGGTGGGGTTGCCACCCATACTAAATATATTAAATAGTATCCTACTATATTTTAGTTAATAAATATTTTATATATTATACAAAAACGATATAGTACTAAAAAAACTATATTTTCATCACTAAAGAAAGGGGTATACAAATATCCCCGGATATCGCATCGTAGAGTCAGACCAAGCTAAGTTGCCATCGATTTTGATAGCCCAGACAGCGCAAGTGTTATTTTAAACGTCAAATATCTATGAAATTATGACGTTTACTTAACACTTGCACAGGCTGAGCTATCAAAATCGCTGCCAACTTAGTTTGGTCTGACTCTATGCGACTTTGATTTTTAAACGCCGCAATTCGGCTCAAATCGGTGTCCTATTTTTTTCCATTTTCCCAGTAAATACTATATTTTTTCAATATTTGACAAATTAAAACAAAAAATGTTACTTTGCTAATCCGCGAAAAAAATAACGTGCTCTGCAATCAGTGCTAACACGTTATGTTTAGTAGTTTTACATGCAATGAATGTTCTCCCCCTCCCACGGCAAAATAAATACTGAAATAAATATAACAATAGCCCACCACCAAAAGTACAAAACTCGACCCGTGTTTCGCCTCTCTACGAGGCATCCTCAGGAGACGCTGGAGATGTTGACGGTCTGACGCCCGACAACTGAATCAGATTTCCGCAAAGTCCGTGCCTGATATTTACACAAACATAGTATTTTTCGGTAGAAAAAAGGTGGCAACCCTAGATATAGGTATCTAGACTTGGTAAAGTATTCGAGGATGGCTGATCCTTTAGGCGCGTTGTTTCATCGACTAGTGTACGAGTAGATGCTGACTGTAGTAGGTATGCTGGAAAAACTTCATGCACAAAGAAACGCGCAAAAAGTTGAACCCTTTATAATTAATTTATACCCAAGGTGTTTCATCTTGGACTGCACAAAGTTAGGTACCATGTTAACGACGTTGTAAGATGTGTAGCGATAGTTGCTAGTGATCGCCGTGGATAACTAGCTGGATGCGTGTTGCGAGTGTTGCGACGCGCGCGGAATTCGCCCGCGCAGCGTGGTCGGCGCGGGCGACAAACCTTGCCACAAAGTAGTACCTAATTACCTATTTCATTTGGGTTACTTATACGATAACCGCCTGCCTGACACTATAAGAAATGCAACTTCCATCGCGGCGTTTAAAGTCAGACTAAAAAATTGGTTGTCGCAAGAATTATTTTATAATTATCAAGATTTCTTCGATTTACCTATAAATATTTAAACCAAAAACATACTGAGATTTGCATTTATTACAATTAAAATTTACTAAACTAATGTAATTAATTTATATACTATTGTATAAATATTATTAATATTGTGATATTTAAAATGTGGTGACCTGTAACTCCGTTATTAATAATAAATTTCATTTCATTTCATTTCATTTCATTTCATAACTGCTTGGCACCAAACGGTCAGAGACCCGCTTTTGCTAGCGATCTATTGGTAACAAGGAGACTTCATTTGATAAATAATTGCACTAATCTATACAGGCTGGAATTTTTAAATGGGGCACTGAGGGCAGCTACCTGATCCATTGCTGCTATGCGGAAATGGTCTTAGGAGACCTTCCGTAATTTTTGAATTAATCTTTTGATTTTGAAAAAAACATAGTCTTCTGTCTCTGGTCTTTTAGGTACCGTAAGATGGGGCGAGTAGGGACAAATCACAAAACTGACGTTCAAACCTCGATAAAATTTTATTTTTACATGTGGCAAACTGATTTTTATAGATAATAAAAGTTCCGGTCGTTTGAATATTAGTTTTTTTATGATTTTGTATAGTTCCATTTTATAACTTTAGAGATAAATACGAAAGTAGTAGGAAATTTCAGCTCACCTCGTAGTAGGGGTGAAGAGGGATTTCCTACTAAGGTGAGTTTCGAGAATTGTTGGATCGACACTTTGGGATTAATAGCTTGATTTGTTATTAGAATATAAAATTTACGTAGCACGCAGTAGCCTGTAAAAACTAACTCACCCCTCTGTCATCCCTCCTCACCCCATTCATAACCTGGCGTGGCTGGCGTGGGGGTGCCACACGTGGAGCGGGTAACGGAAGGCTTTCGTGTGAGAATCACAGCGAAGGATGTGGCAGCAATCTTGAGGGGCATGCGACGCGGTAAGTCACCGGGACATGATTCTCTTAGTATAGAGCACTTACAGAACGCCGGAGCACATCTGCCAAGAGTGTTAGCCATGCTCTTCACTTTATGCGTGAGCCATACATACCTACCTGACGACATGATGAAGACCGTGGTGGTGCCCATAGTCAAGAATAGAACGGGAGATGTCGCTACCATAAATAATTATAGACCCATTTCGTTGGCCACGATTGTGGCAAAGGTGCTGGACAGTGTGTTGGACAGGGAACTGGAAAAACATTTGACTCTGCATGATGCACAATTTGGATTTAGAGCCGGCCTTTCTACAGAGACAGCAGTTCTCTGTCTGAAACACACTGTGCGGTACTACACGGACAGGGAAACACCTGTGTATGCATGTTTCCTCGATCTGTCAAAGGCCTTCGACTTGGTATGCTACGACAAACTTTGGCAGAAACTGTATGAGGATGCGCACCTACCCAGTGAGTTGGTTGAATTATTTAAGTACTGGTACAACCATCAGAGAAATGTTGTCAGGTGGGCTAATTCGCTGTCAGTCTCATACAGGCTGGAATGTGGTGTAAGACAGGGTGGCTTGTCGTCGCCCAGGCTCTTTAGCTTGTACGTTGACAGGTTGATTAGGGAGCTCAGTAGCACCATGGTAGGATGCTCTGTGGATGGCACTTTTGTGAATAACATTAGTTATGCAGACGACATGGTGCTGCTAGCCCCATCCGTCAACGCTCTCAACAAGATGCTCAGTATTTGTGAACAGTATGCCAAGGCACACGGGCTTAAGTACAACACGTCTAAGAGCGTGATGTTGGTTTTTAAAGCGGGTACCAAACATTATCCACGCGTGCCGCCGGCTAAACTGGACAACACACCTCTTAGTATCGTTAAAGAGTTTAAATACCTTGGACACTGGGTCACGGACAGTCTGAGTGACGACAAAGATGTGGAGAGGGAGCGTAGGGCGCTCGCAGTAAGGAGCAATATGTTGATTCGTAGGTTCGCAAGGTGTACTAAAGAAGCTAAGGTTACCCTTTTTAAGGCGTATTGTCAATCGTTTTACACTTGCAGCCTATGGATTAACTACACACTACGGGCTCTCAGCGCCCTACGCGTCCAATATAATAATAGCTTTAGGATGCTGTTGGGGCTGCCGCGCCATTGCAGTGCATCGGGAATGTTTTGCGAGAGACGTACGGACGGCTTCCATGCCATAATCCGCAAGCGCGTTGCGTCCTTGGTGAGGCGCCTGCGCGGCAGCCCGAATAGCCTCCTTCAGACGGTGGCAGAGCGCCTAGACGGCCCTTTCCAGCTTCATTGGGATAAGCTGCACAGGGCGTCTAACTGATTTATTAGTTTTTATCAATTGTATGTTATTCGTTTTAGTTTTTAATTTTATGTGTGCAAGTAATTAAGTAAGTATTGTAATTTTAATGTATATTTGTTTTTATTAATTTTTATTTTGTCTAAATAATTTTATCAAAATTGCTATAATATTAATGATTGTGTAATTATGGATCGCATGTATCTGAAATAAAGAAAATTTATTATTATTATTATTATAACCCAACTGTCCTCGTGTCGCCTACTCACGCCTATACATTTTATGAGTAAATATTGTTTATTTACATAAAAAATATATGCAAGAAAATAATGAGTGTTCCATACTATTTCTTATGGGCAGTACTTCATTGTAAAAAAAAACCAGTTTATAGGGCCACTAAACAACCGAAATAAGTATATGGTCGATTTCTATCTGATTAGGAATTTAATTTCTGGTCAACTTCCTATCTGACCTACCTTGTCACAACGACAATGATTCATCTACGCAGACAAAGCATGAATTGATCCAAAAATAAATTCCTTGACTTTACCTACCCAAACAAAATGTTTGTTTAGCTTTAGATGCTTCCCTAATTGGGTTGCTTCAAATTCGAACGAGACGATAACTCGTTTCAGTCATCATATATCACTAGTTATAGATTAATAATGTGTTGTATTTATTGTTGCAGTTTAACGTGCAGACGGGCAACGGCGGCGAGGGCTACGGCGCGGCGGCCGGCGTCAGCAGCGGGTCGGCCTCGTCCGGCGCGCAGTCCCCGGGCTCCCCGCCGCACGCGGCGCACCTCCGCGCCAAGGAGGAGCTGTCCGCGCCCGGCCGCGCCAGCGCCGACGGTGCGTACTCCTAACAGGCATTTTGAAAACTGGATCAAATATATGACCGACCTTCGCCTACCTGAAGCCCTGGTGCCCTCTAGCTTATAGTCCACAGTTTAGAATCCTTAACCAATACTTTGGGAGCTATTTAAGAGCGAGCGAGTGTGAGGATTTTTTAGTTACAGATATTAACAGCTGATACGTTGTTACTCCTATAGCGTTCTATCTGTGGAATAGAAATACCTAGAAAAAAATCTTCCCAAACTAATAAAAGTTATTTTATAGGTGGCGGATCATCAGAGTCGGAGGGCGAGTGCGCGGCGCACGGACGCGCGCGGGCGCAGTACGTCAGCGCCAACTGCGTCGTGTTCACGCACTACTCGGGCGACGTCGCCGCCGTCGTCGACGAGCACTTCGCCAGGGCCCTCGCCGCCGACAAGCCTAAAGGTGAGCCACAACTGTGCAGTACGTCAGCGCTGACTGCGTCGTGTTCACGCACTATTACGCTACGTCCACAAGTTAGGTATTTTGCAAGAGTAATATGTAGGTATAGATCTCTTTTAAAAGGAAACATGAACGCCAACTAAAAATTAAATTTATCGTACCATACCGCTCACTAACTCACATGTTTTCGTCACTCGTGTGACATTGTTCGGAGAGCCTACGAATATCCATTTTCAAGCACTAATAGTCCTGCGCATCGCTTTATGACGTGTGCCACGCGCCGCTTTCTGTCAGTCGCTTGCTGCACAGCGAATTAAATAAGTGATCTTTGTAATATTGGCGTTCAGCTCCTTTCAAAGTTTCCTTGATAAATCAAATAACCAAAGTTAAATTGGTTCTTCTCCGCAAAGCGGACGAAGTTTAGTTTAGTACCTATCACTTCGGTTTTGTAGTGTAACGGAGTCCGGCCGCGATCGCCTCCCTCCTCGGTTAGAAGGGGTGGGGGTGGGTAAATCAACCGGGCCTTAATTAAACCCCCTTCATTACAACTAGCCCGCGCTTCATTGCGCTTCGCAACGACGCTTCATTGTGGTTCGCTGTTGCGAGCAGAGCCGGAGCCGGAGCTCGCCATCGCCATCGTAAGTACACAGCAGCCTTGAGTTAGGTTGTAGGTAGGTGCTCTTCATACGAACGTATTATTTTAAAGTTTTACACAACACTTTTTTGAAATTTGGGAAACGTGTATGTTATTTCTAATCAGAATCACGAGCTCTTTCGATCCTTATAGGAGAACAAAAGTGCCCCGAAATTTTCATAGGCAGGTTATTATTTGGTCTTTCCATTGCGTTACCGCCATACAAAGTCTATGAAAAATAGTAACGGAATGGGAATAAAACCTTGGGATACCTTATTTCTCCTATCAGGAACGAAAAAGCTCGTGAGTCTGAGTCGAAATAACAATAAATATACAAATAAAAGTGTAGGTACAACTTTAAATGAAATGCGCAACACTCTACTTACCTACTCATACATACCTGTTAAGGAAGAGTAGAGGAGAAAGAAGACACCCTTGTCGCACACCCGTATTCACTGGAATATCCTCGGAGACGAGGCTCTACAAGAGTAATTCCAATAGATGGCCTTTACAAGGTAGGTGTTTTCTCGGGGACACCAATTTCACGCAGCCCATCCTAGCGTAAGGTATCTAAGACTTTACTTATTAGCAGGTAACATGCAATTTTACACCCTGAGTCGTCTTATAAGTAGTGCATTGTCGTTTTTAGTCAATTTTCACCTTTATCACGACACTGCGACTACAGATGTGCAAGTTATGGAAAGTTTCCAAAAAGTTTGAAAGGTTCTCCAAAACTTCAGGACGATTTCACAAGAAACAAAGGAAACTTTCATTTTGGCGATGGAAAACTGCGATTCCTATTCAAAAATTATGTGAAGTTTCAGAAATATTTTTTCAGTTTATATTTCGCATTTTTCGAAACTCCGACATGATTGATACTCGTCCGAGGACAGATGTCGGCGCGACACAGCCCGGCCCGAATCGCCGGACACCGATTAGATCGCCAAATCACGTTAAAGATGGCCGACGCGCAAAAACAAACGCGCTTTATCTCACCGCCGTTTTTCGCGGCCCTTTGTTTAGCGTTATTAAACTAAAGTCGGTTTCATTTCGCCTTTGTCCCGCGGCCGCTCAGACGGCTCGGCTCCGTCTGCGTTTTAATTCGTAATGAGGAATGCCTCGTAATGGCTAAATTGAGAGTACGGCCCGACTCGATTTAGAGATCGGCATTTTCATTTAAATAATTGTGAGCTTCCTCGACTGAGCGATCTCGGGAGCTGCGCGAGGGGGCGCTCAGTTTGTTTTCTATTTGTTTTGTTGTTTCTGTTTGTAACCCCTAGCCCTTGAGTGGCTAATAGTAACAAGAGGGTAATGCTTTTTCAAAAGAGTCATAATTACCTACTAGCATAATCATATTAAAAAGGTAGCAGCTTCGTAATCGTTAACATGTATTATTCAGTTCTTGGTTAGTGCGAAAAGTAATCAAATTCCTCATTCAACTTCTGATAACGATTTACGATTTAAAAATGTACCTAATTTACACTTGCTGGAGTGGACCTCAATTGAGTTCAATGAGTTTACGATGTGATCGTTATCAAACAGTAAACATAAAAGTCTTTAGATATTTGACACTTGTAATCTGGTACATTTTATTATTACAGAATGCAATATAAAGTCATATTAAACCTACATTACCAACCTGATGCTTACCGCCTACCTTACTTATGGGTTCTTAGACGGTGCGAGAACTTGCGTGCGAGTTTCATTACATTGTGGTATTCGATGGGTTGGCTGAATTGGGTGAAACCTCTATAGTCCGTAATGTTACTAAAATCGCATGCTAGTTCGCGCGCCGTTTAAATGAGCCCTAAGTCTTAAAAACTGGTTACCTAATGGTTAGGTTTAGCAATAATTCAGGACAAATAGGTCCAGTCTCCGGTCCCATGTTCTACACGTCTTCCGAGAACCTCTTTTACGAGTATTAGGAATCGGCGGTGCACGGTGGGTGTAGGAAACCTATAGATCGTATCTTTTGAGGTAAACTCTGAGCCTTATCTCGTTGTCATAAGGCGAAAAAATTTCATATAATGTTTGATGTCGGACGTAAATCGTGGTTTCCTCCATCTGGGCTGTAGAGATGGTATCTCAAACTGGAACTGTCGAACAAAAAGGGCAGAATGGACGGTGACGGCAGCTGATTGCGTTTTCATTAACGGTACATTAACATTACCGGAATCGTGACTCGCAGACTTCATCAGCCATCCTTCGAGTTCATTAATATTGTCCTCTTTTTACTATACACTGAATATATGACGATTAATGAATAAAGGACATAACAAACACACATAATTAAATAAACATAATAGCTTCAAAATTAATGGTTTATAATGAGATGAAAAAATTAAACCTTTTTTAATAAGTGTAAATATAGCAAAGTTGTGTGGAAGGGCATCACTTTATAAGGATTTAAAATTTATAATCGTGAAAAAATAAAATGACAGAACAATTTAAGTAAGTAGATAATAAATTACCTTCTTAAATGTACTTGGCGTGCTAAGAGCAAGTAGGATTTGACTGAATATCGATATCTTATTAAGCCAATATCGATTTGCTAAATCGACGAATTTTGTGATCAGATCTGTTTTGAACCTATTTCATCAATATTATGAATCGAACACCGGTAGGTAAATGTAGGAAAATACATTATAGTTAATAAAGTGGATGCGGGCCACCGGCGCGGCGGCGGCGGCGGGATGCTCGTTCATTTGGCTGTAAGCTACTTCGACTACTTCTACTAACTCGGTATATGTAGGTAGGTATGTCACACATGATTCACATGAATAGGTTACTTACAATACCAACCTCCTCGATTAAGGAACAGTCTAAATGAAGTCTACCTTAGTTCTAATTGGATGGTTACGTGTAGCTGAACTAAACTTGCACTGAGGCTGATCTTGATCACCGAATCGGCGAATGTGAAAACACTATATTAAGGGAGAGGCCATAGACATACAATATGGAGAGGCTTAGAGTGTTTTCACATTCTCCGATCCGATATAGGATGTCGGAAACGACTACGAAGAAGCAGAATATTTTTTACACTTACATTTAATTGTTGTTTGTTGTTCAAAATAAAGCGTTAATATAATAATAAAAGGACTAGATTGATGCCATATATGGCAATTTCTTAGCACCTGATTTTTCGAAAGGTTCCCGACATCCGATATCGGATTGGACAGTGTGAAAATGCTCTTAGTTTAAAGTTCTTTAATCAAATCGATGTTGATAAATAATCAAACTTTTAAGTCGTGTATTTTTATACCCATTGTTTTCCATTTGCTGGTTCAATGAGTGTTCTATTTACAAGCTTTTATTTACGTTCACCTGACCGTTGTCTGTTTGTAATCAAATCTTGCAAGTTAAATTTGATCCACTTCCCGGTTTCCGATTGAGCTGAAAATTTGCATACATATGTAAGTCGAGTGACAATGCAATATTATGGTACCATCGAGCTGATCTGATGATGGAGACAAGAGGGGGACATAGGAACTCTGTGATAAAACAACGCAACCTAATTGTGTTTGGGGTTTTTAGAATTTACTCGATGAGTATTAGTTGCCTGTGGAAAGAAAAGTACAGTCAGCGATAAAAGTTTGTACCAAAAATAAATTTTTTGCCAAAAACTTTTTTAAACCGAGTAGGTATGTGTACCAAAAGATAATTTTCAAAAAAAGGATCTCCCTCTTCGCATACCTAATAATAAATTTGCTAATATTAGTATTTGTTTTTCAGAGAGTGTCCCGATGGTGTCCCGAAACCTCCCTGCGTCCTTCTTCAACGCGGCGGCCGGCGCGGCCTGCGGCGTCGATCTGTACGACTACGACCCGTGGCATCAGCACTACTCCGGGTATGTGTCCCTTGTTGTCCCGATGGTGTCCCGCAACCTCCCGACCTCCTTCAACGCGGCGGCCGGCCCGGCCTGCGTCGTCGACCTGTACGACTACGACCCGTGGCATCAGCACTACTCCGGGTATGTGTCCCTTGTTGTCCCGATGGTGTCCCGCAACCTCCCGACCTCCTTCAACGCGGCGGCCGGCCCGGCCTGCGTCGTCGACCTGTACGACTACGACCCGTGGCATCAGCAC
This sequence comes from Cydia pomonella, assembly GCF_033807575.1. Lineage (NCBI taxonomy): Eukaryota > Metazoa > Arthropoda > Insecta > Lepidoptera > Tortricidae > Cydia > Cydia pomonella. Next base: position 25,213,292 of record NC_084709.1, on the reverse strand, counting down.
TACGGTATGTGTCCCTTGTTGTCCCGATGGTGTCCCGCAACCTCCCGGCGTCCTTTGTTAAAGCTGCAGCCGGCGCGGCCTGCGGTGTCTCGATCCGGTTATACCCCTTTCCTCTTCCCTCCCTTAATTCAACATTTCAGATACTCTACATCACTCTTCACCAATTAGATGGTTGGCAGCCCTCAACTGTGCGTTTCTCTAAAAACTTCTTGCCTCGCACAGCTAAACTGTGGAATGAACTTACGCCCGTGGTATTTCCGGACCGATACCGACAATTCAAACCTTCAATAAAAGAGCGTACGTCCATTCTTAAACCCCTCTGGTGTTGCAGGTGTCCATGGGTGACGGTAACTACTTGCCACCAGGTGACGTCCGTTTGCCTCCTAGGTATACCTATATCTTGAAAAAAAGATTGTCACAAAACCTTTTCTGATGGATGGCTGACGAGACTCCAATGAACGTCAAACCGGGAAAAACCGTCTACACTAAAATTTTAAGTATAAATCTTTAAAAACAAGATAACCTTCGTGTATAAATGTGAATTCATAAAGAAGTTGTTAAACTTACTTTTATTATTGCAAGCCCGATCCAGTCCCGTTTTAGTTTAAATAATGAGTGAAAACTAACGCGTTTCAATCAGTATAAAGTTGTGAAATATAACCAGGTAGCAATAGAACCAAACTTTGAGGTGAACTTACACGGGAGCACGCCACATAGAACTGACCGTGGGAGAAACAGTCCTGTCGTAGTATCTATTAGGATAACGCGGGTCTCGTTCCATACTTCAAAAACTAAAAAAACCGGCCAAGAGCATGTCGGGACACTGTAAATTGAACAAACACATGTTTCAAATCGGAAAGAAACAAGACGCGACATGCAGGTTCTGCCATGAGTCAGAGGAGACTGCAATGCACATTCTCTGCTCCTGTGGACCACTAATGTCAAAAAGAAGTACCCACCTAGGGCGGCACGTATTGCAACCCTATGAGGTACAGAACATTACGGCCCAAAGAATCTGGAATTTCCTGGATTCAACGGGCATCAGTAATGAACTTTAAAGGGCTGTCACAATAGACCAATACCTGGTCGACGTGGCATTCAAAGGCCCACAAACCACAATAATAATAAATGTCGGGCCACGCTCAGTGTAGGGTTCCGTAGTTACTCTTCCGTCACAATAAGCTAAACTGGAGCTTAAAGTATAGTAAATTGTTAACCAAGGGATGAAACGGTACCTTTCACCCGAGTTAAACAAATAGGCAAATTTGCATAATCAGTACCTAATTGAAGTAAGTCTTTTTACTATGAAGGGAAAACTTTTTGCGATAACTCAAAAACAGCTAAACTGATCATGTCCGCTATAGTTTTTATTTAATGTCTTTCTTAAGCTCTACTTCCACGATTTTTTTCATATTTTTTGGACCTATGGTTCAAAAGTTAGAGGGGGGGGACACATTTTTTTTTTCTTTCGGAGCGATTATCTCCGAATATATTCACTTTATCAAAAAATGTTTCTTGAAAACCCCTATTAGTTTTGAAAGACCTTTCCAACGATACCCCACACTCTAGGGTTGAAGCGAAAAAAAAATTCACCCCCACTTTACGTGTAGGGGAGGTACCCTAAAAAAAATTAAATTTTTAGATTTTATTGTACGACTTTGTCGGCTTTATTGATTTGTATATCCATGCCAAATTTCAGCGTTCTAGCACTAACGACCACGGAGCAAAGCCTCGGACAGACAGACAGACAGACAGACAGACAGACAGACAGACAGACAGACAGACGGACATGGCGAAACTATAAGGGTTCCGTTTTATGCCATTTGGCTACGGAACCCTAAAAAGAACCATTATTTACAGGATCACGTGTGGCTCTCTGTCAATCCATCTGTTACAACCGATTTGCTCCGTAACTACTGGACCGATTGAATTGCAATTTGGCAAAAATAACAACGTCGTTAGGAATACTCTTGTAAAATTTCGAAGAAAATAGTCTAACTAATCTTGTTTCCCCATACAAACGTTGGACCCCCATTTCACCCCCTTAGCGGGTGAATTTTGAAAAATCCTTTCTTAGTGCATTCCTAGACCTTCTAAAGAACCTATGTACCAAATTTGGAATCTCTAGAACCAGCGGTTTAGGCTGTGCGTTGATATGTCAGTCAGTCAGTCAGTCAGTCCGTTTCTTCTTTTATATATTTAGATTATTATTACCGAGCAATACAATTAGGGAATGCAATATTTAAGGAATACGATTGCCGATGAGGTATAGATACACGGTTATGACTAAAAAGTAACCGATAATCGGCGACGGTATTTTTTTCCAAAAATGATAATTTTACAATCAAGTAATCATAAAAGTACTAAAATAAACGTGTAGTATTAGGGAATGTGAATATAAGTCTTCGTTTTTTTTTAATGCTTACACACAAAATATAGTAGGTAGAAGTGAAAATATGACTTTGGACGTGAACGTGACACAATATTCAATCAAAATATCAAAAATAAGGGAATAATCGAAATAATTTGGTATATTATCGTTAAGTACATATATGAGATTTTATAGTCATTATTCAATTCAAATATACTTTATTCATGTAGGCCTAGCAACAAGCACTTATGAATAGTAAGACAGTATTACATATAATTATCTTAATCTAATTATCAGAGCAATTTATTGATGTTGTAAATATTATTCCATATATAATACTAATGAATATAATTCATAGATCAAATTTAATACTAAAAATTTCACAAAATATAGACATACAAAAAAAATGTAGAAAAAATACTAGTCTAGATTGTTTCGAGATTAGAAGATCCATTCATCATAATTAAATAACTCAAAATAACCGTAACCGATAATTCGATTTTCCAATAATCGGCTATGAAATTTTATCAAAATAGGTAGGGTGCCCAGAAGGCTGGCTGCATTGCCCCTCTGGATAGCAATGCTTATCCGCTGAGCGAAGTACAGCCCAGCCCTCTGGTCACCCGAGGCCTTTAAAAGGCGCTTTGTTAACTCCTTATAGAGGCGGCGCGCGCTTGAAAAAATGCTTGGTTTTCATATGATAAATAGGTGGAGGAATATTGTTCCAGCACGTAGACTAACAAGTAGAGTGTTTAACTCGGGTGAAAGGTACTATTTCAATGCTAATTAGCAAACTACCTCGACAGGAATGAGTACCTTTCAGCCTTTGGTTAACAATCTACTATTCCTTGGGATACGTAAATATGTGTTAAAAGCACTAATTTGTTTTGAAAAATGACAGAGCACACAGGCTTGTAGTACTTAGCTGCCTAGGTGTTTCCTTACTAATGTCCAGTTTCTGAAAATAAACAAACGGGGCCCGGGCTATTGTTTGCCGTCTTCTATACTGCGGCACCGCAAATGGCGTCGTCACCTCGGTGACCCCTTTTAGTCGTCTATAAGGGGCGACAATTGACCTATTCTCGGCCAGGAGCCCGATACAAACTTTACTATTTGTTTTTGAATTGGTTTTGATATCTAAAGATCGCTCAGTGCATGCGAAATTATATAAGTGAAAGTCGTATGAGATGCGCCTCCATCACCGATAGTCGAATCAAAACCGGTTCAAAACCATAATATTTTTAAAATAAGAATTGACCTCTGCAAAAACGTTTTACGAAAATTAGGGGGCTAACCAACTAGCCAAGTAATAATCGCTGATAGAATTCGCCGATCGAAACTTAATTTATGGCAAATATCGTTGTGCTTCGTTCGGTCGGCATTTCATACTTTCCCATTGGCGTTTGTCGATAAACGGAATAATTTTAACCTGTAGTTATTATCTGGGCGTGTACGCCCAGATATACGCCAGGTACAGATATAATGGTCGCATAGGCAAACCGCGGCTCGCAACCTGTATGTGTCTCTTCGGAGATACAATTGCGGTTCTTTACGTCATCCATAAAATTAACCCTTGGGAGTTCTTACACCACTGAAAACAACATTCGCGGCTCTTTAAGCTTCCTCAAACTGGTAATTTCCACTGCAGTGGGTTCTTCTCCTCAAAAGTTTTCCGACTCCTGTGTATACTATATGATATATATGTCTCTTTCGATCACGCGGTGTTAATATGTGACAGTTATTTAACTCATGGATAACGTCTTCGTACGCCTGCTGAACTGAACACTGAGCTTGCTTCCACAGATGGTTAACTGTTGTGTTACGTCCCCAGGTACGGTCACGCGGCGCACCGACACGCGGCGGAGTACCACGCGGCGGCGGCGGCGCAGGCCGCGCAGGCGCACAACATGGCCGCCGCCGGCTACCCGCCGCTGCTGCTCGGCCGCTCGCCCCTGCACGCGCAGTACAAGCCCGTGGAGTGGCAGCACTCGCTGGAGCACCACGCGCCGCACGCGCCGCACGCCGCGCACGCCGCCTGCTCGCCCTACTCCTACCCCGCGGTGCCTGGTCAGTACGACCTCATCATTTCATCCACTGCTGCCGGTAGGGTTTCTCGAGGCAGAAATTTTGAAAGTTTCAAAAAACACCATGTTTTTGGTTTATTACAAATCAGACTCATAGCAGTCGTAGGTGAAATTTATAATCAAACAAATGGTAATTTTTTATTTACCATAAATTGCACTAAATAATCAAAAATTCAACCAGAAAAATACTATAGGTGCAGGCATGCGCGCCGGCGATGTGATATGCTATAGTGGAGGTACCTATTTATTTAGGTTTTTAACAAAATGTAAACAAACCACAATCTGGTATTTTACTAGGCAAGAATATTAAAGTCAATTAATGTTTTAACTTAACGCAATATTAATACTTACTCAACGTAACAAATATAACAATGTAGCTGCTAAAATGGTGCCATTTTGCTAATAAAAATATTTCGTGATGATTTGATTAAATAATTAGATAAAGATAGTATATTATTCAAGTAGGCATATTACAATGCGCTTATGAACGTCAAATAAAGCTACACCGGCTCTAACTCTGCACCTTTGACCCGAGAAGATTTAAATCCCCCCTCAATTGGGGAAAGGTATGCCAATATGGACCGGCAAGAAACTCTGCGGGACACATCTTTTCAAAACATTACATCTTATAATTAACATGCATTAAATAAGAAAAATAAAGTACAATTTAGATTACTATAGAAATCATGCAATTACATACAGTAGCTACTTTTCTTTATAGAAAATTCTCTTAATGATTCACGTGCTCTTAAGTTATATATAGAACAAATGGCTCTCTTTTGTAAGACAAATATAGTTTGTATGTCAGCTGCTTTGCCCCAAACCAGAATACCATATGACATTACACTATGAAAATAACTATAATAGACAGGCCACGCTGTCTCAACATTGGTCAATTGCCTGATTTTCCTAACGGCGTAAGCGGCCGAACTTAATTTGTTTGCTAGCGTTTTTATATGAGGACTCCATTGTAGATTTTTGTTCAATGTTAAACCAAGAAACAGTGCTTTATCTACCATCTCTAAGCATTCATTATTCAAAAGTATCTTAGTCTCGGCTGGTTTAACATTTGGCAAAGAAAATCTAATACATTTGGTTTTCTTAGCATGAAGAAGCAAATTGTTAATAGTAAAACAGTTAAGTACATCAACGAGTGTGCTATTAATTACACTGTAATCGGTAGATTTCCGATCAACTTTAAAAGATGTAGCTCTGGCAACCTTACTCACCGACAGGAACACAACACTATGAGTAGGGTCTAGTATTATTTGGCTGCTGTTTTCTGTAAGGTGGAGGTACTTCCCCAGTTGGGCTCTGCTCTAGATCTGGAATGACATCCACTGGCTGTGCCCTACCAAGCAAAGCGAGATGACATTCACATGCCCATACCTCTCTTTTGGACGTAGTTTAATGACGTACCCGGGTCCAAACATTATTTTGCTTTCTTAGTAATAGATAGTTACTATTTTTTTTATTTGGTTTGTTAACTAATAAATAAAACATTAATGACATTTATTTAGTTACACTATAGACACGTCACGTGCTTTAAGCGTGTTTTCTTTTTACTCATCACAACATGGTACTGAAATTAAATTCCTTGACCGTACCAGGTGTTTTAGGTGGTGCACGTCATAACCTCGTAAGTATATAAGTATTATCATCTCGCTCAAATAAAAAAAATCTAGGTGTGTGTCATGTCATATACCTAATTTAAGAGTGAGATCGCCAAAGTTTCAAGTCCAGGTATTGTATGTTGACATGAGGCCAACGGAAGTGAAAGCTGAAGTATTTTTTATTCAATTCAACATGTTTTGTTTCAGTGGCATGCCTTAACTTAACATTCCCGACGAACTTCGGTCGGTTTAAATAATAAACTGTTGGTGACGAAGCTTTCAATCATTCGCAATTAGTCTGACTATCATGAAATACATATTTGACGTATTATTAGCGTTTGAGATTTAATTATGAATTAGAGTATTACGAATGAGCCGTCACTCGGCGTTCTTCGCGCGCACCACATTCATTTATTTAAATTCGCGACGCGTAAGTACGCTAGAGTAAAATTGTACTCAACGATGTGGATACAGTTTTCCGCCGTATTACTAGTGCATAAGGTGTATTATGTTTGACGTTAGTATCGCAGTCGGCGTGTAGCGTGTGTAGGTGTAAGTTGTTATTCATCAGGATTTATCGCAGTCATTCCCGCAGTCCCGCAATTATTTCCTAATTCATGTGTAAGTGAAATATAAATAACGGCAAAGTTTTAAAATTCTGAGGCAATTCTTGATTTTAGTAAAACAAAAATCTTGACAAATTGTTGTTACAATTGGCTGGTAAGCGATTTGCAGAAACTGATAGCATCAGGTAACTATCGGCATTAGGATCCAGTAGGCTGTCTTGGATATTATGTACGCCACGGACGTATCAACAACCCTAACGTCTGTGTTTTCTTGATATCATACCTACATTATCAAAATTCCTGAATATCGGGACTATCGGGAGAAATCCTTCCGTCCGAAAACCTCCCGGGCCGTGTCCCACGTCGCGTCCCACGTCGCGTCCCACGCCAGACAACGCTCTTCTATTTTAATTATCAAAGAGATTCCGCGCGCGGCAGCTTTATTGTGATGATTGAAGGACGGAGGGGGCAAAAACCTCGCGTGCTGCGCCATTTTTAGACCCCGAGTAATTGCGGGGCAAAAACCGCCGGCGAGTTGAAAGGGCGGTCTAATGACGCCGATTAAAATTAATTTGCGCCCCCGCCCCTCTCCGCCTGCTAAATTAAATTCCTCCCTCGCCCCTCCGAGGGTCTCCGCCATCCGCTTGATTGATAACGTTCTTCCGCCACTACGTGCCTCCCTCTCCCTCGGAAGCATTTGTCTTAGCTATAACTTATGCTTTTTAATCGATATCTCGACCACTTCACTTGTCAGGTCAGGTTCCTCTCGCAATTATTGTCGCAGCGACCCTTCGCGTCAGACGTGACTTTAAAGGGAACTTCTCAAATCTCATCAAGCGTTCATAGAGAAATAAAGCGTATCTAGATGGAATAGGGTGGTATTTGATGCAGGTTGCGAATGTATTAGCGGCCCGGTTAATGGAATGTTTCTCGCGCTGGACACGAGAAGGGTTGCGGGAGGGGGCATCAAAGGGCGGCCGCATTCCGGCGCGGGGTGGCGGCGTGTGGGGGGAGGGAGGGTGCTTTATTGACAAATACCGCGCGGCCCTATTGTGCGACGCCACATACCGACCCGCGGCGGGGACGGAGACATGAGTCGGCACGATGCGAAACGAAAAACATACGTAGCTATTATACATACATAACTAACAACGTAACGTCTTAGTAGTAGATCGCATCATTCTACCGCCAAATAAAACTCATCATTACATTAGGACGCTCAAGTTGATAGGTGTTACGGTTGCGCAAACTTACTTAGCTATTACTTGATTTCATTTGGATTCGATATTTTTTAGTTAAGAAAGAATCCTGCAAAATCATCATCCAAATGTCGGTTTATAAGCCATTTTGTGAAAAAGCGCTGGTTCTTGTATCCAAATACATGTATAAATAAGTAGGTACTTAAATATATTTGTTTGAGAGATATATCGACATTTTAGTTTACAATCAGTCAAAAGGGAAATCAAACACTTTTACCCAAGGGCTACAAAATAAACAGACTTTATGGTGGGAGTGATGACTGTATTAAGTACAAATGGTAAAAAGTAGCTATTTAATAAAAGCTCATTCAAGTATGAAAAGGCGTTTTCTCAGAAATCCGACTGAAAAAACCTTTGTTTAGGCTCTTAACATATTTAAACTCTTAAATACATGGATGTTTTGTAGGATTCCGCACGTATTTTCGAGTCATCATGTATCCAATATACAAGATAATTTAGCTATTATGAATAATTTCCATTCCACCACACTAGCCGACCGTGAAATGACTGGAGTATAGATATGCCAAGTTCCTATGTTGTAAACGGTAATAATTACCGACTACCTACCGAAACTTAATCACTTTTCATTAGGAATAAGTCTACGCAAAAAATAAATAAATGTGAAATATTTAATTGAGAGGTTTAAAATCCATTTGCCTACGTGACTCGTTTTATTCGGTCAATATTAAATATACCTATGTTAATAGGATACGTTTGCATCGTTTTAATACTAAGGCAAAAACTTTATATACCTAAGTATGTTTGAAATCTTTGTACGTGAAAGTTTTCTTTTGTAAAATATTTATTTATTGAGAAGTTCTACAGCGCTTACAATAAATAATATACTAAAAACATGAGTACTTATAAAGCATAGCCAATAACTCCCTGGAATTTATACACAATAAAATACCATCTGTGGGTAGACTTGTGACTTGTGCTCTACAAGAATTGTAAATATAAATTAAATTGTAATTTTTTATGATACAAAGAAAAAGAGAATAAGAATATATAACTGAAACCTGGGAAATTTCCTAAAATATATAGATAATTTTTAGGTAAATAAATAAATAGCTACCTAACACTAATTTTTGTCGTCTTTCGTTCAATGAACAATCATTTCAGAAACAACAATTGACAATAATTCAGTTTCATAATCATTACGTTTTACAAAATTATGATTCCTAAATATGTCTTTTATTTAAATAACTTATTTGATAAAACATATACATGACATAGGTAATATAACTGACAAAAAGCCATATTATAAAGGATTTTTGTACTTACATAGGTACTACCACACAATAGAAAAATCGTCAAGTGATCTCTTACAGACAACTTAGGTATAGGTTCGCCTTTGTACTACACACATTTACGTTCTATCTGATGTAATCAATTTTTCTTTTTTCTCGTACAATAAAGTGTTTACTTACTTACTTACCTTTAGGTACTACTTTAGTTAAGTAAAGTTTTATCGTTATTATTTGAGTTATGAACAAAACTAAACATAAGTAATTCTACTTAGGTACTTCAATATTGATCACTGAGTGAATGATGTACGATGATGCCCGTAAAACGAATTTAAGTTCCAAGTATTTCGGGAACGAAATATCAAAAATCCTGACTTACTGGGACCGTGCACGACTACAGCGCCGCACAGGCGGTTGCAACTATGGGCGTATTTTGTCACAAAGCCTTATTAAGTGAGAAGTAAGCAAACATCGTAATAATTTCTATGAAAACAGTAGGTTTACTGAAACCGTGTTTTCGTTCTACTGAGTACGGATTTTAATGCGGTTTTATCTATGAATAGAGTGGTTTTTGAGAATAGTTCAGGAGTATAATTTGCTAGTGGGCTGATAAATACGTAGTGGGCTGATAAATACCTAGTGGGCTGATAAATACCTAATAGTGGCCTGATAAATACCTAGTGGGCTGATAAACTTTTGTAACATTAATCTAATGTAAGGAAATAAGTATAAGTTTGTAGTCTGAGGTCCAGCACTCATTTGTATCAACCTCATGTGTTTTTATTAGGTATAATCCGTGTAGGTATTAGGTACTTCATGTTATTTTTTAGGTTAGGTGGTGGTATCTATTTATTTAATTCATAATGATTCCCACATTAATGTGGTATATAGATACTACTTACATATAATTGGTTATAATTAAATAACTTAGTTCTTAGGTAAGTATATGTTGTGTTGTGGCTGACCGTTGGATCAATTTGTATAATAATTAAATTTTTACGATGGTATATTGTGCAAAAACGATAAGATTTAAGGAATTACTTATATTTTATCTGATGAAATACGTTGAGGTTGACAATATGCTAAATTAATTATTACTTTGAACTTTAGGTAGGTATTCGTTTGTGCTGTGAAGTCAAAGAAAGAAACAAAGCATTATTTCGAACGTGTTTTATAGGCAGATACACAACTAAATTATCTTAATTGGTTATAAATCTGTTCAGGATCGTTTGAAGTCGATTGTTGTTTGTTGTAAACGTTTAAATATTTGGACTGAAAACTTTAGACCGTTTCCCGCGACTGAAAGAGGTTGTTTCCATCACGGCGCGCCCCGTAAATCTTGCTCCCCCCCCCCCCTCCTGCGGTGCCCCGCTCCTCCGCTCCTCCCGCTTCACGACTGCGGCGCGTCAAACGCAGCAAATTGTTTAATTTGAATATCGCGCGATTTACGGCCGTCACCCGCCATCTTTGATCGCGACAGCGCTGATATAATGTTTACAGAAACAATAATTATCGTTCTCTTTTATCTGAAAAATGTAAAAGGACGTTCTGATGGTAATTTGGTTTGGTTTTGATTTAACACATCCAGTACCAGTGCGAGCAACGAGTTAAGAGTTACTGAAACACTGGCTGAAGAAAACTTCTACCTACGATCAGAGAACCCGCCTAGCGGTCACTAACAGTGTATGTGTTAAAGGCAATCGTCAGTTTTTCCTAACAAATAAAACAAGCCAGAAAAGTTTTATCATGGTATTCATAACTCGCTCTTACAAAACATACAAAAACTATTTTTCTCAAAAATAGTCGGCAAAGTCGACTTTGCCGGTTAATAAATAGGTCACGAAGTGCGTAGTTTATGGTCAGTCAAAAATTCCAAAGATAAAAATGATATCGAAATCGAGTTCCAAATTAAAAAAAAAGTTGAAATGGCCATATCAAATGAAGGCATAGGTCTAAGTATTAAACAGCCAAACAGATGATCAGTACTTATTATTACTACGATGGTACCGCGACTATATAGCTGTCTCAAATAGATTGAAGAAAATACACTTCTATTTTTAAATTGATTTATTTTTATTTATTTATTTTACAGTCAGTCTTTTCAATTGAAGCAGCTTGACGCCAATTTTCGCCTCGCAGAAGGAATGGAACAATTGAATATGTCAATATCTAGCTCTCTTGTGACATTATTTAAGCCACGACTGGCTCGAATCAAAATATTATTTTGCCTATATTTGTATGAAACACATTTAACTGAAAGAGAATGACGTTTAGACCGAGTAGGCGTATTCAATGAAAGTTTGCAAGCAGTTCGGAGCAATCGAGATTACCACTTGTGATATTGAGAATGAAGGTGACGTCAGCTATCTCACGACGTTTATAAAACGGTATTAAATGGTGTTTTTTTGCAAATACTGTAGTAGTAAGTTGAGTTATAAGTTATAAGGACTTTTAAGTTTTAAGTTAAGAAATTTTAGAAACTTTTTTGAATGCGTTCTTCTATCAATGTAGGTTCTATAGCAGGGGTTCCAGATTTAAGAAGCGTATTCCAGTTTACTCCTAACTAAAGAGAAATAGAGAACTTTCAGCGTCTTAGCTTGAGTAAAATGACCAGAGTTACGCATTAGAAACCCCAATTATTTTAAGGCATTACTTACAATGTTATCTATACCTATGCATATCGAAAAGAAGTTTTGAATCATTATTACACCGAAGTCTGTCATGAAATTAACCTTATTCAATATTTGATCTCGAAATTAATATACAATAATAAACCAGCCAAGAACATGTCGGGCCATGCTCAGAGTAGGGTTCCGTAGTTACTCTTCCGTCACAATAAGCTGAACTGAAGCTTAAAGTATAGTAGATTGTTAACCAAGGGATGAACTGTGGGTGTACGTCTTTTACTATGAAGGGTAAACTTTTTGCAATAACTCAAAAACAGCTAAACTGATCATGTCCGCTATAGTTTTCATATAATGTCTTTCTTAAGCTCTACTTCCACGATTTTTTTCATATTTTTTGGACCTATGGTTCAGTTAAAAGTTAGAGGGGGGAGGGGGACACTTTTTTTTTTTCTTTCGGAGCGATTATCTCCGAAAATATTCACTTTTTTTTTTGATGAAGACCCCTATTAGTTTTGAAAGACCTTTCCAACGATATCCCACACTGTATGGTTGAAGCAAAAAAAAATAATCACTCCCATTACGTAAAGGGGGAGGTACCCTAAAAAATTTTTTTTAGATTTTATTGTACGACTTTGTCGGCTTTATAGATTTATATATCCATGCCAAATTTCAGCTTTCTAGCACTAACGACCACGGAGCAAAGCCTCGGACAGACAGGCGGACATAGCGAAACTATAAGGGTTCCTAGTTGACTACGAAACCCTAAAAAGGTGACAAAGCAAATCTTTTCAAATATTTTTACTTTTTCTTTTTTCTAAAATATATACGGACGAAGAACGTTGCTTTTGTAAAATATTTCTTGCACCATTTTTGAGAGAAGCACATATTATGAGTATTATGACTCAGCTGGAAGGCTAAGTAACCTGGCTTCGGTCGTCCGTTGAAAACGAATCCCCAGCCGGCAAGTAGTTCCCAGCCTCGACAATAATGTACTAATTAAAGATTGATCAGTATCAATGGCCCTTTGTGGCACTATCATACTCGGCGAATTCCAGGAGACCTAGACCTTGTTCACCTGGCATTAACTATTTTATTATTCCTTTGCCTGTGCAAGTTACGCTAAAGAAGTACATTTTATCCCATGCGGTATTTGAAGTCCAGTATGATTGTCCGGCATGCGGGCGACTCGCGGGTACCAGGCGCGCAGAGGCCGGCGGCGGTGGCGGGTGCCGCGATGGCGCGCGGGCGGGGGCGGGGCCGCCGACCAATCGGCGCGCGCTGACCGCTCGGACATCGATCCGCCCCCTCCCTCCCCCGCCACTAAATCACGAGCTCCTGTCAATTATCGCCGCCGCGTGCCCGCGCGCCGCAATTAACTATCATCAAGCGGCTTCTCCCGCCGCTGCCGCCGGCTCCACATGCTTTATAGATATTTTATGTAGTACTACATCTAGGCTTTAATTATTAATTAAGTATGGATATGATTTCTATAATTACAAGCTGATTTTATAAAGGGAATTTATTTTAAAAGAGATTAAAGGTTACTTCTAAATGCTCGGCCAAAGTTGCGCAAATAATTTAGGATGATAGTTGTTTCGTGCTGCCGGCACGGCGCGGCACGACACGACGGCGGAGATGCTATCGCCATCACCACGACATCATTTATAACAATCAGCCTCCCCCGTCCCCCCTCCCCCCGCGCGCTCTAATAAATCTCGGCAAGCATCGGCTATAGTGATTGTTCTATGTCCGACATGGCGATATTAATCATGTAGATACCATCAGACGTCACTCCCGTCGCTGCCAATTGCCGAGAATGATCACTTCGCACTTCATTTTCTCAACATCAAAAACATGTACAGTTTATACGATTTTATATTTAATACCTTGCACAGATAGTTGTTATTAGGTATGCCTAGCGCAAACTGGGAAATCTCGTTCTCGGTAGATACTATTATAGTACAGGGTCCGGGTCAAAAAAACATTCCGTGTATTTTGTTAAATTTTGTGTTAAATAAAAAAAACTCGAATAAGGTACTAATTAGAATAGAATAGAATAATTTATTGAGCAAAACCTTATTGCTAATGCTAATCCCAGTAAAAATATTTTCATGTAAAATCTGTATCTCATTTAAGATCTCTTGTAGAGCCAAGGTTCTAAGTGTTCTAATTCTACAAGCCCTAATTACCTCTACTACTATCTACTAATTACTTTTTTTTTTTTTTTTTTTTTTTTTACCTTTATGAATACCTTTATTACCTTAATCAAAATATTGTGCCTTGGCCGTTTCGTTATTACAAGAACTAATGTATAGTAAAAAATAATGAATACTTAGTCAATAATTTTCACCTTAAGCCCATGTGAATGTAGTGTCGACCAAGCCACATATTTTGACTAAACTAACCTAACCTAACTTCACAAACTCTACATTGTGAAGTTAGGTAGGTAGTAGTTAGTTACCCAGATGTTAAATTATACGTGCATTATTTATTAGACATGAAATAGCTTTTTAAGCTTAGGGTTCAAATAACCTTAGTTAGGTAAATAACGTCCAATCTTTATACCTCGATTTTAAACCAGTGTTATGATGCCCTTGCAATAGCTCTTATTAAGAGATATATCGGTGTTTGTTTATAAATGAATGCAACCCTCCTTATCAAAATATTTTTTTAAAACTATTTATCATTTCAATAATGTTTTTAACTCAAGCCTTATTGAGCTTACTGTGGGACTTAGTCAATTTGTGTAATAATGTCCTCTAATATTTTATTTATTTTAACTAGGTATATACGTACCTCTTGCATTTTTGGGTCGGTTCTTTTTGCCTCGCAACGTGCGGTCTTTACTTTAAAAGTCTACATTTTATTGCCTACTTAGGTCCTCACGTAAGTAAGGCAATAAAATGTTGAAAAAAAATTTGTCACCCTACATGCCTTTTCCCTAATGTTTCAACATCGTCCTAACGATTGTTGTTGTTGCAGGTCTGGAAGCGCAGGTGCAGGACACATCCAAGGACCTGTACTGGTTCTGAGAGTCCGCCGGGCCTGCCGCACACTAGTGCCCTCGCGTAGTGAGCCCACCGCCCGCTATCGCCCACCAGCAGTCTTCACGGGACCTGTACAAGTGTGCCCCTCACCCGGCAGCGAGCCCACTGTCTGACGCCAATCTAACCACCATGGCACCCTGGGATGGCACAGCTGAACGCTGCAGCGGCGGATAGTTTTTGGGAAAAGCTCTCCTGAACCTGAATTGCTGCGAAGACGCAAAACTCTGAACATTGACTGTGTGTTTCTAGTGTAGTGTGTAATGGACAATAGGACGCTGGATGCAGGTTTTCAAGTGCGTGTATGTCAAAATTGTGTTATATTGTCAAGTGACAAGATATTTCGTGTTATATCACGCCGCGCCGCTTCCGTTAGAGAATTTGGTGCAGTCTTATCCAGTGTCGTGTAAACTGCGTCCGCCTCGCTCAGTTGCATTGTATCTTTATATTTATCACTTTGAATTGAAAACGAACGACTTTCGCCTCATTAGCCTTTTCTAAAGCACCTCGTGCCTCGTAGTTTAGGATTACATTAAATACTTGTATCCGGAGATCTGGAGCAGGTCGATATTGGTAGAACAAGCTGTTGATGATAATGATGTGGATAATAAACAGAGCTTACCTAAAATAATAACGGAATCTTGAGGATTTGAGATGGTCAGGCTTGCTGGTTTAATAGGAAAGATAAAGCATTTGTTCCATTTGTACATCAGTAAGTAGGACCGGATGATAAATCGTATCTTGATCTCGCCATAAGGCCTACCATCATAGGCTCGCGCGGGTGACGAGTATGGATGGCAGGCGCAGGTGGCGGCGCGCACTGCGCCCGTAAATTGCCAGATAATGAGGGTTTTTGTGTTGCGACCCTCACTTATAAATATTAAACTTATCGGAACGCGCTACGATCATATTATACGTTTCTGTCACCCACGATGTGGAAAATATCTGTTTTTTAGACATCGCATGAATTGCAACTGCGAGGCGTCATTTACCTTTGAATTAGATGCACGAGAGTTATGAGTGCATTATAACAGCGCATGCGATGTTTATATCCCATCCGTCTTAACGGATGTTTGCTGGCGTGATGATTATCTTTTCTAAAGTGCTGCGCGCGGTGCAATAAATCGTTGCAAGTATACCGAACGTGTCAGTTTCAGTGATGTGATGGTTTGCTGATTTCACCTTGAGACGGTCGTTCACTGGCGACATCACTTCGCCGTTTCCATTCGAACTGAATTTAAATTAATTGTCTCGGCGGGCAGGCGCAGTTCCACAACACTATGTAAATATATCGTTTAGTACCCATATAAATATTTAGATACGACCTACTTATTTAGCGATACCTAGAGTTATGATTTGTACATACTATAGAGCATAGATTTACTTAGAATAGGTAAGAATAGATGATATGTGATAGGTGAAACGCGTACGGAAAATGCGAAGCGCGAGTCGCCAGAGCGCGCGATATAGATCGTTACTCAACCCAGTTCTAAACTCAGGAAACAATAAAGTAACAGTAAATTGAGCAGTTATTTCGAGTGATCGAAGCAAGATAGGCGTCGTCTCACGGCTCGCTCGGGTATCATTAGTTTGGGCGAGTCACGGCGGTATCAGATCGCGTGTAAGATGCTATCGCTATCAGTGGTCGGATAATGCGGAGGATGAGTGATGTCGGGCGCCGTGGGGCCGCGGGGGGCCGCGGGGCGCCGCCCCGGGAGCCCCGCCCGTGGGACACGGAACGAACATGTCGGCAGCATTGTTACATGGCATTTAATTACTCTTAACTAAAAAACTTAATGGGTAACGTCCGTTTTTCAAAATGATATTGATACTTGTTTATAAATAAGGCGTTGCTCGTGTTCACACATAGAAAATATTTTACAACCATATAGCCTCGATATGTCTACACTTATTGTAGCTTCTAAACACTCGCGTATATCGCATGGTAGACAATAAAGCATTGACACTAAGTATTTAAAAAGTTTGGGATGCCTTATCGTGTGTTATAACAGTTGGACCAAGCTAACTCTGCACGACATTTGCAAAAGACAACGTGTGGCTATATCATCATTAATGTTATATTTTAATGAAAATATGACGTTCATAATGACACTCTTCATTCTGTTTTGTTAAAGTCGATGCAAAGTTAGTTTAGACGGAAGCTAAGTTCGTTGCGCCGGCGCCGGCGGCTCGCGCCGACCCACTCGTACAGGCTGTACATAGACGTGCAATAATATTACAATACCCACGTATACCAGCCATGTCAGGTCAGACATGCTCAACCAGGTGTATTAGTTGGCTAGTAGCAAACGTATACTGTGCTTAATATAAATATATACACATTAGACCCACATTATTGTGTCCAAGAAAAAAACATGTTAAAAACATCTAATTTTTGGAAAAATTAAGTTATGAATATATTTCAAAAAGTGTGAAATTAAAGTTCATCGGTCCGATCCTCAGTATTTTGTCAAATTTCTGTGAAAAATATGTATGCTGAGCTCATAATGTATAGTATTTACTGTTTGAGAAAACCCGCCAATTCTGTTCATGGATTGTTATGACGTTGCTTCGCCGCGTCATTTTCATCTTGTTACAGTAGATGTCGCTATGCGCCTCCCTGAGGCGTGTCAATAAAAGGAAGGAATGGAATAATTCGCACGCTTCTGGTAAACTTCAGTAACTCAGTTGCTTAAGAGCGATCGGACCGGTGTGCCAAATGGTCGGAAGTTCGAATCTTACCCGAAGTGGTGACTTTTTAAATTCTTCCTTAATTTAAAAATTTGCATCATACTTGTCTGATTACATAATGTTGAAAGAAATGCAAACAGAACCCGATAACATAACAAGCCACGAAGTAAATTGCTGGGTAAAGAATCAAGAAAGATTGTGTTCGTAGATTCCATTGTTACGGATCGTTCTGACGCGAGGGCTGCTGGACGTTCATCCTAGACTTAGGACGTGACCTTGTGTCTCTAAACCATTATGCCTAATCACATATAGGAACTTCCTACTTACTAGTACATACACAAATGAGTAGTTTACTAATTAAAGCAGAACCAAGCTAACTCTGCGTGCTGCATGGCGTTTGCAACGAAAACGTGTGGCAATGCCACTCGTCACGTTCAAGTAGATACCCTAGATGGACTCTAAACCACTCATTTATGTTTGTAATTTATTATTAATGCTATATAGAAGTTTTTGTGCAATTTATCGGATGAACTTCCAGTAACCGGTCATCTCGTTAAAATTATATGATTAATAAAGAAATTGTGCTTAGCACTTGTAACATTAATGCGTTAGTGAGTTAAAACTATACAAAAGTAATAAAGAAATGATTTGGTTAAAGTGATTATTGTCGGCTCCGCCAATATCTTGCGCTTTAGTATTTACCACACAAGACACGTAAGAATGGTGTCATACATAATATGTATGTGTTATATTATAAGAACGGTAGGTGGCTGCCGTTAAGTATAATGCTAGACCAGGTCGGCCAACCGCAGCTCGTGAGCCGTATGGTTTGTGGCGCCTTTAAATCACTCAAAAATGTAACAAAGTGTATTTAGACCACGCAAAACCTCGTATATATAATAGATATGTGGTTCTTTAAGGTTCCTGAAACTGATGTTTATTATGCGGTTGGCTCTTCTGAAGTCTGTCGGCTTCTGTGCTATCATACAATGCCAGCAACATCATTTCGAAACGACACTAATTGTTATCAATGTTTCATAATGTAATCGACCCTTTTAATATCAATGGGGTTGGTAACTGTCAAAGATTTGTATAGATAGCGACAGCATTGGTTTTAACTGTCTATAGAATTGTTCTATTTGGCTTAAGTCTTAAAATATTCTAGCTCCATCTGTAAAATACTTCTATCGGCCAACCCCATTGATGCGCGCCGACGGCCGGTGTGGAGTTGATATTAGGCAGCTGGCCGACGACCCGTGGCGGGGCCGGACTTTCCCGGGCCTGTAAGTAGACGCATTATTTAAATATACATTTTGAAAACTCTTTTCTTGTCTCATTTTGTTTTCCAACTGCTGTTATACGTTTCCTTAAAAATAATTCTCATGAAGTATTCTTTAAATGTTTAGCTAATTAATAAAAAGTTTCGATGCACTGACTATTTCGATACCTCCTAAGTACTGAGGCAAGTGACATTTTTATGATTTTACGTGTTTTACATATTTATGATAAAAACACCAATGCTGAATTTCGTATTGGTTTTGGAAATATGGATGCAACTAACGTCATTTTATATCCAGGTACTCGAACATTGTATAGGTACTGAGGCAAGTCACTTGCCCACATTACGCGGGACAGTAACGTGGAGAAGGGTGAAAAACGTGTAGCATACGGATACAACTCACTGGGTTGACGTGGTAAACAAACTGATAATAAAACAATTCGATTTACAATTATTTGATGAATTACAAATGTTTTGATAATTAGGTAATATACAGGAGTAGAAGTGGAGTAGGAAGTAGGAGTGGTGTTTACTTCCTGCAAATCTATTCCCAGTCCACTATAATTTGGATCTTTTTAAATCGAGAGAGAATAGACATCTTTTAGGTAAGCATGTTCCATCCTAGACTGCATCGGCACGGTGCGGTGTAAATAAACTAAGTTGTTTAGTGAGAAAACTATAGGTGGTACGATTTAACCGGCGGTACGATATAGCCGACTCTGCCCTACTTAGGAGGTATCGTTTTTTTAATTAAAGTGTACTTATTTAATAAAATATAAGTCAAATTAAAATTTAACTTTTAAAATATGAAAAACTCCCGTCAAAAAGGAGTAAGTACCAAATACTTGAAACCAAACTTTTTTAAAAGACTTCTTAAATATGTACTTTAAATTTATATTTATTAAGAAGCGGCCTCGGAATGTCTCTGATCAGGATTAATTAAAAACCATTTACATGATACAAGTAATTGGTGATTGAATTTTCTGTTTTGTTCTATTAAAAAATACCTAAATGAGGTAAAGTATTCTGGCTTCGGACCTCATACTACGACTGTCTTTAGAAACTACGTCGGTTCATGTGGAGCGGCGAAATGGTTGGTATTATCTACTTATCAGATTTTAAAATTCTATTTTTCAAGGAATTAAATTTTACGACACAAATTAAATTAAATAGACTAGCTAGTGAAGAGTTGCCCGCGCTCCGCTCCGCTGCGTCGAGTCGAGAGCCCTCAGGACTCGTTTAAACTCTTAATTACTTCTAATTGTGTCTGTTAGTGAAGCTTGGGTTGCACGGGATAATTACAAAGTTAATTTAGAAACATAAATTAAGGGAAAATCTGAATATGTAGGTAATACTGTATGTGCATCGCGAGTAATACCTGCCGGTGTCGACGGAAATTTTGAAATTTGACTACTTATACCTATAAGTACCGGTATGCATAAGTACCTACTTATGCATACCGTTGCGTATCGTTTTGATAAACTCCTCGATATATTTAATTTTTTTTTTATGATTTAGGAGGCAAGGGAACAGACGAATGGCCTGATGGTAAGCCATTGCCCGTGGACACCTGTAACACCAGAGGGGTTGTAATTGCGTTGTCGGCATTTAACATGGGATTTTCTTGAAGGTTTAAAGGTCGTATCGGTCCGGAATGATTGTTGAGAGTCCGCGGGTGATTGTTCATACCACAGTTTAGCTGTGCGAGGCAGGAAGTTTCTGGAGAAACGGACAGAGAAGGAATGCCAACCTCTACTCTCGGAGCACTCCGCGTTATACATGCGATATAAAATGCAGAACGAGGCTACACCTGCCTGATGACTCTTATTTAAGTTCCCCATCAATAACAATAAGCCTCTTGATTTATGATATACTAGCACGAACACAATACAGTTAACGACAGCTGTCAGCGCAGGCGCAGTCGCGATAGCGATTTGTTTTATTCCGTTTTAACTGCGCGCGCAACATCGACATGTCATCGCGTTAACGACGTACTTGGTAGGTAAGAATTTTTAACATGTAATGTAATGTGTTTTATCTACGTGAAGGCTTCGTAGAAGGTACCATAATAAGGAATATACTTGATTATAAGGAAGAAATGTTTTGCAAGAAACAGCTAATTTTATTATACTGGGTATTAATTTTATTGAGCTGACTTATTAATTGCTGATTAATTAAAATTAACTGCTTTCTCAAATACCTATTTGATACTGATACTGATACTGATACTTGGGGTAACTCCAGCCAGCAGATCCTGCAGCAAGGACTAGGAAGGGGAGACTACAAGGGGGAGGCGATGTTGATACAAAGTAGCACTGTAGGCTCGCATGACTCTGCTAATTCAACCTAAGAGGCAGCGAGTCGGTGGATTATGTCAGCGTCACATGCCACCGGCTAAGCCTCAAACGCGAAATCAAACAAAGTATGCTCGCACACCGGCTCATTACGCAACAACCCCTGCCACCCCGCCGTAGGCACCCGCAGCCTGCCCGAGACACCGGAGCACCCAGTAGATAGGACTGGAGTGTAGGGTTTGCAGTCAGGATAGTAGGAGAGACGGGAAAGTTTTAGCCGACCCGAATACAAGGCATCGTTAAGTCAGCATGGGGTAGATAGATACTATACTTGGTGTGTAATAAATACTTGGTATTAGGAATGTGAGGGTATGTGACTGCTGTATTATTATTTTTATGAAGTCCCCTCCCCCCCCCCCTTGTTTCTTACAACTTTAAGAGCCAGATAATCTTATCCTTAATTCGTAATGTCTGATGTTGATCAAAGCGTGGTGACACCTGGGGCTGGCTCCGTATTACATGGCCTACCGCTAGTACCGCCGTTGCTTTCGGCTTCCTCTGGCTCTGATTCCTTCCATTTCCGGTTGTTTATATATTCTTTCCACTTGATTCTTTAGGCTGCTTCTGATTTCGGATATGTGTTCCCAATAGGATCAGGGTAATAGTGCCGAATATCGTGGTTCAGTGAGACCTCCCACGTATAGGTATATTGGGCGTCCCTTCTTCTCTTTATATTTCAGAACTGTTTTTATCGTAGCTCTCCTGTCATGACCTGAGGTGATATAAGTACCAAGATATTTAATTTTATTTAATGGTTGTATAGGTGCAGGAGTATCTAAGAGGACCGTTAGCTTTCTTAATATACGGTCGAGTACAAGCTCCACTATGCACTGTGTTACTGATGATAAACCAAAAGTAATAGCACTTATTAAGCAAGGCTGGTAGGCTCGTACATAATAGCACTCGACCCAATAAACATAGTAGTTTATATAAAATAATAGTAAAATATAAACAACGCTGCCATTAGCACGGTAGAAATATTTACATTTCTTCCTTATCCATAAATATCAAACTAATTCGAGTATATAGGTATATAGTAATTTAAGCGCACCAAAACTAAGCACTTCTAGGCTTCGCGAGGTGCCATCAGGTCACTTTTAGACATGTCAGTGTTAAGACAAGTAGGTAAATCAAGTTGCTTGAGTCGCGCTATAGTTTTCTTATGTATTACCTTTTTCTTCTTTTTTAATACCACAACGGTGGCAAACAAGCATACGGCCCTCCAGATGATTTACACAATTTCAGCATATATGTAAATGTCGATAGTAGTTTAGACAGTCACGACGGGGTTGGTTGCTCAGCGGACATACAAAACTGGATTATATCACTGCACAACACAGACACTTCTAGCACAAGGAAAACACAAAAACAGATATAATTTGCACACCGACTTAATTACTTTGAGCATAACAAAACTGCACTGTCACTTAAAGAAAACACACACATTCAATAATAAATACACACAAACTATTAGTGTTATTAGGTAGTTTGGTCTACCAGAGACCCCTGACACCCTCTTCCATTCCGGTAGGTATCTAATCTATTTCGTAATGCAAAAATGCCTTCTACTGATCATACTTGGTATCTTTTAGTTTGCAATTCAGTCTGGTACTCGTATTTATTTTGAAGTCTCTAGACCAGCATTTCTATTGGGTATATTTCTGACGCTCCGGCGCCGTGTGGTGAAAGTAGCCATACCCTTTTTTTTTTTTACAACTGCACAAATGCACGTGTTGGGATGGGACCATTGAAGTTGGACCATATAAAAAAAGAGTTCTGTAGTTAGTTAATAATAGAATGACCATTTGTGGGGCTTCGTATTTTGATTTCTTTGTTTAAGCGAAATTCTCTTGCGTATTGCTTGCTTGGCTTGGCTTGACTTGCTTTTGCCAACTACTTATAATGCAGCGTCCTTCGTACGAGCCCTATAAATCGTTTATTTAGAACGACATTGGAATGATTAAAAAACAAAATTAGAGTTCGTTTACTAACCTGTCTTTAAGTACCTAGACTAGTACGAATGCACTGTGCCTATTTTGAGGCAAGAGTCAAGGATGTTCGTAAGAAAACAACAACTGTTACCTGCTTGTACATGCCATAACTGTATTTTTTTTTTTTATACCACGACGGTGGCAAACAAGCATACGGCCCGCCTGATGGTAAGCAGTCACCGTAGCCTATGGACGCCTGCAACACCAGAGGCATTACATGCGCGTTGCCGACCCTTTAAAAACCTGTACACTCCTTTTTTGAAGAACCCCATACTGTAGCCCCTCGGGAAAACCTCGGCAGGAAGCTCATTCCACAGCCGAAGCGTTCGCGGGAGGAAATTCCTCTTAAACCGCACAGTACGCGACCATTTAGGTTCTAGGGTGTGAGGATGAACACCCTGCCGACGGCGAGCGGTGCGGTGATAGAAAGCGGCCGTTGGCATCATGTCAAACAATTCTTCAGAGCACAGCCCATTGTACAAGCGGTAGAACACACACAAGGAGGCAAAGTCTCTCCTTAGACTTAAAGGTTCAATACCGCTTGTGAGTTTGGGATCGTCGACGATTCGTACAGCGCGCCTTTGGACTGAGTCGAATGGTCCAAGCTGGCATGCAGGTGCTCCTGCCCAAAGCACAATAACATAATTTTATTTAGAGGTTAAATGGAAAGCTCTCACCAGGTAACACGTACAGCTCGTACTCTTATAACTTCGGCGTATGCGCGGTGATTTTACACATTATAAAACCGACACACATTAAACCCGCGTTTCTCGGGATATTTTAATAAAGTCGAAAATCAAACGAGAAACCCGCGCGGTCAATTCAACACGGTCCGGTTCGCACATCTGGCGACAGAATGGTCCTCAAAAGGGCTCCCAGAGGCGTCCCGGGACCCGACCAGCCTCGACGACGGTCAAAACCAAACTCTGCTTTCTCAAATACCTATTTGAGAGAAAAAACTTTTTATAAATTATTTCATACACGCTACAATTAGCTTAGGCCTTCGCCTTATGTACCTAGCTCTCCGGTTAATATAATTATAACCAGTTTAATAAAAGTAGCTATTTATTGCAAAACGTTTCATTTTATCATATCAAGTAATATAGGATTTTTTCGTAATAAACCAGCAAACGAGCAGTCGAATCGCCTGTAACACCTTCTGTAATACCTTGAAATGCAAGTGCAATCGCTTTTGACGACCGGTTTGGCCTAGTGGGTAGTGACCCTGCCTACGAAGCTGATGGTCCCGGGTTCAAATCCTGGTAAGGGCATTTATTCGTGTGATGAGCATGGATATTTGTTCCTGAGTCATGGATGTTTTTTATGTATATATCTATCTACATATATATGTAAGTATGTATATAGTCGCCTAGTATCCATAGTACAGTCAGCATCAAAAGTAGCGGATCAAACAACGCTTCAAAACATTCTACGATTCTGTAATAGCTTCACAAGAAGGAATGGTTCTATATGTAGAACAATTGAGACTGTACAAGATGTAGTTTTGAACGTGAACTTTTGAGATTTATCTACATTTGGAAAAGTTATCCGCAATATCAGATACTTTTGGCGCGTTGTTTCATCCGCTATTACTTTTGATGCTGACTGTACACGCCTTGCTTGTGTAAGATTGTCCCCAAATATTTATTTATTTATTCCACAGCTGGTCGTAGGAATTTGGTTTCTGTGCCCAATGCCGGATTTGGAGGTCTGGAGGCCTCGGGCAATAAAGGAGTGGAGGCCCCCTGGCCCCAAATTTTTTCCAAATAAAATGGTAAATTTTCCGAATCCTCTATTGTGGGGGCCCCTCTTTTGTGGAGGCCCCGGGGCAGGAGCCCCGGTTGCCCTCCCCTAAATCCGGCCCTGTCTGTGCCTCTTCGTATAGTCAAGTAGGTACGTTAGAGTGATATTGAATCTACTTTGACGACCTATCTACTTACCGATCAAGTGGCACAAAAATCGAATTCATTGACATTTCCTAAACTATCGGACAAGGACAATAATGCTTTGGGGCATAATGAACTTCACAGTTATTGCACTCAAATTAGTGTCCAACCGAAACCGGATTTTTTGCGCAAACTGAAAGTTCGATTTTGCTCTAGTTTCGGCCGAAAACGAACCTGATGTTTATACCGAAACCTGCCGAAATAAAAAATGAAGCTTCGATCGGACACTAACTAAAATTAAGACAATACTGCCATTCTTCCAACCACGGGCCTACATCGTACACGTGTCCGATCTATTATTGGCGGCACTTTCGACGTCTAAATCAGGCGCATTGTCACCGGCACCACTCAACAATAGTCGACGAATTAAAAGCTTTTAGCCGCGGCGCGTTTATAGACTCGTCGATAAAACACAAGCACAATAAACCAATCTTACAAATAAGTTACAATTGAGACACTTAATGACTAAATGTAACTGCCTGGTGGCTTGGGTGTATCTAAATCAGGCGCATTGTCCCCGCGTGATAAACAATGCCCGACGAATGAATACGATACAAGTGCGAAAAATAGGATATTCGAAACGAGTGGCGATAAATTAAAACACGACCGAAGGGAGTGTTTTTAATGGGCACGAGTTGCGAATTACCTATTCGCACATGTATCGTACAACGTTTTACAGTACATATGGCCCTTTAAATGTTCGACACAGTAACGTAATATGATACATGTGCGAATAGGTAATTCGCAACTCGTGTCGATTTAAAACACTCCCTTCGGTCGTGTTTTAATTTATCGCCACTCGTTTCAAATTTCCTATTTTTCGCACTTGTATCGTAATGTACTATTATCTACACACATCAGATCATCCTCATCTCAGCCTAAAGATGTCCACTGCTGGACAAAGGTCTCCCCCAAAGATCTCCACAACGAACAGTCATTCGCTGTCCTCAACCCTCAACCAACGGTTTTCCGGGACTTTAGGTCGGTCCATCTAATTCATTTATACTCGTAGCATACCGCGGGGGTAGCATAGTAGTTAGTGCCGTAGATAGGTAGGGCACAGCAAGTAAAACTTTAAATTACACTAAAACTAGGAGGTGCAAGCACATACATTAAATTAAAATAAGCTCATTTTGATACTTATTATGTTCAAGTCATAAGATTAAAAGCTAATTGAGTGCCTTTCTGCCCCATCGGCCATCGGTTCTGCGGGCAATGTGGCCCGCCCACTGCCACTCAAGTCTGGCAATTCTCTGAGCTATCTGGACAATTTTGTTTTTCCTGCGGATATCCTCATCATAATATAATAAATGTTATATCAACCCTTTATAATTTATAATGCGTTCAAAAACCGCATAATTATGAGCAACATAAAGGTAAACTGTTTATTAGTATTAGGACAAATTTCTTATTACTTATATGTGAAAATGTTATTATTGCGTAATAATAAGTAATGTACATGTATATAATAAAAAAATAACAAATACACAATTTCGAACATCTCTGAAAATATCTAGGAATTTGATTTAACCTCATTTCTATTAGTTATCAGCAGAAATGACGTGTTATTCGAAATGAAATGCCAACGGCAAACTGTGACCAAATGCCACAATGCTGGTCGTAACTCGTACAGGAGCTATTACGGTCGTACGAGTATTATATGTATAATACTCGCTTGTAGAGATCGCTTCCAGGGCCCTTATTCGACATGCTAAAAGTGACGTTTCGTGTTGATTTCCATTTGATGTGAGAAATATTGTGACTTGTCGAATTGCTATTATCACCACCTGTCAGTGAACAATATCCACACTAGAGGCGGGGCGTTGTACCGGAATAGTTTTTGGAACAGGTTATTTGTAATAGACTACTTTTAGCTTGTCGAGTATTTAAAAGTACGGAGTTTGATTTCTGAAATAAAACAAATATGAAACTTTTATCACCTCGTACCTCCATTCTTACCGTTACTTAAGGTAAAATAAAATTTTGTTAACAGATGGTCGTCTGGGTGTCTGTTGTATCTAAAAATAATGTAATAATATATAACAAAAATATGACAATAGATTCATAGCCTTCACTCAAAACGTCACCATATTTCCGACCCTTACCGAAATAATAAGTCGATATTTGTATAAATAATCCTTATTTGTAAGACGCCTAAGCACGGCAAATACGTAAACTGCCTATTGGGGGTCATACTCGTAAAACTGGTATTTTAGACGTACTTTTGGTACGAGTAACAGAGACGTACTTTTGGTACGCAGTCCCAGCTCTAGTCAGGATTCTAGTTGTCAAATATAAGCGTGTCGAATACGTATTAGTTAACTGTCAAATGAAATTAGATCAACGGTAGACTTTTTTGTCGATGGGTATGGCTGCCATGTTTGGATTTATGACATTTAAAAGGGGATCCTAAGGCAGAGAGTAGTTTTACCTGTACGATTTTGATTCTTCTACTGGACGCAAGATGGAGTTAGCTGCCAAATTCCGATCAGGCTGACGCAACTAGGAAGAAAAAAGTTTTGTATGGAATTTGTTTCGCAAATCATTGCCAACGAAGAAAAAGAAAACGTCAGTGCTATTTATTATGTCAAGTTTACATCAAGTCTACTGTCAGCCTAAATGCTTTGTTTGTTTTGAAGGCTTCAATGTTTTGTTCGGGTATTTCGTGTAATTTCTTTATTATTTAGTGCAAAAATCGAAAATAGTCAACCGTGATCAGAGTAAAGAGCGAGTTTGTTACAATGCCAGCGAGAAAACGGTTTACTAAGTGTGAAATATGTGGCAAGCGAGCCACTCGAGAAAATCACGAAAAAAGGGATTTTATGGCGAAATTTCCCTTGGATGAAGACTGGTAAGTATTGCTTTAAATACTTTTGACCTTATTTTGGGTCAGCAGGCTATAAACACATCGAAAATTAGATATTTTACATTATTTTTCGTTGTGAACTAGGGATGTACTATAACTATCGATAACTGTAGTTTTATTTGTATATCAGTGTAAATAATTAAATTAAATATGTGAAATTTCCTTAGAACTAAATAGCATGCAATATGACCATAATTAATTCGTCGAAGATTAATAGTGCATAAATTATCTATTACTTATGCATTAATGGTCATTAGTTAACATATTTTTTTATCTAGTGATTATTTAATATATTAACCTAAAATGTAAGAAAATTAATCTCTGTTTTTATGATAAATAAAGAAATATTATAGGACATTATTACACAAACTGACTTAGTACTAAAGTATGAATGGCATGTGTTGTGGGTACTTAGACAACGATATATATATATATATATACCCACAACACATGCCATTCATACTTTAGTACTAAGTCAGTTTGTGCAATAATGTATATATATATATATATATGTGCATAGACCTAATTTATAAGTATTTATAAATACATAGAAAATACCCATGTCTCAGGAACAAATATTCATGCTCATCACACTAATAAATGCCCGTTCCAGGATTTGAACCTGGGACCATCGGCTTCATAGGCAGGGTCGCTGCCAACAAGGCCAGACCCGTTCTCATGATTAACAGACATATAAATACATAAAAAGTTAAAGCATTGATAAAGGGTTGTTGATAACTGGATGCCGAAAAACATGATTTATAGATGCATATTAGCGCGAAATAATCAGTTGATCATCTCATTAGCAAACACATGGAATATAAACTGTAGATAAAGTCATGTTTTTCCAAGGCTGTATGTTTTCAGATGCAGGCAGTGGGCCAAATTTGTTGGGATCGAAGACCTGATACATCTTCCCATAGAAAAGTTACATTTATTCAAACATGTATGTGCACATCATTATGAAAATCAAGCATTTAATAAAATAAAAATTCGACTTAAAAACTGTATTAAAATAATTCGGGTCCACATTAAGCCCGACCAGATAGTAGTCCAATTAAGAACTATCCACTATATAACATACAACTTAAATGTGGACTCGATGCTAACCTGATTTCGAGTACAAAATTTTTAGACAGGAGCCTATGTTTCAACCCTCCCCATTTTATCGATATCGATAAGAATCGTAAGCGTGTAGCGTACTACACTATTTAAATCGCTTATGTTGGTACTATGGTTCTTTGACAGTTCTTTGTCGTACATTTTGGTAATGATTTGCGAAACAAACTGATTCCACTCGCTAGTATGGAAGTCCCGTCTCTTAAAACCTAGTGATTATATGCTCTTTGACAATGACATGCAGTTGCGTCGATGTAGATCTATCATAAAAACGTACATGTGACGCATGTGACAATTGTCCAGGATGAAAGAACACAAAATGTCAACAAGAAAACAGATTTATTATAAAATACAAATTAAATATATACAAAGCTTCATTTTAAAACCAATGGTCGTGGGTTTTAACCCCGGCTCTTAACAATGTGCATCTTGTATCATGTACCGATTGCTTTTCAGTAAAGTAAAATATATTATCATGAGGAAGATGGAGTAGCCCCAATAAGGTATATTTTCCCCTCTGGGTTAGAAGGTCAGATAGTAGTGAGACAGGGAGATATAGTGAAGAATGCGGAAAAACAAGCATTTATTGTGTTGTTAGGCTAGTTCTTTTTTTTCAAAATTTGAAAACGAACGCAACAACATGCTCAAAGCCCCCTGTGAGTCAGAATCTGTTAAATTCAGGCTTAAGACGAAACAGGAGCTGAGCCCGTACACAAATTTGAGATTTTTAGGTAAAAGGTAAAAAATATCGCCGTCGCGCTGACGAGTGTGGCACCCCGTACCTAGCTAGAGACTATCCCTTGTGTGTGTATCAATAAACCAAATTTTAGACAAATATGATACGTCTTCTTCTTCTTTGTCGTTGTACTCTTTGCAGAGCGTCGTGGTCAACTGCTGATATCAGGCGCAGATGTTGCTTGCCGTACGATTTCTCGCCATTTTTCGCGGTTGGGGGCCATTCTGGCAAATGCGTTCAGGGGACCCTTCATGGCAGATTTGATTAGGTCAGTCCATCGCATAGGTGGCCTTTTGCGCGGTCTTTTTCCGTTTGCTCTACCCTGCACCACTAGACGCTCTATGGAGTCGTTGTTCCTCCTCGAGACGTGACCGAAAAAACTGAGTATGCGGGTCTTTACGAGAGTCGAAAGGCGCTGCTTGATACGGAGTTCTTTAAGGATGGAGACATTAGTCCGAAACTCGGTCCAGGATATCCCCAGCATTTTCCTCCAGCACCATATTTCTAGGGCGTCTATCGTCTTCTTCTCTGTCTTTCGGATAGTCCAGGTTTCCGCAGCGTATAAGAATATAGGAAAAACGAGGGCCCGTACAAGCCGAACCTTCGTGGTGTTTGTGACGTTTCGGTGATACGTAGCCTATACGTAAAAACTAGCCAAGACAAATCCTTTATAATTTCAGGATTTTCTACACAACACAGAACATGGCACCCATATAGATCTCAATTCCGTTGTCGGCGAGTCAACAACGACACATATTCTTAATATTGAACTTAATTGGCTCTCATTTCACATTTATGTTTTAAATTAATTATAGGCATAGACATACCATATCCTATTGTAAGTACAAAGTTTCAGAGCAATCTAGCAAGTCATTTTAAAATGAGAGCGTAACTACATTTGTATGGAGAACCGAATTTGCTGCGGACGCACAATGTAGCATAATCGGATTAGGACCAACCTCGAAATATCTGTAACAGTCATGAAATTTATTATGTATATAAATTAAAGGCCCCTTTTTCATGCCCAAACCATTTAACATTTGGGGACCTCGAGGAATCCGAGCCATCTTGGAAAATGTGTACCATCAACACAACAGTCAACATTAAAACTTATTAAATTCTACACAAAAAAGTCCTCGATATCTTTGCAGACGGATCCCTTTGTTTGACATAATTATTGAAAGTCATAATGTAATGATAGTCATATTATCATTAGTCATAACTCTGAAACCGTTAACTTTTCAGGAATTTCCTTAGATTATCCTATAGATTGGTTAGGTTAGGTTAGGTTTGTTTTATGGCAATCCTGAAAAGTTACGCGTTTCTGAGAAAAACCAAATTATGACTAACGAAAATGCGGACAAACAATACATTATGACTTAAAACTTTATGGGAAACAATAGAGACCCCTTTGCAGAACAATACATCTTGTTATAGAGAATACTTGCTGAATCTAAGTTTAACGCTTATACACTTCCAGGGGACATTCTCTTAAAAGGAAACTCGGAGGAATATGAATTCTATTTTTAACTATACATTTGTACGTGGTCTACCCCAATATTAACATTTTACTCTACTGTGACTAAACCAGAAAGAAGGGTTATGGGTGTAAGTACTGATGATTCAGTACACCCAGTAGCTAGGTATTAGGATACTGGACGGATTTTTTTAAATGACGTATCGTTAGATTCCTCTTGCCATTCACAACCTACTTTTACTTGTTCTATTAAACAAAAATCAATACAGCCGCCTTGAGAGGACTCCGAATATTAAATCATATTTTTTCTTCTAGCGCCTAAACTATTGAGCGGAGTACAGTAAAACAGACATCAGTAGATCCACAGTTAGTATACAAGTGCTATGCAATACAAAGTTACTAAAATTAACGGAAGAAAAAGGTTTAGGGCTAAATAATACGTCATTTAAAAAATCCGTCCAGTATCCTAAGCTACAGGGTGTCCTGAATCCTCAGTACTTATACCCATAACCCTACTTTCTGGTTAAGTTGCAGTCAAGTAAAATATTGATATTGGGGTAGATTATGTACAAATGTATAGTTAAAAGTGGAATTTTTATTCTTCCAAGTTTCCTATTAAGAGAATATCCCATGAAAGGGTATAAGGGCTAAATCTGGGTTTAGCAAGTATTTTTTAAAGCAAGATCATTTTTTTTCGCAGAGATGTCTAAAACTATTTTATGTAGAATTTTATAAGCTTGAATGTTGCCTTACACGATTATTGAATAAAGAACGTAGATTTAGAGTAAAACGCGAATTTCTCCTGGATGGTCCACATTTTCCAAGATGGCTGCGGTTCCTCGAGGTCCCCAAATGTCAAATGGTGTGGGCATGAAAAAGGGGCCTTTAAGGGGCGTATATACATACCAAATTTCATGACTGTTCAGACATTTCGAGTTTGGTCCTAATCCGACTGTGCTAATGCCACTATGTACGTAAACTGTAACTGTACTGCGGACTCAACCTTCACGTTATAATTTTTTAAGTATTAACGTTGACATAGTAACGAAAATAATAAACACGTCAATTGAAGTAAACAATATTATTATATGCAAGAAATTTTTGCAAAATAGGTACATTAATGATTAATATGTAAAACACCATTAATTATTGAATTAAAATTATGATTTTGTGTTAAAAAATATGAGACCAATTATACAACCCGATTACACGGGCTACATATTAAAAATGATTATCATGGAAACAGTAAATATACACAGGTGAACAAAGTTATAGTAAAATAGGTGCATAATTTCAGAGCTTGCCTGGCCCACCTGTACCACCTACCATGACCACGGCCGTCTCCTACTATTATTTTTTTCTAATACCTATGGCCTTACATAGTATTCCATGTTCTTGATCCAGAATTTAAACCCTTAACTACATATTTGTGGCACTTGGGGTTGAATTTGAAACTCTAGGGCACTAGCGTGGCTCTATGAGAGCGCCTTATATAGGCTTCTGGTGACCAGAGGATCAGCATTGTTAACCAGCGCGGAAATGCACCCAGCCTTCTGGGCACCCTACCGAGCGACCAGAATATAGGGCAAATATTTTATGTATTTGACTACGTTTTTGACTTCAGTGTTTTTATCATGTTTTATATTTAAACTTACAGATGTCGAACTATCAGCAAAGTTTTTGAAGAGGTGTAGTTTTTATATTTCCTGGTACCAAACTGATACAGGAAATTGGAACATCAGTAAATAATCTACACCGAAGACAATGAAATATAGTCACATAATACTTTAATGTTTTATTTTATTAAAGAAATCGGTAAAAAAATGTGTTAACTGAAAAAGATAAATTTTATTTTATTTGTAGTTGAATAACAAAATATGTATTTAATCTCCTTTTAACATAGGAATTCTCTTTGTGTAGGTACATATAAATAATAGGTACTTAGGTCTTGGTAAGTAATATAGACAGTACAGTAGGTCTTATCTTAATAATTTGAGATCTCATACATGCGTTCCGATATATCTGATGGCGACTGTACATACAATGGGGTCGCGTATACGAGTACAAAGAGCATTAAAATAGTTGTTGATAGACCAAGTGAGCGAGCTACTATGGTACCTATCTTTATATCAATTTTATGCATTATGTAATAGCGCAATACAGAAATTTTTTTTGACAAATGTAGTATTATTTTTATAGTAATAAAGGTTATTCATGAACCATCTCGTAATTTAAAAAAAACGGACTATCTCTAAATCATATGCCTTATATTTACAGATGTGTTAGGTTACAACTTGGTTCGTGAATGTGGTTTAGAAGCAACTTGAGACTGGGTGCGGAGTAAATTGCATCAATTTTTTTTACAATTTTGAGCGTTTATAGGAGAATATGTGGAGCGAGCATTATTCGACGTGTAGGTGTGGGTTCAACAAAAAGATCGCATGTCAATAGTTCTTTATTGTCGTTAAAATTCAATTAATAATCGCCTTTATCGACCATCAACTGTGTGGTCACTTTTTAATTGATTGACGTTGTCAGGTACAGTTTCACTACTCGCCGCCGCATTGTTCATAGCGCATTACTTATCCTATCGAATACAAGATGTCGCTGATTCCTGTAAACTTATGTTTAAAAAAAAAAGACGCTTTACTCTATGCCATATATTGTAGGAAAGGAAGGGTATTCCCTGTCGTACGTCAAAAAATCCAAGATGGTGCCCAAGCCCATGGACAATAAAGTCTAGCAATAAAATCAACACTTGTCAAAATTTGACATTAGCAATCCACAGTCAGGTGACAATCAAATCAAACCGAACCACTTCGAGTTCAGAGCCATTTCAAACTATATAGTAGTAATAAACAAAGTTGATTTTTGTTTGATTATTTTTTCTATGAATGAGTTTTGATTGTTCCAAATGATAATATCCACAGTTGATAGAATCAACACTTGATACAATCAACATGCGATAGAATCAAGTGTTGATTTGATGTGGACGCGAAATTTGACAGTTGTGCATCTCGAATAAGGCCCCAGCTCGTGTCATAAGCCCACACTCGTATGTCATGCCTTTCATTATGTAGCAGTCACATAAACTACTTACTAGAGTCAGACCAAGCTAAGTTGGCAGCGATTTTGATATTATTTTAAACGTCAAACTTCTATGACGTTAACACGTGCACCGTCTGGGCTATCAAAATCGCTGCTAACTTAGCTTGGTCTGACTCTATCCTATTAGCTTAACGGCGCTTTAAGACTAATCAATCAGACTATCCAGTACATAATTGAAGACTGCCCCATATTGCGCTATACTGCCGGTCCTCCAGAAGACCTGATATCCCTGTGCGACGAAGCCATCAAATGGCTGACTGGTCTTTGTGTTGACATTTATAAATGTTTGGTTATTATGTGCTTCTGTATTATGTTATGCCATACGATTAAATAAATAAATAAGACTAATCAATAAAACAAAAGCATAATAAACCGTTCTTACAAAAAAGTTACAATCGGAATGTACGTACGTAACATTTGCCTGCTGGTTTGAATGTGTCTCCGGCATATAAACCAGGCGCATTGCCACCGCGATCAGCATCCACTATGGCATACAATAGAGCTTTCAGATTTACGGCGCCTTTATAGGGAGATCAGAGATCAATAAAAAAGCATTTAAGTACCTACATTAAAAACCGTTGGTAGCCGAGCGTAAGAGCTTGCGACTTTCAATACGGTCGCGGGTTCAACCTCCGACTCGTACCAATGAGTTTTTCGGGATATATGTACGATATATCATTTGATATTTATTTATCAGTCGCTTTTCGATGGAGGATAACATCGTGAGGAAACTGGACTAATCCCTATAAGGCATAGTTTCCCCTCTCAGATGGAAGGTCAGTCGCTTTCATAAAAACTAATGCCTACGCCAATTCTCTGGATTAGTTGCCAAGCGACCCCGGGCTCCCTTGAGCCGTGGCAATAAGTCGGGACAAACGCTAGAAAGAAGAAAATGTTTATACCTACAAGACTTTACACAACATTTCTTTCTACATATTTACCCACACATATGAAAGCAGAGGTACATATGAGAGATTACAACCCTAGTTAGTTAGTCTTGTCGGGCGATTTCCGCAAGTCGATGACCATTGTGCCTATTTTCCGTGGAAAAACGAGGTGGCGCAACTCTAACCACCCCTCCTTTCCTCCGCGGGCTATTAGCAGTTCAATCGGCTGCAATTTACAATATTTATAGAGTAATACCTACACCTACACACCTACATCTTTTCTACAGAGATCACGGCCCTTCTCTAAAACGCGACTGATAGGCAACGCCGACAGCCGCGGCCGCAGTCGCCGCAACAATGCCGCGGGCTATTAGTGGCGGCATTCGTCAACACGTGCTCCAGTCCAATCCGATGTACTTTACGATATTTACAGACCTGTTTATGGACGTCAAAATAGAACGAATATTTCCTTTGTCACATCAACTTTTCAAATCGGAATTATTAATTATCAGTTAAAATTATGTACGAATGTGGAAACAGTTTAAAAAATGAAATAATTTTCTTTGATCCCTAGTTATAATATGAGAATGAGGTATCCAGGATGAAATAGGTAGGCAAGAGAATTTTAGGGATGAATGTTGATGGACGGAGAGCGGATGGTAGACCCAAAAAAAGATGGATGGATTGTGTGAAAGAGGATATGAGAAAGAAAGGAGTGAGTGCTGAGGTGACGAAAGATAGTGGAGAATGGAAGAGAAGAAAATGTTGTGCTGACCCCACATAACGTGGGATAAGGACAGAAAGAAGAAGAATGAGGTATCCAGGTAAGTCAACATCTTTCATCAAGGTCTTTCATCTTCAAAAAGTTTAATGTAAAAATCTATTTTGAATAAAAACATTTCCACTTTTGATTCAAACTTTAAGCTACGACAAATATTATGTCCAGATACTTACAATGTGGATCGGATATATTAGTCATATCGAATTGGGCCGTAAGTTTGGCTCTATCCTCTTCGGTTTAAAATGAGAAGTTGTCAACGTATTGTATCGCGCTGTGATGTGACGCTCGCGACGCTAAACGAACGCGTCACACGCGTTAATGACCGCCCTGACGCCTAAACCGATGGCCCGCCGTCGCCGTCGCCACTTCGCATGCGACAATTTGTCGACGGCGATAAACGAGCTATTAATATGTAGACGATCACACAACACGCGGGAATTCGAGCTCAAACTGAAACATTTTAACTAAATCTTCACTTTAATTGGTATTGAACTAAAATATATTCATGTTTCTAAGGTCAGTTGAAAATCGTGTAGAACGTGGTTCAAATGAAAGTTACTTATATCTTATACCTTTAAACGAGCAATTCTTGTATATATATATGTATATATATTTCTGTGATCTCGGAAACGGCTCTAACGATTTCGCTGAAATTTGGTATATGGGGGTTTTTGGGGGTATACAATCTATCTAGATTAGTCTTATGTTTGGGAAAACGCGTGTTTTCGAGTTTTCATGCGTTTTTCTTTTGACGCAGAATATGGTCACTAAGTTCGTATTGCCGGCTACTGTCCGTCTGGTCCAGCGGGTTAAGACGCGGACTGCTAAACGAGTGTTACGGGTTCGAATCTCGCCCGGTGACTAACTTTTGTTTTTTTTTTATATGTTCAAGTTTATATATAATCTTTTAATTTTTATTGTTTTAGACAAGTTTAATTTAGTAAAAAATGTAGTTAAGATTATCACCTATACACCACCATATTACAATAAATAGTTATAACCGAGCAAAGCTCGGTCGCCCAGGTACTAAAATGCTTATGTGTGTAATACCTATTGTCTTCTATTACCGCGAAAGTTACTAATTAAATTTAACTATTTTTCCGTAAACATATCATAAAGCCTCGTATGATGCATTCAAAAATTGCAAATTACGGCAACCATAACGATAAACAGATTTGTTAGGATAAACTTCTTATCTATTAATATGTTAATATTGCATAATAACGTCGATAT
Organism: Cydia pomonella; assembly: GCF_033807575.1. NCBI lineage: Eukaryota > Metazoa > Arthropoda > Insecta > Lepidoptera > Tortricidae > Cydia > Cydia pomonella. The sequence goes on along the minus strand of NC_084709.1, from coordinate 25,176,013 downwards.
TGATTTCATAATGGCACCAAATTTTTGAATTTCGATCGGTTTCATCAATCGAGATCACGATTCATTCGAAATTAAATGTAGGTAATTAATTACAAACATCAAATGCTATAATGACGATCTTGACATGCGGTTACTGATGGAGACATCATAGAGAGCTTATCGTATGTGTGCGAAACTGATGTCTAGTTACCTACATATTAGTTATCATTCACTTTCAGGATCAAATGAAAAACCAATTGCATTTTGTCTCTAAACGTCTCACGTGCATTAAGATCTCTGTTGCCACAGTTTACAAATCCAGAGAGAGTGATTACGTCGTTAATATCGGTCCAACTGTCCCCGGCGTCCTCCGAGGGCGTACGGGGAATACTAAGCAGGTGACGATTGTCTTCCGTGTCTGCTTTAATGTGTCCCCTGTAGCTTCTGCTTAGTAAATTTAGTATGCGAAGCCGCGAATAGAGCGATAAAACATTGCAGTCAGAGCTTATGGTGGTTGTTTATGTAATTAGATGTAGGCCCATTGATTGTAATTTAGCTTAGGGTACGATGGAACTGGTGTAGTCTTAAGAGTCCCTAAATATAAATGAATAATAAATAAAAAAGATTAAGACTTCGGTTTAAAGAATCTTTATTTGTCTAAGAAGAAATTGCAGAAATACACAGACTTCCAAGCCTTACTGCTGCAGTGTGCGGCGCGACATTGCTGCCGACGGCACTGTTGCCGCCGATGACACACCGGGGTGTGCAAAAAATTGAAACATGAAATTGAACAACCTTTTGAATAGGTATGACTCAAAAAAACGTTTAAGGCGCTCTTATAGACAGATTTTAGGTTTTTGAGGGGGTGAAGCAGACGAAGTGGTAAAGCAGGCAGGCGGGCGCCCCGCGCGCCGCGCTCGCAGCAAGCCTACGTCCTTATTCTGACGCCATCCGTATTCTGGTTTGTTAGTTCTGGGATCTTTTCCGGAAATTTATATTGATAATGATTTAAACTTAATGAAATTAAAAATTTGATAATTATATATAATACTAGAGTATACCGCGGCAAATTGAGAACCTAGTAAAATGATACCAAATCGTTTTGTGTCGAAATAATATTACTTACTAATTCAGACAAAAGTTACAACTGTCTGCTTTAAATCATATATAGATACCTATTCAAAACGTAGTTGACCTTAAAAATGCAATAGAAGTCAATTTCGGGCAAGTAGTGAAAAAAGGAAGAATACTAGCAAAGCTAAGTCATTTGTGGAAGTGAACGTAAAAAGGTAGCATGTTTTTGCTAGTATTGAGATAACTGGAAACAAGCATAAGGTATGCACAAGCATATGTAGCTCCAAAAAGTCGATAAATTATGCTATCTTCTCAAAAAAGAACCATGACTCTAACTGTAACGACTATTTCTATATTATTTTTTGAATTGACGACAATGAAGACGATTATAAATTTTAAATGCAAAAGTCGAGAAAACTGCTATTATTATTTATTACTTAAAGTTTATAATGGCAAAAATGCACTTATACTACTACTACTACTACTTCGAAGTTATATAGTAATGAGTATAATTGACTGACTTTAATTAATGTCTAATAAAGAATCAGTCTGTTGTCTGTCTACTCTGTCTGTAATCAAATATTACAAGTATATTTGACCCACTGAGGTTTCAGATGAAGTTGAAAATCTGCATACATATGTAAGTAGGGTGACAATGAAATATTATGGTACCATCGAGCTGATCTGATGCATGAGAGAGGAGGTGGCCATAGGAACTCTGTGTCAAAATATCGCAACCAAATTGCGTTTGAGGTTGTTAGAATTGTCTCAATGAGTATTATTTTCCTTTGGAAAGAACTGTTAAGACCTGTTCCGTAAAGTTAATTAACATACAAAACTTTCCGATGAACAAAATTATTTTATCGTCAACTATGTTATTTATCCCTTCAAGTGGTGGCCCACCACTCACGGGTCGATGCGATAGCCAGAAAGCTGTCGGCCAACAGAGGGTGGTTAGTGAGGTGTTGCCATATTTAGTGGCAAAATTAAAGGCTTTGAAGTATATTTACGCTCTTCTAGCGCCCAAAAGTAGCTAGCAAGTTAGACAACGAAAACATAGATACACACGCTTGTTAACGCTTGGTTGCTAAGGACCGTTCATCCGGGATCGAACGCCTAGATCGAGTTCTGTCTTGATTTTTAAAGAGGTTATTTTGTAAATACACGGTACCCTCGAAGAAACGGAAAGATTTTAACAGTATATTCCGGATCGTATTTAGAGGCAAAAATGTCATATAAACTTTTTTAATTCGCCTAGTTTCAGAGTTAATACCAATTAAAAAAAATATTTTTCGTTGTGTTTTAGTGCATAACGCCTTTTTGATGGCTATGTCGCCAGTCGCCACTTTGGGACCTAGTCTAGACTACCTTCTTGACAGATATCAAAGTCACAAGGTACCATTTGAATAGACTTAGTTTTACGAAAAAAAATGTACCAATTTATATTCATCCATAAACATACAAAAAGTAAAAAAAAACACATTTTTTTTTTGCGGAATTGACTTAAACTTGTACATGAAATTCTTCTTATGACCTCAGGAATACGTGGTTAAAAAAAATCCGTTTCATCACGGGCACTTTTTATGACTTAACCTTTGAATTTTAAGCCCTACGTAGAAAATTAATTAACAATTCTCCTCCAATCATAACTTTGTTTTGTGGTGGTAGTCATTTTTAATAAGGAAACTGTAAAAATGTCACTGTTGCTAGGTTTGATTAGTTAGGTGCATGTGGCGAAATGCATAAACATTACAATAATTTAACAACAACAAGGACAACTTCAACAGAAGGACATGATGTCACGATCCTCAGCATTGAGGGACCAAGAAGAAGAAGACAATAATTTAATTGTTCTATTCGAATAGCGTATTTAGTGCTTATTCTAACGATATATGCTTCAATATATACTTTTATACATAGATAAGCTTAAATAGTTGAATTTGTAATATTCTCTAAATCCGCGCTGAAAACCCGACGGGGCCCCGCCACGTGACTACTTTTTACGTTTTGGCTTCTGCCACTTGAAGGGATATACTATAGGCCTTGACTAGTGATTCATTTCAAAATAAACTATTTTAATATATACATATTACACATAAGCACCCTAATGCAAAAATGAAGAAAATATATTTTGCAAAACTTTCGATCGGTTTTTTCCACTTATATTTTGTATTGGCAGGAAAAATAGTAAAAGCATATCACAAAGACATAACAAGGTCCAAGGTTTTAAAGAAGAAGGTAAAATTGGCTGAGACCTGAAATTGACGGCAGAGTGTCATCAAAATTTATACTTGAAAAAAGAAATAAAATGTCACCAGTTTTCATTTCATACAAAACAGAAATAGCATGGTATAAAAGTATTATACCAAACTTTTACAAAGGACTTTATGTTTAACATTATCAAAAATGGAATTTAGTGACATTCTTGAATTTACAGAATAATTAACCAGTGAAATAAAAATATTGGCGAGAGGTACAAATATATACGAACTTCCGAACCGAGTACTTGCAAAATTTTGAATGGAATTTGAAGGGTAAATATCACTGCTCACCTTACAAAATAAAATAGTTGATATGAAAGTTAACAAACCAGAAATACCAAACAAATTCAACACTTATAACATAAACTATTACAGCCATTTGAGCACTTCCACAAAAACGTGAAATGGTACCTTTCACTAAGCACTATTTAAATCCCACATATTTAAATCCAGTATATCTCCTGCATCCTGTATGTGTTAAAAATGAAGCTGTTCCAATATAATGACTTATATAAATTAAACAAGCGGATTAATTTTATTTGTTTACGTTTAAAAATAGGTATTCAATTTGATTATTACTGTAATAGCCATTTAAAATATTATTTTACCTAAATTGATAATTAAAAGTAGGTACCCCTCACGAAATAAGTACTACTGAATTTTATACTTAGCAGTGTTTTTTAAAATGTACATGTATTTTACCTTCCTCGTATTAAAAATGAAAAGTAGAGTGTTTAACTCGGGTGCAAGGCACCATTTCATCATTTGGATCGTGGCTGTATGCCGGACAGGTGCGTGTGTAAAACTTGTCAAAAAAGATAATATGACGGATGGATGTCTGAAATGTCACCGTATTTAAGAATCAATTAGCTTAAAAATTAGTTTTTTCTTCGTAAGAGTGATGAAAACATTGTGTGTATAACATATTTGTGTATTTATAGTGTGATTATCCATTTTATGTAACGTCCGCTATACTAGCACAGGCCCGACGCTGACAGTGGTCACGGGCGTACTGGGGTACTGACGGTATTGCCGCGCAGGGTAACGTTTAGTAGACAAAATGTTGAATTCATAATTATGAATGAAAAATTTAACGCATCGATAAACTGACAAGCAAAATGTTAGAGTAACTTAAAAGCTATTGAATGAAGTAAATTTCATATTGATATTCATCATAGTACTTCTAAAATATCGAAATAAATACAGTTTTAAGCATATTTTCAAAGCAAAAATCTATCGAGAAAAAGATGAGCCATCGTGTTTCTGACAAGCATACGGCTAGTTCAAAGACTGAAGTTATACATACTAGAAAATAATCGATGAAATCCTTGTACAAGCCTGTAAATATCGATTTAAAAATAGCGCATTTTACTATACACCGCGCCTTAACGTCAATGTCTGTCTGCCTGTGGCATCGTAGCTCGCAAACGGATGGACCCATTTCGATGCGTTAATTTACGTGAAAGCGAGTTTTCTTGCGGTGGTTGTTAGCTATGTTTGATAAAAATCACAGTTTGAAGAGTATCAGCTCTTTTCCAAAATGATGTACTTACGGCATTCTTGGCACAAAATAGTTTAATTGCATGGAAGCTTTTAATTTTTTTTTAATTAACAATTATGTCGTGTGTGTTGACTGTCACATAATGAAGTAATGGCCCTTATGTAAAACAAGCTGGACGAGTATCTGACGTAGATTGAGTGAATTCGTTTTTATAGTTCCGATATAGGTAGGTAAATATTCGATTACATGATGGACGGCATCATTTAGCTACATTATATAAATACTATTGAATACCTCCGCCATATATTTACCTTTACAACGAACAGTGGCGTTAGCTGGCGTAGCGTGACCTAATCTAGCCGTGAGCGAAGTCGCATCTGCGAGGCCCCTTTCTTTCAATGTGTATTCCCAAGGTACAGTCAGCGTCAAATACTTTGTAGCAGTCAAAGTGGCCAAATAGTTCGGTACACCATACTAAATATATGGTGTACCGAACTATTTGGCTACTTTGGTTGCTACAAAGTATTTGACGCTGACTGTACCTAATAGAAAGGGTTGGCTCATGTGGGATGGGGCTACTTTAAAAGTGTGAGGCCGGGCCGTGGGCGAGGTTCCGCTTCGCCTACGCCTAGCTACGCCACTGAAAACAAATATACATGGTAGAGGCTCTGTGTTCAATGGTACGTTAGGGTTCCGTAATCAAAAAAGTGCGTTTGTGCGAAGGCTGTACTGTTTTTGTCACTGGGCGTCTGCTCATCGTCCTGTGTACCAACACCCCAAATGAAAAGCTGTGAGACCTAGATTAAGATGTACTAACACTAGTATTGTAAGTCTGTATATAACTAACAATCTATGGGCAAACTGGCCTGAAATAAAGTATTTAATTTTTAAAAAAAGTACTTCGTGTCTGCAGAGGCTTTATTTGTTAAGCCGATAACTGAAAAATTACTGAACCCAGTAAGAATCGAGTTCTATGAAAGGTCCACCACTGCTACTGCCCCGCAGCCCTTCCCCGGTGCAGCAAGAATGCCCCGCGCGCGGCGGCGCGGAATGCGCGCGCCGTGGGAACTACGCCTGCGCCCGCGCAGTTTATTTGGGATTTCTGCGGAATATATCACCGAGACAACTGTCCGGAGGTAAGTAAAGGTCGCCGCTTCCGCGAGCCGATGGTACTTTGCAAAAATCGGGTATTTTATAGTTTGAAATAGGTATCTAAAGTTGAATTAATCCAGCAAAAAATGTCGGTCAGTTGGAGTACTTCGTTCACGTCATTCAGTCCATTTGTCCGGCTGACTGTCTGTGTCTGCGAGCTCTACTTCAAGAACAGGTAACAGGTAGACAGTTGAAATGTTCTCAGCCTGTATTTATATAATTTTATACTTTACGTTGCATGTATATGTGGTTAACGTTAAATGCTACATTTGCTACTTAACGCAAACTTTCATTTTACAACATTTAAAGTTTCATTAAGTACAATTATTTATAATGATTGACGGTAGAGTCGTTGTCGCTCTCATAAGTACGTTTCCCTTCCTTTATGCGCTTGATTAACTCCGACAGGAGCATTAAAGTCCCGACGACTCTATCAATTACGAGCTGAAGCTTTTATGAATATCGTCATTATTCTTGGAGCGGGTATATGTAGCGTCGAGCGATGTAGCGCCGTGAATCAATCCGTGCTCTGTGCTTCCTGAAATAACAGAAGCGAGGGAGGGCGGGGGCCTGTCTAACTTTGTAAGTTCAATACAGAGTGTAAATTACTTGAATTTAATTTATTTGGTGTGTGCAATATAATAGCAGTCAAGTAGAAATGAAAATTAAGGGCAAATGATAACTTTAATCACATTGGAACTTTGTTTACTAAACACTTATTTTTCTGCCTTACTTAACGTTCGGATATATTTCATTTATTATTTTTACTATTATATATTTATCAAACCGGGTCATTCACGTATTTTGAGCCGTTCGTGAAGATACTCCTCGTAAATGTCCAGCAATCGTCGACTTAAAGAACGTGAGTGACCCGGTTTAATACATACATATATTTAATATAATTTGAAACCGGGTTATTATGCAATATAATCGAAAAAATGCAATGGTGTATAATTACTACTACGTAAATTGAAATAGCGAATGAATAAAAACCGGGCAAGTGCGAGTCGGACTCGCGCACGAAGGGTTCCGTACCATTATTTACAAAAACGGCAAAAAAAAAATGTTTGTTGTATGGGAGCCCCCCTTAAATATTTATTTTATTCTGTTTTTAGTATTTGTTGTTATAGCGGCAACAGAAATACATCATCTGTAAAAATTTCAATTGTCTAGCTATCACGGTTCATGAGATACAGCCTGGTGACAGACGGACGGACGGACGGACGGACAGCGAAGTCTCAGTAATAGGGTCCCGTTTGACCCTTTGGGTACGGAACCCTAAAAACGGGCATTCTTTTTCAAACGTACATCTACAATCAATCTCATCCAGAAAATATTATGAAACTATCCTTTACGGCGATGCTCCTCGCTGTCTGTAGAGTGTAGGTGCTGTGGTCTATCACTCGCCTCATTCGGACTTGTTGTTCATTTATTACTGATTACCTGATTTGGTCGCTTGCTTGAGGTTCTAATGATAGGCAAACCATGACTGTTTATCGTATGTACATTTGTTACATCGATTTATTTAGTAAAACATTAATTCTATTTTTGTTTGAAATTATTTTCAGTGGCAGATAAAGGTTTTTCATCCCCATAATAATAAAATATGTAGCTAGATTGTAGTGGGCCGTGGGGGCGGCACCGGCGCGGCTCGCCGCTCGTAACGGTTTGTTTGAACACATCCTGCGTTTTTGCGATTGTCTCGCGTTTCAGTCGCACCGCGCCGCGACTGTCGCTAATGAGTGCACGGCCATTAGCGGCGGCTGTCACACCGCCGACTAACGAGCGTAATGGCATTATGTGACGTGTGTGATTTAATGTCACAAACTACCATGTGTTGGCGGAGCCCGGTTAGTATTAGGGCCTGTTCTACCCAACTACTATAGTTACAAGAGGATGTAAAGGAATTGTTCATAAGCGTCTGTCAAATCCAAAATGCCGCTGATTATCCTTTGTGTCTATGCTTTATTTTATAATTTGTGTTTGTCGGAAAGAAACAAAAACAACACAGTTTTGCTTTATAAATAAATAAACATTATAGGTAGTACAATCTTACACAAATCAACGTAGCCCCACAGTAAGCTCAAAGGCTTGTGTTGTGGCTGCTAGACGATTATAACAAGTACCTAATAATACATGAAATGGCATTATGTTGAAATCGTGTCATAAGAATGATTAAGACACGATTTAGATCTTGGAAAGATTTTTAATAGATCGATAACTGAACGACATGTCAAAATTGACGTTTATTTCGATTCCGCTGTGATCCCAATTAAATGTATCTACGATATTTTTAACGTCAAAGTGACGTTGGTTGCCCGAATCGAGCTGCTTCTGTCGACGACATATAAACGATAGCTAAATGAGAACTTATCTATCTTCGAATCGAGCCGTTAGGCAAAGTACCAATCGTTAACGCGCCGTAGCGTAGCGTAGTCATCTCTCTCTCTCTATCACTTTTTCCTATTAGTGCGACAGTGACGATTGGCACGTTGACTATACGCACCCATGTCCTTTTTTAGTGAGTCATAAAGTTACCGAGACACTTTGTCTTTACCTACTGTCCGCCGCCCCCCTGACCACAGCTCACGTCATCAGCTCAACTTGTCCGCTTTTTATGAGACCGACACGACGACATAATCGGTGTCATTAATGACGTCTAACGAGGCTCGGTTCATTAGCGAATGCCCCACGTGTGCAGCATGCGGGTTGGGCACTTGGGGTTGGGGGTGTCACATCAAGAGAGCCGCGGCCGCTTGATTTCCTATAGGGCAAAAAATTAGAACAAGAATCTGCTTATGATAAATGGTTACACAACTTGTATTATTCGTACCTTTATATGTAGGGTTTACTTTACAATGGACATTTCATTCCAATATTGACAAACAAATTAGCTTGAACCCTAAATGACTCAACAATTAAAGTCCGTGACTGTACTTGTTACATTTTAGAAGTTCATTTCAGTACCTATCTCTTCAAAATAAATTTATACTTTAACAATTCTTTGTAAAAATCATCATTAAGATATATGTAAAAATTAGGAATAAATGAATTACCTATGCCTATTTATCTCAGACGTATAAAATCCATATTTTGGTTATCATTAGTTTTTTTTTAAAGAATCTTTAGTCAAATGAAATATCAGATCACACACCTAACGAATCTAACGATATATTGATTTAAACCAACACGATTTTCGTACATAGTTAAAAAAAAGTCCCGTATTCGTTTTAAAACTATGAATCTAACGATGTTATTCGAAGTCTTCATTCGCAGTAGGTAGGATTTGTTTCGATGTCTGTAAAACAAGTAACACTAATTAGCCTATCCGTGTTGCGCTTATCGCGTCGAAAACGACAAGATATAACGCTTTGGTCTCTTGACGTCGCGCGGTGGCAGAAATTGACAGCTGTAACCATAAGCCGGTGGGGTGGCGGGTGCAGATGTGCGGTAAGGTACCTACTGTAAAACCACGTAACTATAGTCTAGTACTACAATTATGGTTCACAAGTTTAATGTCTAACTAAGTATGAAAACAATGTTCTTTCTAGTTTTGTAAAAGTTTTTCTTCCATTTATAAAAATATCTTTCCTTAGCACTACACATTTCAAATGAAAGTGACACCCATTTTGAACCATAAGTTGGGTGGTTTTACGGTACAGAAAATTTTCGAAATCAAGGGTAGCTTCTTTATGGAAATGGGAAATTTCGAAACAAATATGAGGTTTCCAAAAAATTCTAATGCGAAAATTTCGCAATTCGGAAACTCTCCGACGGCACATCTCCACTGGTGTGCATTCTCGCAGTGTCCCACCTACGCCCACTTATTTTGTATGCTCTAAAAGCATTATCCGATGTCATAGATTCTGGTAAATTGAAAGCACGATGCATTATAGAGTTGGACAGCGAAATATGCGGTCGGGCACAACTAACCGGCGGCGATAAGCGGCGCCGCGAGATCGTATATCAGTGTCAGCGGTAGGGCTGCGGCTGGCGAGCGCTGTCGGCAATGGGCCTGAACTACCCCCACCCCCTTACCTATTTACCTACCCCCTTCTCCCTCCTAAACGTACTCTCCAGCAGGCTTTGGATATATCTACTGCCCAATGTCCATCCATACGAATGTCAATGATACGGGTTTAAATACAGTAGGTACAGGTTTAAGTGACAGTATTTCGCCCTAGATTACCCGTCCCGTTCTAATTAATACAGCTAGAAAATGGCGGATAGTCTATCTCGCAAGCGAAATACTGTCACTTAAACCTGTATTGTATTTAAACCCGGATCATTGACATTTGTACGGCGTGGCAGTTGATGTATCAACGTGTATAGCAGGCTACGCGAAAGTTTGAGGTTCGCGTCATTTTACGTCAATGAGCTGTGTCTAAAAACCCACGGCTCGGAAAACCAATAACATAAATATAAAACATTCGCATAACCAGTCACGAACGTAATTCTGCGGGTTCACATATATGTATTTGCCAAAATATCAGTGATGGGCTTTAGCGTTTTCAGGTTATATGTACATAGATCCAACCCGAGTAGCCTTAAAGTCAAAAATTCTTGTTTGTTAGGACTAATATTGCTAAGTGTTATTGCACACCTCACACAGTTTAAAATATACAAGCACCTACAGAAACACAGAAGTACAATGTATCCTCTTCTTATTGCCTGAAAAGCTAGTAGGTGGCGATTGATACTTAATTGTAACTTAGTTTGAATCTCACACGACTTATTTTTGAAAGTCGCAGTTTACCCTATTATAACAGCTATCATGAGTATCTAACAGCAATGCGTACTACGTACCTAAGTAATGCCTCAACGTCACCGTGAGGTCCGTGGGCATGACAACAACAATCGCCTCATAGATATACGTTCGTATGAATCATCTACTTAGTGCTCCGTGCAGGCTTTGAGCAGTTTGTTGCAGCCCTGTGCGCTCGCGCAGATCGCGCGATGATAGCGCGATTAACTCGTCGACAAAGCTGCGCCCGCGCACCCCCCTCCCCCTCGCACCCCTCGACCGGCCGGCAAGGGACAATCGCGCCCAAATCTCAAATTACAGCCTTTTATTTTGCTTCGCGGTTTATTTATTTGTGGCTAACTTTCCCAGCGTTTTTGTATTACTTTAGATTGCCGTCGGAATGTGAGATTTCCTCTGATAAATGTAATGCCTACGTACACTCGTCGACACTGTTAACTGACAATTCGCAAAACTTGTTAAAGAGACATAAATAAGGTACAGTCGACATCAAAGGTATTTTTTTTGCCTTATAACAAGGGAGTGTAGGTGGTATGGCAGCTGTGGAATGGCGCCGTTGGTACTTGTGGCTACCATGATATGAGAAATATCTGTTTTTCGATGATAACTTTTATGGTGTTGACAAATAATCATAAAATTTGGGAAGGATAGTCTCGAACAGATTCCCAAGAACAAGAAGATCCTTACTAATTTTTATAGATTTTTGTTCGGACAATAAAAAGGTATAGTCGAAAAACATAAAATTCTCATGTCATTGTCATGTCAAAAGTATTGGTGTCGTTCCACTATGCTGTTTTATTCATTTAGTGTGACTTAAACTTTAAAAAATGAAACATTGAACAAACTAATTCTACTCGTACAAAGTGTGCCTGCAACAAAGATATGTCAATAGTTCATTTAAATGTAGTGAAGAGTATGCTGAGCATTTGGACAAGATGTGTCTGGCATCTATTGTAGGCTATGTGTGTTCGACCGCATGAAAATGAACTCTAGTCCCATCCTACTCCACCATTCCGCTCCGCGTTCCCACGCCTTCCTGTAGATTTGAGAGCAGATGACCCTATCTCTCACCCATGCTGTTCAAGTAGAGGTCCATAGGTGTGTGTCGTAGCTGCCCTTGGAGGCTCGGCATGCTAATGTGCTTCGTAGCAACGTCGTAGCGCCGTCGTAGCGCGTAGCACGCAGCTAGGTGCACGGGTATTATTACTTTCCGTACGTACTTAAGTACGTACGTATAGATAGTACGCAATGTAAGGTATCTTTGAGTCTTAAAATTTAAGGAGAAGCAAAGGCGATGACGTTACATTAGAATTCTATAGCAACCGGCGGTCGTATATTTAGCATTAAGTCCATCTTTTGTATTTCATGATCCTTTTTGTGCAATAAAGTTTAACATAAATTAATAAATAATAAATAACCTATGGGTGGACGGAAATGAAGAACTTAAGTATAATATAACAGTTAACAGGTAGGTAGTACAAAAAGTTAAAATATGAGAAAAATGATAATGATGAAATGTCAATTTAATAAATGCACCTATAAAGGTGCATGAACGTTGCGTGTGGCACGGCCAGCAGCTTTACTTGCGGACACTGCACACTTATACGACTAGCGGCCCGATGCAAAGAATGAGATACGATAACGATAAGTTCTGGTTTAGATAAGTTCTCATTTAGATATCGTTTGTATGTCGTATAATTGACAGAAGCTGCTCGATTTGGGCAACCAATGTCACTTTAACTTTAGAAATATCGTAGATAGATCGTATTGGGATCACAGCAGAATCGAAATAAACGTCAATTCTGACATTTTGTTTAGTTATCGATCTTTTAAAGATCTTTCTAAGATCTTAAACGTGTCTTAATCATTCTTTGAATCAGGCCGTGAGTTCTTATTTACTGAAGGTATTAGGCGTAAGCGTTTTTAAAATAAAAAATAATAGGACATGTAACACCTTTTATGTAGAGTCTGTGCGGAAAGAGAAGAGTCGTGGAATGTATGGGGCCCAATAAATTCCACGACTCTTCTCTTTCCGAACAGATTCTAAACCCTTTCTATGCGCAAATAAATGATTATGAGTTATGAATCAATGTTGCAGCTCATTGAAAATAATGTTTCGTTCGGACAATGTGAATATGCTCTTGGGAGGCGCTTATAATGTCAGCCGATCTACAACCATACGACAAGAACCATACCTATGCGTCAGACACTGTTCAGGTTGTTTATAGATTGGGTTACATTATTTTAATAGTTTCATCATATTCTTTAATTACATCAATTTTGTTTTAAAAATATTTCAGTAGCCATAAGTAGCGGAATTTAGGATCAATATGTACCTAAATTGTAGAAATGTCCTGAAATACAATTAATGTTAATTATAAATTCTCTTACTTTTCTTCTTGTACCATTTTTACATTTCTGTATGGTTGACTGGTAGAGAATGCCTTTGGGCATTAAGTCCGCCACTTGTATATACATTTTTGTTGTATTTTTTGAAATAAAGTTTAAATAAATAAATTGGTAGGTATCATATTATTTTTATCGTCGCTGAATATGCCACTATAGCTAGTCCACCTACTTCTTGCAACTAACGTATCATGGACAAGAACGGTTCATACTCGGTAATCTCTCGTTTGAATAAACAATAGTGGAAAATATCAGAGATCTTTTTTGTACTTACTAGAATATTTTAATGAAGCATCGATCTAGAACTAGCATGCATGCTACATATAATCAGCTTTTTGTTACTTTTTGCCGGGGTATTATCTCGCTCGCACGGATTAATTTAATAACACCGACGCCATTAGCAAACAATGGGGTGTTTATCTCGGTAATCGTCTATGAATCGAACAATACCGTTTGTATTGCGCCGTTTAGTGCGAGGCGATGGGCGGGGCGCGTGCAGCCTTCTGCAGCCTGCCGTGCACTCGGCCTCCGCGGCAGTGAGCGCGCTCGGCGCTCGGCTTACGGCAGAAATTGCACTGCGGGGCCCAGCCACGCCCCTTTCATACTCGTTCCGAGATTTCAGGAGAAACAAAAAATGAACTAGCGATTGTTGTAGGTATAATATCAATTCATCCCTCTTGATTCTTTCAATTACGCGGCAGAATCTCAAGAATGGCGACAAGTCACGGTAAATCAAATTGTCACAAGCAATTTGGCGGCGTCCCCGCCCGCACTTCATTTCGCGAATAAATTCATCACGCCGGGGTGGGGGTGGGTAGGGGTGCGTGTGTGGGGTCGTGAGTTATGTCGGGATAAATTACGAGGGAAATGGGGACGTGCTCTGGAGATGTCATAAACGTTGCTATACAAGTATAGGTTGCTATCTACAGCTGGATGGTGTCTCGTGGAGTGAGTCGTATCGTATGTCCTACAGCCCCTTGCAATAATATCTTACCTTCACGACAAAACACGCAAACATACAAACGCATATAACACGCTGTTATGGTTCATATCAGATTATATTGCGTGCTTCATCGTGTGCAATATTATTGTAGAATATTGTAGATGACACTGTACCGACAAAAACGTGCGATAAATCGTTGATACTATACTTTATCAATTTATTAGAATTGTTTATTGATTGCTGTTGGCAAAATACTATCTGCAGGTACTATAAATTATGTCATATGTGGGGAACCAGGCCAAAAGCGGGAAGGCCGCCTAAAGTAGGTAGGCGCCTGTACATCGTTGTATATAACAGTATTCTGGACGTATGCTTGTGCCCTACGAAACCAGCCGCCAACTATTTTCAATACAATTAGGTCCCAGTAGTCCGCGCTATGCCGAGAACGGCCTGGCTGTACGCCGTTTTGCGGTGTTTTAGTTAAAAAAATCAAGGTAAGTGTTGAGTGATTAATCAGATATGATTAGATTACTAGTTAACAGTTTTACTGTATGATTTTAGCAAGATTTATAATTTAAATGAGATCGAATGCATTCACATCTCTGTTCATATTTTAAAGTTATATCTTATCAATAAGATATAACCTTATCTTACTTATCTTATCTTATATAAGTAGTTTTAGGTAAAGCAGGGTAGGGCAAAGTGGGTAGTCACCCGCTTACTAAGTTTTCATGTGATGTAGTAACACATTTATATTGATTGTAAGATCTCTAGAATCTGTCAAAATACTATTTATAAGACTGTTAATAAAAATATAACTAGGTGAAATTCAATAAAGTAAGTTAAATTGTTAGATTTGTGTCGAAAGCTTACAGAAATCAAAATTCCAAAAGACATTTAATGACGTTAAATTTCATTTCATGATACCGATTGCTAGTGATCATTATAGTACATTCTTTATGTAACAATTTTTTGATTAAATATTTAATACAAGATATATAAGTATAATTTTGCGAAATGTTTGGAAATGCGTGAAAATTAATTGATGAATTTCCCCAATAAGGTAATTGTTGCAAAAATACATAGTACGGGAAATTCTTCATTATTATAGGCTCGCCAGGAATAGCAATTCGTGGATTCGTCTTTTCTGTCAACAAAAAACTCATCCAGGAATAGCCACTTCACGTCTTCTGCAATAATGTACTAATATCTGCATTTACGTATCCTTATTTTGTATAATATCTATACTAGTGTTCATAATCGCAGCTGTCTTGAGGAATTGAAAGAGGATTGTCACTGCAGATTCATTCCTTCCCCTGATACTTGAAGTCACGGACATTTGTTATGCCATTTATTAGTTTGAAGAACCCTCGGGTGTACAGTTTCGTACATCATTACAACAACACCTTCACACGAGTCATCAGTAACACATGTCACTGACGCGCGACCCCTGCCCCGCTAAGCCGCGCTGACACGCGGGGCTGCCCCGCGCGAGCCGGCTTAGCCCCGCGTGCGCCCGCGCATAAGAAGGGGATTAGCCGTGACCCAGGGCTGACAAGAGTCTTGATGCTTCACTTGTATATACCCAGTTGCAACCAACTTATCAATGAATTCCATTCATAAAATGAGTATGCAATTTTACAGTTAACTGTACATATTTCAGGGTTTGTCAAGTTTCTAAATGATTTCTTTCTGCATTAACTTTATGCTACCTATTCATTATTTTTTTGGAATGAAACAATGCTTGTGTTTGAACAAAGAGTTAACATAACATCACACGACACATTCTTATGATGACATATATAGATTCTTTGTTTTTCCCTAGAACTATTCAAATGCTTTTGACTCATGGAGTACAGGAAAAAAAAATGCTTACTTTATAGTTTACTAAAATTTGGAGCAACATTAGCAATACCTACAAACTACCAAACAAAACCATATCATGCGCAGCCCTAGCGAAGTCAGCGTGACCAGCTGACTGCGCAGGCGACGACAGTTGACAAAACAAACATCCCGCTAACTCCTCTCAAAACAACCTCCCCCCTTCTCCCACCCTTAAGCCACTTAACACCAGCTAGCCAGATTAATTGCTACACAAATACGGAGTCTATTTTGAACTTCGGCTAATACGGGCTCCAATTGCTTCGAAAGAATTTGGTTTTATAAGCCGACCGGCGCGAGTGATGGCCGAAGGATTTTCACTTTAAAATGTTTACACAGCCTCGAACCAGGATCGGAGTTTAAAGTTTTAACGGCTCTTACTAGGTAAATAAAGTTATTACTTTTTATGCATGTCTCTGCTGGATACTGCAGGTGACGGCTTATCTGACTGGAATTTCAGTTAACAACCCTCTGTCATTCAAGCTGCTTTCCTAACCGAGTCGAAGCTCTTAGGATAAGCAAAGGTCAACACAGATAAGTGTGGCTGGCCTTCACATTGAGGTTGTTTACCACAAAACGCGAGTAGCAAATGTATCAACGCGCAATGAATACTAATCAATATGTAAAAAGCCCCAAAGTTAAGGCCACACCCGTATTCGTAACCTGCGATCCTAAACTCATTCTTTAGGCTAGATCAAGGGTCGCCAATTAGAACTTCATAGGTCCGGTATTTAAAATAAATTGACCATCGCTGTCCGTTTCTACTTGAGTTTATTAAAAAAGCAAAGGTACAGCACAAAATAGGTCCGCATTCCGGATCCGGACCGCGGACCGCCCTTTGGTGACCCCTGCGCTAGATCCTAGGTCCGACACGCATTACCTACAACAATACTTGTGTTCGTTGTTTGTTTCATTTTCCTGTTCCTAGAATAAAATGTTCGAGATCAGAATTGGCCTAGAGGCAGAGAGCTTAGCTGACAATCAATATTATTTTTGAATTTTGATATAAGTATATTGTTTTATTTTCAACAGGTCAGTTTTATTAGTAGTAATATTCCTCAATCTAGGTACAATCGATGCCAAAAATATTTTTTATATAAAAAAGGGGTAATGTGCAAAAGTTTTGACGTCGACGTGCCTAACATGCCAACTCCACCTCCCAGAATCAATTTTGTCGAGTGTTCCTTAGTTTAACGGAGACTGTGTGATATCACTGATTTCTTAAATTACTAATGCGTCTGAAATGTGTCTTTCATTGATAGATCCAGGTTCTCAGAGGTCATGTTACACTGGATAGTTCGACAGCTCGCCTCGCTTGCGCCCGCGCTACTAACTCCTCATTATCCTACGGCGTGCGTTTTACTGCCTCCTATATGGGTTACAAGATAGCGCCCTGCGGTAATTACCACGCTTATATTCATACGACACAAAATCATAAAATTTAATTGGCCATAAGTAATTTTTAATGCCCTAAACGGGCGCGGGAATTCTCGGCGTACCTACTCGTGAAACACGGCTCGAGGGAGTCGTTAAGTTTGAGGAACGACGCGAAACTTCACTTTACGGCATTCGTTGAACCGTGCCTCTTTGTTGCTGCAGGCATTCATTAGTAAGACAACGTTATAATATAAGGTCTGATGATGGCCGGACGAGCGAAAACGGACGACTGTTGAGGGCGGTACGCAATGTACGCATAACCGCGTTGTGTCATTATAGGTATGTCTGACTTACAGTGTGTATAGTTAGCATCAAAAGTACAGACTACGCTGTACTGCATGCCGACTGTACTACTAAGTTAGATGTCTTCAACGATAATCTGAAGAAAGGCTAAGTTTTCTTCGAATTCCTTTTGTGGCTCTAAGGCGAAGGCCTTTGTGATTAAGGGACTCTTTTACCTAGTAGTTGTCTCAAATAAAATTAGAAAAGCCTTGGCTACTAAGATGTACCCCCAGTCAGAATATGTAGAAGATCGAAATCAAAAGCGTGCCTCGGAAGAGGCCTATATGTCCAGTATTTCTGGCAGTGGACTGAAACAGACTGAAATAGTGTCAAGGGTGACGAGGATTACAGTACCGGTACCGGGGTCATTGTATCAGTACCATCAGTAGGGTCCGGACCGCTGCGACCTGCTGGCGTGGCGATGGACGGCTGTATGTTAGTAATGCTTGAGATTTTGTGAAGTGAAGGATAAGTAGTATAGCCAATTGTTTTTAAGTAATTATAATGTTAATGTTTTTGTACTATGTTGTTTCACAGTGTATTCGTTTTGTGACTGTATTGAAGTGTAAAAATATTAAATAAACAGTAAAAATATTTGTTTCAGCGTATTCTCATTCTCACAGCTCGGATGTCAGAGTTAGACCAAGCAAGTTGTCAGCAATTTTGATAACTGAGACTGCAAGTTGTTATTTAAACGTCATAATTTCGTAGAAGTCTGCCAACTTCACTGCCAACTAGCTGCGTATCATCGTTCACACAGAGCCAACAATTCGTAAATTAGCAATACATTGCGGCATTTGGTCGATCGATTGAATTCGTTGCTCCTACCGAGTCAGCAATTATACAAAATCGCATGCAATTTCTTGCCACGTCTGTAGAAGCCTTTACACTGGAAACAGGAATGGCGATAAAGATAGTTATCACTGATCATTGGCCCAGCCCCGAAAGACCGCGCGCGCCCGCGCATAAATCTGCGCCATTGACAATCGCGCGGTAATAATAGCCGCCATTTACCTTCAGCAGACACGTACCTAGTTACCTACTCGACGCACTTAACACAACTACAACTATACTTTGCAATCTTATACTAATTTATTTTTTGCTCTGAGTTTCAGTAGTAAAGACCTAACCGTCGTATAGATGTGCTATACGCGTGCGCCCGTGAGGGACAGAACATCCGCAATGCGACAAAATAAAACCGGCCAAGAGCATGTCGGGCCACGCTCAGTGTAGGGTTCCGTAGTTACTCTTCCGTCACAATAAGCTAAACTGGAGCTTAAAGTATAGTAAATTGTTAACCAAGGGATGAAACGGTACTTTTCACCTGAGTTAAACAAATAGGCAAATTTGCATAATCAGTACCTAATTAAAATAAGTCTTTTTACTATGAAGGGAAAACTTTTTGCGATAACTCAAAAACAGCTAAACTGATCATATCCGCTATAGTTTTCATTTAATATCTTTCTTAAGCTCTACTTCCACGATTTTTTTCATATTTTTTGGACCTATGGTTCAAAAGTTAGAGGGGGGGGGACACATTTTTTTTTTCTTTCGGAGCGATTATCTCCGAATATATTCACTTTATCAAAAAATGTTTCTTGAAAACCCCTATTAGTTTTGAAAGACCTTTCCAACGATACCCCACACTCTAGGGCTGAAGCGAAAAAAAAAAATTCACCCCCACTTTACCTGTAAGGGAGGTACCCTAAAAAAAATTTAATTTTTAGATTTTATTGTACGACTTTCTCGGCTTTATTGATTTATATATCCATGCCAAATTTCAGCTTTCTAGCACTAACGACCACGGAGCAAAGCCTCGGACAGACAGACAGACAGACAGACAGACAGACAGACGGACATGGCGAAACTATAAGGGTTCCGTTTTATGCCATTTGGCTACGGAACCCTAAAAAAGACGTTTTAACATTCCTGACAACATGCTTGAAACAACCTATGAAATTTGGTCGGGTTATTTGTTGCCCACCATAAATAAACTATACTAAAATTTACGGTGGGGACAAGGACAAACAAAAATGTCACTTTCTCTGCGACTCCTACTGAAAGATACATAAGAGCATCTCGTTCAGTTATCCGTCGGATCTACCATTTCATCTCTATGGTCTCTATCTCTATGAAAATAATAAAGGTTCCTGACCAAATTATTACTCAATTTTTTTTTTCGAGAACGCTTTTTTCTGCCCTGTATACGGCACGGCCGCGCCGCGGTTTGAACACTTCTTACACATACGAAGCGTTCAATAAATTTAACAAAGTTTCAAGAAAAAAAGGATTACCCTAATTAATAGCAACCGTCCGCGACTTCGTCTGCTTTAATATATTAAATAGTTCGGTACCTAAACAAAACATTTGGCTCTTATTTTCGTTGCAAAAACATTACTGTTGTCTAAAAACAAACTTAAAGGTGTCAACCATAAATATGACTCACGCTGCATAGGTCCGAGTCCGTGTGTTCGACACTTCGTTTTGTATGACGGCTGATCGATGATCACGTGGTGCTTTTCAACGAAGCGACGGAAGCTACGGCCCGGCCCCGGCCTGGTCTAGCGAGAGTCATCCTTTATATAGCTGGTGATCGGTGATCACCTGACGATTTCTATAGGAAACGAAGTGTCGGACGGCCCGGCCCGGCACCGGACCGTTCTAGCGTAAGACATCCTTAATAAAACTCGTGTTGACAGTTGCAAGCAGACTAATTTTATTTTATCCGAAATACACCGTTATCGAGTAACAAGTTTTTACTTAGCACTAACAGATGGCAGCACTGGTATGGAATGCATATCATAAATAATGATTTTGTTACAATTTTAACACCACCACCTAACAAAATCAAAAAACAAACTTATATTTATTATACAGCTGTAACGCCTAATAATTTAACAAATTTATGCTGTTTAACAGAACACAAACTTTTTGTTAAAACATCTGCTGGCATTTCAGCTGTTGGCATATACTTAATTTTAACAAACTTATTTGCCACAGCCTCTCGGACAAAATGACAGCGAATGTCAATATGTTTTGACCGCCTATGAAACATGGGATTTATAGCTAATTTTTGTGCACTCTGATTGTCGTTATATAAAACAATAGTATCACAGCTACCTAATATTTCAGTAATAAGATTTTTTAAGTAGATAGCTTCTTTACATGCTTCTGACATGGCTACAAATTCTGATTCAGTACTAGAAAGTGACACAGTTCTTTGTTTTCTACATTCATAGGATATTACACTATTTGACAATGTAAAACAAAACCCAGAATATGACCGTCGGTCATTGACATCTGACCCCCAGTCAGCATCTACAAAACATTCGAGAGATGAATTGTCCTTTTTATACACAAGACCATAATTTTTTGTTTTGTGTAAGTATTTTAAAATCCTTTTAGCATGTTTCCAATGATTTTCACTGTGACAATTATTAAATTGGCTTAAATAACTCACACTATATGAAATATCAGGTCGGGTCAAAACTGACAGATACATTAAACTACCTAACAATTGTTGATAAGGATATTTCTTATCTTTACATACATTTCCTGATTTTTCACATTGTAGATTAACCTCCATAGGAGTTTCCGCTAACTTACTGTCAATCATATTAAATCTATGAAGCAATTCAGTTACATACTGTTCCTGATCTACTGTTATCATACCATTTTGGACCTTGACCCTCATGCCTAAACATTGTTTTAATTGACCTAAGTTTTTGATCTTAAAATTAACACTTAGCTCCTGTACTAATTGATTAGTAGCTGATTTACTGTTGGAGAAAACAAAAAAATCATCAACAAACAGAGCTATGATAATTTTAGTATCACCTTCAAACTTAGTGAACAAACATGGCTCGAATTTAGATTTCTTATAGCCAAGACTATGCAAGTACTCCTCTACTCTTTGATACCAAGCCCTAGACGACTGCTTGAGCCCATAGATAGCCCTTTTCAATTTTAAAACTTTATTATTAATGTTATCACTGCAGTCAGGAGTAACAGGCCGATTCATGTACACTGTCTCATCCAAAAACCCATTTAAAAAAGCAGTAGTTACATCCAAGTGACTTACATCTAAACCAAGTTTTACAGCAAGAGCAAATAAGAGTCTTAATGTGGAGTATCTAAGCACTGGAGAAAATGTCTCATGGAAGTCGACACCTTCCTTTTGGGTGAAGCCCTTTGCAACTAAACGCGCACGGTATCTCACTTTATTTTCTAAATCTATTTTCTTTTTGAACACCCACTTACACTGAACCACTGTGCTATTCTCAGGATAGTCCACTAATTCCCATGCACTGTTCTCTTCAAAAGAATTTAATTCTTCCCTCATAGCCTCCTTCCAAAATAAAGATTCAGGGCCATTCAGAGCTTCCTGGAGACTAATACCTCCTTCAAT
Organism: Cydia pomonella; assembly: GCF_033807575.1. Taxonomy (NCBI): domain Eukaryota; kingdom Metazoa; phylum Arthropoda; class Insecta; order Lepidoptera; family Tortricidae; genus Cydia; species Cydia pomonella. The sequence goes on along the minus strand of NC_084709.1, from coordinate 25,153,927 downwards.
TGAGCTTTGACTTGATTCCACACACATATTTGTGAATCCATATCTCTCTGGTTTCTTTATTTTTCTTTTGGTAGGTGTGGCACTGGATGTAGTTTGAACTGGTGCTTCTTCAGTCACTGAAACGCTTCCCTCTCTGGTGTTAGGCTCATGGTCATCTGGAACGCTTGGAACCTCAAAAAACTCTGCCTCATCAGATTCAACTGAGGAATTCAGTTCTTGTCCACCATGATCTTGGGTCTGGACAAAATGCTCCTTTTCAGTTTGAACTTCTTCTTCTACAGAATCCACCTTCTTTTCAGGACCTGAAATATCAATCTGCACGCTGTTCTCCTTCTCAATTCCTTCTTCAATTATAATTACATCCCTACTTGTAATTATATTGTTGCTGTTAGGATCATACACTCTATAGCCTTTGACATTATCAGCATAGCCAACAAGTATACACTGCTTTGCTTTCTTATCCCACTTTAGACGACGCTCTTTAGGTACATGAACCATAACTTTACTTCCGAATATACGTAGGTTACTTACATCTGGCTTTTGCCCCGTCCACATCTCATATGGTGTTTTGTTATTCAAACCTGATGCTATAGACCTGTTTTTCAAATACACAGATGTATGAACGGCCTCTGCCCAAAACTTTTTGTCTAAATCTGCATCAAACACCAAACTTTTAGCCTTTTCTGCAATCGAACGATTCTGTCGTTCAACAAGACCATTCTGTTCACTTGTATATGGGTTGCTCTTCTGATGTACTATGCCCGAGTCTTGTAAATATTTTTCAAAGATTTTATTACAAAACTCTAATCCATTGTCTGTCCTTATGGACAGAATTTTCTTTGAAGTTTGGTTTTCAACCAACAATTTAAACTGCTTGAAGTGTTCAAAAGCTTCATCTTTTGTTTTCAAGAAATAAACAAAAGTCATCCTACTATAGTCATCTACTAAAAGCATAAAGTATTTTGAGCCTCCTATAGATTTTGCTTCCATAGGCCCACATAGGTCTATATGTACCCTCTGAAGAACCTCTGTGCTTCTGGTACCAATGTGAGAAAATGGTAGCCGAGCTTGCTTAGCCTCACAGCATACCACACAGTTTTCTTTGGTAATATTTATCTTGTCGTTCACTGACATTCCTGTAACTGCACCTTCATTCATTTTTTTAAGGTCGTCACTATTAATATGACCATATCTGCGATGCCAAATTCTTGCCGTCGTCGAAGACAAAAAACAGCTGTTCGATTTAAGAACATTCAGCTTATATACACCTTCGACTAAGTCCGCTGTAGCCACCAACACATTATCTTTGTTGAAGATGCGACATCCGTTTTTCTCGAATGAAACCGTATTGCCCTTGCGCAAGAGCTCGCTCACTGACAATAAATTTGTTGCCAAACACGGTACATACAATACGTCCTTGACTGGAATCTCGTATTCAAAACCCTCAGCTTCTGTGGTGATGCACAAATCACCACTGCATTCGACTGGTATTACGGTTTTGTCGGCAACCACGATCTCATTGACTCGAGGATTGTTTGACACATTTGTCAACCATTCTTTATTCGGACTCATATTACAACTCGCTCCCGAATCCACGTAGAAATCTGACGCGCTGAATTTTGCACTCAAAAATACTGCACTAAATGCGTTTGATTGCTTTCGTTTTTCAGTTTTGTCGATCATTTTACATTGATTTCTGTAGTGGCCCGGCTGATGACATGAGTAACAGGTTATATTTTTCTTGTTCGACGACTTGACATTGACATTTCTAGCCATAGACTCATTTTTAGTGTTGCCAGGTTTCTGCTTCTGAAAACCTTTTACGGCAAACGCTCCGCTAGACTGCGGTTCACTCGATTCCATATCGAGCAGTTTCGACTTAATAACATCTGCGTCAATAGGAATTCCCGAGTGCTCGATCGCCATTATCATTGGCGAAAACTTGTCCGGCAATCCTGCCAACAGTAACGATCCAATCCATTGTTCGTTTATGTCAAATCCCGTACCTCTCAACCGCTGGGATGTTTCAACAACCTGAGTTACGTATGACGTCATTGAATCACAATTCTCCAGCCTAATTGATATTAAATTACGAAGAAGGGTAATTTTTCTGGAAAAACCTCGATCATCAAACATTGATCTTAACTTGTCCCATAATTCCTTTGTGGTCTTCGTACTTTTAATATGGACGTATAAGGTCGGGTCTATTGTTAAAACTAGCTTCGCTCTGGCTTTTGCATCCAACGTCTCAGCCGCCGCAGCCGCCGCTGCCGTAGTCGGTTTATTCTCCTCGTCCGCTTTTTTGCTTAGAATGACATCAGTCATTCCTTCCAAGACAAGCAAGTTCTCAGCCGCAAACGCCCACTCATCGTAGTTTTCACGGCCCTTCAACTTTGGCACATTCGCGATAAAATTTGAAGCCATATTTTAACAAAATTAACACTGCACAACTGAACAATAATTCTGGACTAATCTGATCGCTTTTACGTTACTTTTAGTGAAAAAATGCACTGGGCCCATAACCTAATAAAACTCGTGTTGACAGTTGCAAGCAGACTAATTTTATTTTATCCGAAATACACCGTTATCGAGTAACAAGTTTTTACTTAGCACTAACAGATGGCAGCACTGGTATGGAATGCATATCATAAATAATGATTTTGTTACAATTTTAACAATCCTTTATACACTAATTAATATCAATAATTAATCATATTCAACTGTGACATAAATGTATAGTTTTAATTTAAAATGAACGCGCTAATTAACAGCTAATAATCCTATTGTCTTCTGTTTAATTAGGTGCTTATATCCTTAATAAATTAATAATACCCTTTAGTTACCTACAGGTGAATTAATACTAATTAATTAAATGGTATCATATCCATTTCATAGCGTATATGTCGCAGAAATAAATATCAATATGATTGTATTCCGTGGGGCACGACAAATGTTAAATGCCTACCTACATACTTACATAGTTGTATTTCTAGAGTCAGACCAAGATAAGTTGGCAGCGATTTTAATAGCTCATTCGGTGCAAGTGTTAAGTAAACGTCATAATCTCCTAGTATATGGTACCACAAATACTGAATAAAATTAGCTTACTACGACACAGTCCTAAATTAAGTAAATCCCTGATAAAAAACAGGCTAAAAGAATGTCTCCTCGATTTGTCTTAATGTACTCGTATGAGACTATGAGAGCTAATATCATAAGTTCAATAGGTTAAGTTGTTAAATTGTATAAAGAACTGAGCGCCTCTCGCCAATAAACGCTACAGTTTGGCGGGAATAAATATGTATTATATATAAGTTTTAATTTTAATATATAAATAAATAAATAAAAAAATCATAGATGTTTGACGTTTGAAATAACACATGTACCATCTGGGCTATCAAAATCGCTGCCAACTTAGCTTGGTCTGACTCTAAAACAAATTGGCTGTAAATGTAAACATATTTATAAGCAATAAGAATGATGAATATTTAAGAAAATCAAGTTGTTTATCTAGAACTTATCATAACTAACAATTACCTTGCTTTAGGAATTACTTAATTCTAAAACTTCTCGAGTTGACATTCCTACTGCCTGCCGATCCGGTATCCGCAGTCAATACTTTTATTATACCACGTACCTAAGTGGCAAACAAACTTACGGCCTACATGATAGAAAGCGGCCAGCGCAGCCTATGGACGCCTGCAACAGCAGACATGGTATTTTATCAGAAGCGGCTTGCCGAAGTTTTCGGAAGAGTAGCCACTAGCCTATGTAGTGTATCTGATCAGGGTGCCTAACCAAGGTGGCAATCGGTTGCGCTACGACAGCGAAACACTTTGTGTCTCCCTATCACTCTTCCATATTAGTGAGACAGTGACAGATACGTTTCGTTCGCTACGGAGCGTAAATGACTGGAATGTTGGCTACGCACCCTGGTGATAACCGCGAACGGTGTCCCACAAGGTAGTGTGCTGGGCCCTACACTATTTCTAATTTATGTTAACGAATTGTGCAATTTAAAAATCGAGAGAGGATCTATCTATGCCTATGCTGATGACACGGCCGCCGTATTCTGGGGCGATAGCTGGGACGAAGTTAAGAATACAGCAGAGCAGGGGCTTGCTACTATTGCCCGCTGGCTGCAAGCTAACGTACTCACCCTAAATACTGATAAATCAAACTACATCTGTTTCACCAAATACAACAGGACACCACAGCCGGATTTAAACTTTACAGTTAGGATACATACGTGTGACAAGAGACTTGAGTCTGGCTGCTCCTGTTCAATCATTAATATGGTCGAATGCACAAAATACCTTGGTATCATGATTGATCAGCGTCTAACCTGGCATGCGCACACTGAACTGATTATGTCACGAACACGGAAACTAATCTACATCTTTAAGAATCTCAGGCATGTGGCTTCCCAGACTCTGTTGAAGCAAGTCTATGTGTCTTTGGCACAATCAGTTCTTGTCTACTGCATACCGGTTTGAGGTGGGGCTACCAAAATGAAATTCCTCGAACTAGAGAGGGCTCAAAGGTCTCTACTGAAGGTGATGCATGCTAAACCCTTTAGATTTCCGACCAAAGACCTCTACGACATCTGTGATTTGCTGTCAGTTAGGAAACTCTACATATTACATGCAGTTTTGAAAAGGCACAAAACATTACCCTATAAAACTAACACTAACTCTGCCAGGAGACGAAGGAAACCAAATGCAATAAAAGTAACCAAAACTAATTCCATATATGCCAAGCGACAGTATGAGGCTCGTTCAGCCAATCTATATAACAAAATACACAGTGAAATTAACATTTATCCATCCGTCCACAAGGAATGTAAGGAAAAAGTGTGTAACTGGCTCAAAAACTTAAGTTATAATGAAATAGAACAAATGTTAGAATAACGTACACGCACACACACACACAAACACACACACACTCACACACACATACACATACACACACACACACTCCACAAATATGTTTTATTTATTTTTATTTTTCTTTGTTTTTCCTTATATAGTACTACAGTACCAAATTATGTACCTCTTCTTATTATTTTATATTGTAAACCTTTTATTGACGCCTTCAGTGCATCTAAATTGTATATACTTAAACCAACCTTTTATTATATAACGTTTCCTTTAAGTTACAACACGTGGAAGAGCGGTGTTCTCTTAACACAAGTAGGTATTTATAATACTTAAATAGAGGCACCAGTTCAGACTATGTAATTAATTAAGATACTGAATAAATCATTTTTATAATTTTTTTATTATTTATTAACTCCCGCAAATTTTCATCAAATTTTCAATTCCACATTTTGTCAAGTCAAACTTACTGATGAGACCTCGGTGCAGAGTGAGCTTGACCGTCATTCCCATAGGGTATCACAAGTTGATCACAATTCCCCAAAAACTGCTTTTGACACATTTGACATTACATGCTTAAAGAGTATTTGAGCAAAAGTGAAACCAGTACAGTAAAAACCTCGATTATACGAACTAACTGCCGAAACTAGTTTAGATACTTAATCAAAACTAGTTTAGATAATCGAATTATTGGTTTTTTGTGACGAAATTCAAACAGAAACAACACATTTTACATAAAAACAGTACCCATAGTACATCAAAATTTGACGTAGGTCAAAACTTAATCATAAGATGTATGGCTTATAAAATAAATGAGATTAAAAAAAATCTCTTTTATACTCGTACATAAAATTTAATCGTCAATTTCAATGATGATGATTGAGGGTTCGGATAATCGATGTTCTACTTTACTGGTAGAGTAGCCAAACAATATGTCTGATCGCTCGTACCTCGGGAACATATCGTCATTTATTCCTGTTCATACCGCCATAAAGCTGGATAGAGATGTCCTGCGCGTCCGCAAATAGCGTCCATAAATCCTGGCAACAATGCGCGCGCGCACCGCAGCACGTGCGCGTGCGCCGCATCTGCCTGTCACCTCAATGAAATATTCATTCACCATTTACTTACCATTACTTAATATTCGGGAATCCTTGTTTCGCGAAATTATTACCGGATGTACAGTAAGCTGCAGAGTTAAAGTGAGCCCCCCTCCTTGCATAGAAATTTGGTGAAGGCACTTACCGTTCCGGTATGACTAAAGTTTTTATTAGATTTTATTTTTTGATTTTATTTTATTTATTGTATTATACGTATTACTTGCAACAAATCGCATGCGATTTTTAATATGTACCTACGAGTACATTGCCGATGAAGTAGGTGCTACAAAATCCAATTGATCGATGAGATGCCGCAATGTAAGTACCCGAAAAGCGGATGCAATTTGTTCAAGGTGCCTTTAAGAGGGAAGAACAGCTTTGCGATCCTAGCGAAATAACGGTACTTTTTCTATGAAATTGCATTTCGGGAGAAAACGCACTTTCAACTAACTAAATCTTTAAAAAAATCACTTTGATTGTAACGTTGATCGCTTCAGCATAATATATTCTAGGTTAAGCTAGGCTTCGCTTTAAAATTCTTTTTTTGTGCCCCATCAATAAAAGATTTTTTTATCTTTAGACTTTTTGATTATCATAACAATTAGGAGCAAAAACAAATTCCATATTTTTTAATTAAAATATATTTAAATTGGAAACAATCAAACGAAGGTGCATAGCTGTGGTTGATATACATCAAATTGTGTCAAAATATTTTCAATAATGTTCAATAATGTTAATATTCAGAAGAAAAACGGGAATTCGGGACTACGTTTGTATGGAAAGGCGGGTTCGAGACGGTCGTCCACTTCCACCTTAACTGACAATTCTTAAACCTTATCGTTAAGTTATAAGCCTCACCAATGATCAGTTAAGAGCGATGCTGTTAGTGTTAGAAATGATAAAATGTGAACCTTATAGCCCGGACACAATTAAGGTCTACATTAGTGCAGTGGTGGGTTTTATTGAGTAATTCGAGTAGCAAATAGGCGCATGAATCATGCGTGTGCGCAGACAGCGCGAGCAGTAGGAAGCAAGACGGATGGGACAAGGTCGCGGAGACTCGAGCAACATGCGTTTGTTTACTTCACGCCGATTCTAACCTGCATTTGGACATTATAAATTTTCGTTAAAAATCGTTGCTCTACGTTAATAAATTTCCTCCGAAACTAGACTTATCAACAATTTTATTTGCTTTATTATTTTACCATTAACTATCTATCGGTGGTTGTCTAATAGCGGCCCGTGCGCGTGCGTCGCGCGGGGGACGGCGCGCGCGCCATAAATCTCTGCCGCGGTGTAAACACTATAAATACGCGGTTTATTCCCTCCACGGCTAATAGAGCGGGAAACAATGGCCATTTGGGGAATACACTAATTCCGCGTCATCTGTCGGAAATAGACCGGTACGGCGCCGGAGCCGCCGGGAATCGATTGACGCCACTTAAGGAACCATTGCTGGAATTCCCACTTTAGTGTAAGAAAACAATGACATTTAAAACTTTTAGAATGTTATACGAGTAAATAGGTACAGTCAGCAACAAATGTGTGCAGGGGTGCTAAAACTGATAGTTTTGCTTAAGTACAAGTAGATGTCCACATAAAAATTGGAAAAGAGAATGTCGGATTATGCGCAGTGTATGGTTCTATACTTAGCTATTCATCTGTAAAAAAAATTAGAACATTAACAATTTTAAAAACCACTATCAATTTATACCTAGGAAAGAAAATGCAGTATAAATGTATAAATTGAGTACACTGATGTTGGAGAATTAACTGAAGAGGGGGCAAGCCAAAATGACAATCGTCTATATAAAATGCCAATAGAAACTTTAATAATGTATGTGTATGGAAAAAAGTCACTTACATTTTTTCGTTTCGTTCGGCATTTGTCGATACAGGATTGTGATTGGCTAGGCCGCCTGGACAGGTATCTCGTCTTCCCTCCGCTCCGAACAGGCGGCGTTCCAAAAACATAAGTGACAAATATTGAATATTCGAAAAAAACCCCGAACCTATTTGATGTCCCTATTTAAAGTAAGTTGCTGGGTTTATTTACATCAATATGCTATTATTTATAATAAGTTCTAAATTGAACTCATGAAAAAATAGTCAGGTACCTAATATATACCTATTCTATAGCTTCGAGCTATTAAGTATGTACCTACCTATACCGTAGCCGTAGCGTATAGCGTAGTAGTACAGAGTAGTACTATTGTATTTTTAGTGTCCAGAGTTCTAAGGTTTAATAAAGTGCAGTATACAGAAGCTTATAGCATGAAGCATGAAGTATAGGTACACATATAAATCATAATATACTATACTAAAATAAAATTACTATCATTTCAAGACTTTCCTCAAATGTATTTACTGCATGTATGTTAGCTATATACAGACCGTATCACCTAAAGGTATTTTAAATGGTGCATAGCAATGAAAGAGTGCATACAATTAAGCACGCATGTTACGTTAGGTATAATAACACTGCAGTCTTCAGATCCCGCCGAACTATTCCCCGCCGCCATTATCCGGCTAATGAGCGCGATTAATGAACATAACTGGGTAATTGCGGGATTTACGGCCGACGTGAACTTCCACCCGACCACCTGTCTTCAGGGAAACCTTCAAAGAAAGCCGGTATACATTCCTAGTGGTTAAAGTAGAGTCTTCGCTCCGGGTGTAACAGATTACTACTTCTACATCATTCGTCCTAGGTCCACATTACACTATGGATATGGATGTACCTACTGAAGCGTCCCACGGAACAAAACCCTGACTCTGAATATAAAGATAAAGTGAGCATCGATCGCGACCATCCAGCCTCTGTGGACTTGGCGTTATATATATAGCGGCTATAGTGACAAAAATCGTTATACTTGACTAGAAAACGCCAAGTGAAACTTAGGTGGGTATATACTGCCTTCCTAAGCCTAATGGCGGTATCTCAAAACCAAATGATTTGAAAATGCAATTGTGAGCTATAAATATAGATACTATTAAAGTATAAGTTAGCTATGGATTTTGAGATAGCGCTATTTGGCTTAGATAGTTTATGGAAATGATCATGCTGCTTTCCGTTCGCATCTGTCATGTCTGCAATAAAATGTGCTTGTAGAACGTTTGTGGGTTACACATAATTAGTACTCGTAGCTTGTTAAATAGTAGCGGATTTCATGTTGCACCGTGCGGGATGCAAAGCACCCGCGCGCAGCGGCGTGCACTATCGCCCACACGAGCTCCGAGTACATGCGCCGGCATAGAAAGCGGGTCGCATATTATGCTAAACGGCGATTTGCAATAATCGATATCATTTAACTAAATGAGTTCCGTTCATAAGCGCACGCTCTCTTCGGTGATTTGAAACTGCTAACGAGCGGTGTTTTTCAACCATTTTCATGATGCAACCTCTTTGGTATTTATACCAATTACTAAGTTTTTGGCAAATATTTCATTTTTGGTACAAGCTTTTATCGGGTACATACAACACGTACAAGATTTGATTACAGACAGACAACGGGGCAGGTGAAAGTAAATAAAAGCTTGTAAAAATATATAGAATATAAGAGTCACGGTAAAGAGTACCATTTGACGTTCAAACTTTTTTTGCAAAAATCGCGAAAATTGCAAAAAGCCTACCGCGAAAACCGAGATCTTTCCTTTTTACTTTCACTAAGACGTAATTAGAGTGACAGACAAAATGCCCGCAATAGACGAACTTCGATTTTCGTGTTTGGTTGACGTAACTGATGACCGAAGAGCTGGCGGCTTCCTTGCACAACGTTATTGTCCGCATTGCGATACAACGAGGAAATGCCGCCAGCCAAGGATGATATAATGCCTAAAGGGCCTATTTTAGATTTAAGCTACCTAGTCAATAATAGTTATAACTCTGTATTATACGTATTATGTAAATAAAGCATTACACAACAATTAATTCATAAGTGCACACTTCTCTTAGATTATTTGAAACTTGGATGGATCTAACGATTATACTTGATAAAAAATCAATATGAATTTATTAACTGATTAGCACAAGGCGAACTTTACTACTTAATCATTCTGCAAGAAACTGTTACATTAATTTATAATAAGGTTATGCTCTATTGTTTGACTATTTTAAACGTATATGAACAGGCTCTACATCAGCGCTCTACCTTTTTCATGACGACACACTTTAAGCATTTGCACCAATTAATCTCTACGGAATAAATACTTATAATATATTTTTATCAGCTTATGAGCATACGGCTAAGTTCGTTACTAATCGTTATACAAGAAACTAGTATGAATTAGACTCTCACATGTAACAATAGCCGATGATCCGTTGGGTGCGCTCGGGTAATTAGCGCAAAAAGCGTGGCAACGTGTGAACAGCGGGCAATTAGCGGGCTAGCTCAAACGCGCCGCTTCGCGGAACTCCCGTACAGCCGAGCAGGCAGGGGGGGGGGGGGGGGGGGGGGGGGGGCACACAATCGTATTGTTAACACACGAGTTACACATACTCGGGAAATATGCATAGATGAATGGAGTGAACTTTGTTGCAAAATAATATTTACTAGTTGGGTTTCAGTGAAGGAAAACATCAGGAGCAAACCGGGAAATGTGGCTACTCTACTTGGCTCCCCACTGGGTCGTTGTTCTCCGTCAGTTTTTACGTATGAAAACTGTTTTACAGATGTTAGTACTGATGGTCTACATACTTCAAATCGGCATATACCTAAGTATATCAAATATACCTTGCACAATATAATAATTTTGAAAATTATTATACTTACGTTTCAAAGTTTGGAGCAAATTATAGAGCAAAGTTAGCACAGTTTACGGTAATTTGATGTAGATATATATTAACCACAGCTATGCCCCTTCATTTGTTTTTTTTTCGATTAGGTATAAGAGCTAGGAGAATATGAACTAATGAATTAACTTTTATAATACCTCATCAAACAATGGAAAATATTCATTATCCAGGAAGGTAAATGGTGACTATACTTCTGTATTGAAAAGCGGTTGTCCACTTTCATCTTAAGTCTTCGAGCCAAGCGTTTGCGAAAGACAAAGGTAAGATAAGGTAAACATAGAAAAAGACATTGGCCATACTCATGGGCCCGAGGTACGAGTATAAGTAAAGTCCCGTGATCGACGATCTGCATGGCACGCGTATAATCGACGATGCGGCCCGCATGTAGTTAGAATACATACTTACCAGCAAAACTAGTGATAATTACTCTACTGATACATACTTGGTTATTTATTACCTACATATTAATGAGGGAAAACATGTTTCTTTCAACCTGTACCTATTTTGATCTGTTAACCTTTCACAACACATGTAGCCTACGTTTAAAAGTTGTGGTTAAATTAGACAGCTACCAGAATACGCTACGACAACATAATTTAAGGATTAGCGCTACGAGACGCGTTCGCATTTTTAAAAACCAACCTGATTTAATATTGACATGATATTACTTGCTATACAAGGTATAGCAAAATTATTAAAATATCTACTGATGATTAGGAAATCGATCAACCGACCGAGGAAAAGTATGAAGATTTTGTATTTGGCACTTAAATATTCTACTTTTCCTTATAAGTATATGTACCTACTCGTAATCAGATGTTGATATTAACGTACAAGTAGGTCGGCTCTAAACACATTTTCATCAACCAGACGCGTATGTAAACTAAACTACTAAACATTTTTTAATCGAGCTGTCAAAGCTTACCAAAAAAGCTTCGATAGCTCAGTTGGTTACGAGCAATTTTGGACCGGTGTTCCAAAAGGTCGCAAGTTCGGATCTTACCCGACGCGGTAACTTTTCCATTTCTGTTTTAATTTTAAAATTAATAGTAGATAATAGGTACCTACCTGCCTAGACTTTGAGCGAGGTGTACCTACTGCAAAAACTGGCGATTTTAAAATTAAAACTTGAGTTGGACATGAAGCCCTAAAACCGGTGAGGGTAGGTCTAGTAAATAAGCAGAATTTTCCACGAAGCAGAGGTTTTTCGCCGTTTCCTCGAACCCGAGCGCTCGCGGCTTTCCGCGAACGCCGCGCCTCTGGACGTGACTCCCATACAGACTAACACCTACCTCGACTAATACTACACCTTGTGCTTTCGTGATAAGGATTACGGATGGTCAGTTCACTGTGTCGACGATGGTGCTCCCAGCGACATGCGACACTGACCATGGGTGCACCTTACACCATTGCAATACGGTTTAGAAATAGTCAGCCAGATGTGTACGAACGGACGTATGAAGTGGTAGCACGGCAGATAGCAGATAGCCGTCGTGTGACGACTGACGAGTTGGACACTGGGCCCGTGTCGCTCGCTGGTGTGTTAAAATCAGTAAGAAATCAGACTCTTCAAGTTAAGCAGGATATTAAAACCGAAATTAATAATCTTTATGAGTTTTCATTCAGCCCAATTCCCGCTGGAGTTGGAGCTGCAGGTTTCTGTTCCGACGGCACTCCCGCACTTATTATCTGCAAATATTTTTGGTCTCCTGGACATTTTTACCTATCTTCTTAAATAACTTACTAGTCTCCGTCTCTTGTGATAATTACGCACCATACGTTTCGATCCGATCCATGCACCCACAAAACATGTATCTCCTACATCATGCTGCAAAAACTAGACCTGTAGAATTGTATCAACCATGTTCGTTCAGAGGTCAAAGTTACCTTCGTCTGCACCAGTAGGTTTGTGTACGCTTAGTGAATCGCACGCATTCCGTGGCATATACTCGATTCTCGAGATTGTCAAAAAGACCGTCCAGGGACTCCAGGGGCGCATTCCTGCGGCTTTCAAATGGCCTCCTAATTGTTGCGCCGTGCGGCAAAAAACTAGATAATTGCTTGTAGTTATATGTCAGCATTCACGAACCTAAGTCTGTAGGACTCCGATTAGGGTCACAGAATTCTGCTTGGATTTCATTGAGTTAACGTATTAGCGCTCAGAGGTGCGGCAGTGACTGTCCGATTTAACTCATTTCCAAGAATCCAACATTATTCATCGAGTTTTTGTAGGATTTCATTATTTTAAAGGTACCGTAGAAAATAAGGGAAACAATCAACTAATACAAGTCAACGTTTGCACTCCGTCGTCAAAGTCTAAGTTAATTGACGATATCAACTAGTTGACAATTCAACTAGTTTTTTTAACTAATCGACTTCAATATTGACGTTTCGATTCGTCGGCGGCGGCGATAACGGCGGCGTGTGTCAGAAATGTTCAAAGCAGCAATACTGTATAATAAAGAACACTCGAGTTCTTTTTAACTTGTTAGAGATAATCAGACCTACCGACATTTAAATTAAACTTAATGTCGAAAGCTGACACACCAACCACGTCCTTCAAACCGAATCTTCTTTGATCCTGGGTCAGTAGCCAAGAGGACAATCGAAAATTAACATTAAATTTTGTTGTAACTGCTTTTTCCACACACTATTCAAGTTTCAATTTATATTTTGTTACTTGGCTAGGCTCGTGATTGCCAGTTCCGCGGAAGCAGACCCTCCCACGGCGGCGCGGGCGCAGCACATGTTAATAGCGCATTGTCCAAGATGGCCGACCGACGGAGGTAATTACCTTCGCGGAACCCGAGGATTGCGCAAAAACCACCCACAATTACATCCACACCCCTCCCCACACAAGCTTGTATATCCCTTATCTTTATCTGGACCCTATGAGTATTTGAATTAATGAACTGGTTCTGAAATCATTAGTAGTTCTCGGTAGGCTGAACGGGCTCGTGACAATGTTGCGTTGAGAGATTGCAGAGACTTGAGACGTGCCTTTCCGGCGATTTCGTAAATGGCATATGGTGTGCGTGTAAACGCTCCTTGACCGTATAGGGTGGGTAAATATTTATATAACAAAAGTTCCGTGAGACTCGGACATATTAAACCTAGGTACTATTTATGCTAGTTTTTATTTTTCCGGTAAGCCTAGTCGGTAGTGTAGTGAGTCTGCCTACTGAGCAGGAGGCCCGGGCTCCCGGATTCGAACCCTGGTAAGGCATATACACGTTTGTGTTTTTATAAAATTATAACAAATATTTGTTTCGAGTGAATGTTTTCAATGCATTTCTAAAGAAAGTATATAATTAGAGGTCTGACCGACAGATCTGACAGTTGACATCAGCTAAATAATATGATAATTTTATTGTCTCGTAAAATTCCACTTTTTCTAACGTCGTGCGCTCATGCGCTGTCGTCGCTCGTACTTCCGCCAATGGTGGTCACTATGGACGGAAATTCCCATTTAAAATCTACACATTAATTATTGCAAAGTTGACGACAACAAGAATGCGAGTAATGCGTAATTCAGTGGCATTTGCCGACGTCTAAGCGGCCAGCAGCGGTCGGCGGCAAATGGTCACCTAATTAAATACCTATTCTTTACAGCGCTACCATCCGAATGCCTGATGCACCGAGGAATGCGACTCAAATGTAAGTGAAAATTACTCATGGCGTGATAGCAGCGTGTGAACTTCCCGACAACACAGAGAAGGCCAACAAATTGCGTTAGTCATTTGGTCCCGGCCGATAACCCAGCCTGGTTAACGTCAGCTATCCGTGGAATTAGGAGTAGCCATCCAAATAGTTACCTATGTGTTCAAATTCTGTTGCTGGCTCGCGGTCCACCAATTCTTATTGCTGAGAGAGCTTTTGATGAGAATTGGTCCTCTATGTTGTTTAACTTTGAACCAGTCTGGGCGTAGGTATGCATGCATATCTTGGGACAAATAAACATATTACGTTCCACAACTACTATTAGGCCTAGGTCTTCTTTCACTTAGAGAGTTTATAATGGGGGGTCCATTGCGGATTGTAATTATTAAGATTTTCCTTTACCGGCGCTTTTACCACCATAACTTTTGGTTACCTACCAAATGTTTATGTTTTAGTTATTTTGATGATGACATTGACATATTAAATACATAGTAGTTATGTATTCTGTAGAACTAGTTTTAAGATTGTTAGCTTAACAGTCTGTTGACGTGAAATATGTATTTCATACAATTTTTTATTTTTTTTATTCTTTGACATTTGGAGAACCTTTACACCTCCAAATTTTATTAGTATTAGTACTCTGACATTGGGGACCTTTTACATCTCCAGATTTAATGTGTTTTTAACCATAGAGACTATACATCTCTATTGTATTGTATTAATTATTTATTTTAAGATTATTATAATGTAATGTTTACCCAGGTATTGGCTGTTGTATTTATAAATGTTGTTATGTATTTTTCATGTCACTATATGATGTTACTATAAATGTTGTATTGACTTGTAAAAGAGCCCTTGAGGCCTACTTGCAGAATAAATTTTTGAATTTTGAATTTTGAATTTTACCTATTAAGCTTAATGTAAATTGTATCCTCATTGTAATAATATAATTTATGTACTTACTACCAAAGTCACAAAACCTAATACTGACTACCGCTCTGAGCAAATAAATACCTTTGGTTTACTTAGGCGTTATTCGGTAGCAGTGAATGAGATGCGATCAGTTGATGCCGGCGGCGGCGGCGGCGGTCGGAGGACGCCGTAAAATAACCGCTTTACGACCGACGTCTAATCGCGCATAACAATTAGTCCCTTACACCGTACTGAACACGATACGACACGATTTCGGGCGGCATTCGGTGGTAAACTTTTAAAAATACCTATTTGTTTAAGCGTATAACGTAACAATATATATGTATACAATATTAATAAATTGTCTACAAGCGCCTCTCTTGTTGTTGCTCGTTTAGCGCTCCCCAGAGGACACGTGCAGGGTATCTAAAACATTTTCCTGCGGACGTTAGCAACGTTCATCCCCCAAAAATACCCATATATTCGATAAACGGTTACTATTCACGTAGATTGTTTTACGCAACAGTGTGAATATGTGCCTCCCTGGCACGCAGAGTGAGAGCCAGCACCAACAGTACCCTGGAAACGATATCGAGCAGACTGGACTGTCCGTACATGAATCACGCTGTGCAGTCTCAAGTGGCAGTGTTCCGCGGTGATTCATGGACGGACACTTATTTCATTATGGTTATTTGTGTTTATGAACCTACCTTAAATACAAGTAAAATATAAAACATGTCCTCCTTGTTTCCTCGTAGTAGCCCAGCTTTTATAAAAGCTACTGTCATCTGACCAGCATTCGGGTTAATAGTATAAAATAAATAAATAATAAACAAATAAATCAATATTTGGGGACAACCTCACACAGACTGACCTAGCCCCAAACTTAGCAAAGCTATGGGTGTCGTGTTTCGGAGGTTCCCGGGCAAGCTGCAGAACCCGACACAAGAGCAGACGATTCAACGGGGCCACGACGTTCTGTCGCCGAAATAGTGTTTCTTTTTTAAGTTTATAAAATGTATATGCAGGTTAATCTATAACGTACTTATACTTGTATGTAATCCCATCAAAAACATTTTCATGTAAAATTTTGCCAAGACGAAACCATAATGCTCGCACTGTCAAAAATTTATCAGATCAGGTAGAGCCAAGCTTCTAACTCTACACCTTAGTCAAAATATGTGGTTTGGCCGTACAAGAAATATTGTATATCAAAATATAATCAATGGTGAATAAAATTTTCCCCTCACGCCGGTAGAGAAAGTTAGAAGTCCCATGACTTGTGGCTGATTCATTTTTTTAAATGAAAATAAAATAAATATATTTGGTATAATCGTCGTGGGTTCGGCTCGGTGCTCCGGCGCCCACAAAGCGCCCGCAAGTCTCGTCGGCCCGTTCTGCCCCTAATTAGTTGCGGGTCCTTATTGAGATAAGGTAATGGTTAAAACAGTGGCCAGACCCGAGCCTCGAGCTTTTTACGAGGTGCGACTCGCAGCCGCACACGATGGAGTCAGAGTACCTGCAGTAGTACATCTTTAACAACGCGGTAAGAAACATGTTTTGACGGTTCTTGACGCGTATTTACGCGTATTTGCAATAGTTACACGTAATGGATGGAAATGTTTGTACAACAAAAACGTTGATCATTGATCGCGCGATGTGTTCTGTGTGGACATGGAAAACTAACAGACTTATTAAGTATAACGGTAGGTACGATAGGTTTTGGTTTACCAGCTAAGAAAGTATTTATTAAAGTAAGCAAAATATCATTATAAAATAAAGGTAAAAAGATCTTATTACTATTTATATATGGTATTAGGTAACCTACCCTAAGGCACTATGCACCTCCGGGGGGCCCTAGGACCAGCAACATAAGGTAATCCCTTATTCATAAATCTTAGCAACCTCCATCTTACGAACCTCTGGTAAGCTCTTAACGAATAGAAATGTCCAAATGATGAATACCTAGGGACAAAGCCGGACAACGGGCTGTATGTTTGTTTGCCACCGCAGTTGTATAAAAACAATCTTCAGAAGTTTGTTAAATTTGACAAACGTTACTTAATGTATAACGCTATAAATAGCCTAAGTAGGTATCTTATAGAGTAACCACAGAACAGTTGTTTTACATGAATTTAATAACAGCTGTGAAATTATTATGTTTTAATGATAATTTGTTGCCAGTAGAACCATATAAGAAAGAAGTAATAAACTATGTAAAAACTAATGAAAGATTACTCCTTTCTTTAAACTCTGACATATCGGGTGACGTGTTTAGAGCAGTTTAATGTCGCAGATAAGATGAGCCTTACACGCTACCGGCGGGTCAAAAGACCCCCAAAACTTACTGTTCTTAGACCTTGCTCCTTTCATATACGGTTCACATGAGGTCGGTTTGATTATCTCGGGCGACGTCATCGATGGATAGTAATTAGATGCAGGCAGCTTCTAGGTACACGATGGTATCGCGTGGGATGGTGGCGAGGTATGTGGTCAAATGATCGCGCCGTAAAATCATTAAAAGTCATTTTTAACTGGAAATGGAGATGTGTAAAGTATATTCTTTGCTACGTTTATTAAAAGGCACTTGCGCTCCCACTGGTGTTGCAGGTTGCAGGTGTCCATGGGCTACGGCACCACCGGGCAATTCGTCTGCCCGTTTGCCTCCTAAACCATAAAAAAGTTTGCTGAGCGTATTTACGTGTTATTAGGTATTCGTTAATTGCTTGCCTGGGCGACTACGGGCGGACTCCTAATTCATTTCATTATTGCCCACGTAATAATAAAAACTTAAACTTTTCTGTGAACATCTAAGCGAGCACCATCGATCATCACCATGATATATTGTTATCGCAGCATCTATCATATGACAAAGATCCAATAATTAATAGTTGTTTTTGTGCGCAGGTAGCGGGTGTTCATCGAATTACAGTCATTAGTTGTAAATCAATAAAGGGTTGTTTTTTCGGTGATTGCTGGCAGTCGGCGGTCGGCGGTTGGCGGCGGTCGGCGGTCGAATCGAGCCTTAGACATACAAGCTTCAATACTGTTCGGCTATTACGGACGGACAGATTTTCTTGATACTCCGTCGCTTACACAAAACGAAATGAATAGATGTACCCAAAGTTTAGGCTCAGATCGAAAAAAAAGATACTTGTAAATATGCCTAATATAAGTACTTCATGTGCGTTGTGTATTGTAGTACTTTTCGTTACAAAACTCACTAATAATACTAATATGCTTAATAATATTGACGACCGGTTTGGCCTAGTGGGTAGTGACCCTGCCTATGAAGCTGATGGTCCCGGGTTCAAAATTGTATTTAAGTATTTATAATTATATATTATATATATCGTTGTCTAGGTACCTACAACACAAGCCTTATTGAGCTTACTGTGGGACTTAATCAATTTGTGTAATAATGTCCTATAATATTTATTTATTTATTATTTATTTAATATGACCGAACGACCCAGCTATCGGGGACAGGCTCAAAGGTCTTGGACTTCAAGGACTATACACATAAGGTAATATAATTATAAATAGTGAACCGTAATTTGGCACGATAGCTTATTAAATAATAACAGCACTATCTACAATTAAAAAAGTTCACAACTAAGAGGTTGCACGTTTTCACGTCGGATTAAAGGTAAGATAATGAAACTTAAACCCGTTAATGATATTAAATATGTATGTGCACAAAACGCGTGAGTTCTAAAGTGTTTCCTAGATAATAAATTCTCTCTAATATTTTTAGACTGTTTTGAATAAACCATTTTTTTTACGAATTGGCTGTAGATTTTTAAAGGATAATTTTTCTACTAATTCCGAACTACGTCCTGTAGTTCTAAATTATACATAACCAAAAATGCAATAAAATATTGACAATCTACAAACAAACAAAAAATAATAATAAATTGTGCCCAAACATGATCTTAACTATAATACTTCCGTGAAACTGGGACATACTATTAAAATTACTTTGATAATATTAATTTGAATAACCCCGAAAGTGAATTGGAATAAGCGTTCAACAAATGACATACCGCTCTAGTATCAAGACTAGACAGTCGCAGTAAAAGGGGTCGATCACGGGTTGTCGATATCATCTAAATCAAGTACCTGCCATCACCGGCACAATGACTGACCAATCATAAGCCTTGTTACAAAGGAACAAGGGCTGTTATTGGTCAGTTAGCAGTAGTGGTCCTGCGCTTTGATGTCGGCGATGACTGCTTCGATTTATAGTTGAGTTTCGTTGTCAAAGAGTTTTGTTTCCCAATAAATATCTTGTCTTAGCGCGCGCGATAGCATCGTCGCGGCGCCTTTGGCGCGGTACTGGTCTGCCCGTTTGCCTCTAATGTCATAAAACAAACTAAAAGCATAACTGACCGAGCGAAGTGAAGGTCTCCGTTTCAACAATAGGGACCAAAAATACCTTCGTATCTGGTTGTTCTCAATTGTGCTATTTGTGCTAGAGCGAATGTATGTGACTAGGACGTGTAGTGTGGGCTAAAATGCATTCGTATGTGCGGTCATCTGTTTGTCTGTCCAAATGTTCTCCTCCGCAGAACGCATTTATTTATTTTAAATAAAATAAAACTTCCCTGTCATTTCTCTTGAAATTTGATGGTGAGCAGGTTCGATAAATTTTATTCTTTCGATTTTCGAAATTCGATTTAGTTTTTGGATTGTTTCAAATTCGAGGCTTATAGCTTTGTGGTTCTGTTTTTGAAATCAATTTCACTTTGTACTCACCCCAATGTTACTCCTTGTAACTATTAGGACCTAGATACGCATGGGCTGGGTGGTTGTGTCCCACCGGACTAGTCCCACCCAGTAATGAATAGGCTTATGGGAGCTGCGGGGGACGGAGTGACCACTGATGACCACAAAAGTAAACCCCGTTATCAATGTTACTCCTTGTAACTATTAGGACCTAGATACGCATGGGCTGGGTGGTTGTGTCCCACCGGACTAGTCCCACCCAATAATGAATAGGCTTATGAAGGGCGTTGCGGGGGATGGAGTGACCACTGATGACCACAAAAGTAAGCCCCGTTATCAATGTTACTCCTTGTAACTAGGACCTCGATGAGTATGGGCCGGGTGGCGGCGCGCCACCGGGCGGTCTAGCTCCAGTGGTACCTAATGAATATTAGGCTCATGACGAGGGGCTCGGGATATTGCGATAGCATCGGCAGACGGCGCGGCGCGGCGCTGCGGGGGACAAGTCAAATGTAAAATAGTAGGTAATCTATAGCTATCCCTCGCCGTGGTATACAGAAAAGTAGTCAGAAGTAAACCTCGTTATCAATGTTAGGTACTTATAACTGGGACCTAGATGAGCATGGGCCGGGGGTTGTGGGCCACCGGGCGGTCTAGCTCCAGTAATGAATAGGCTCATGAGGGGCGCGGAATGTCGCGATATCATCGCTAGCCGGCGCGACGCGGCGCTGCGATGTAGTCAAAGCAAACAAGTAGTTTATCTCAATCTCAACCAAGGCTCTTTGGTACAATCGGGAAGGCGCAAAGGAGATAAGTTTATCAGGACGTGGCATAAATTGGGAAATGGTCAAAAAGGACCAAACAGGACACGTAGCTTCGGTTAGGTTAGGTTAAGTTAGTTAGGATAGCCCGAAACCTAGAGAAAAAGTCATAAAAATCTTAAAATATGTATGTATGAGTTTGAGTTTGTTCTTGCACAATAAAATTGTTTATCCTGCTACTTACCTTTTTAGGGTTCCATAGCCAAATGGCAAAAAACGGAACCCTTATGGATTCGTCATGTCTGTCTGTCTGTCAGGCCGTATGTCACAGGCACTTTTTTCCGAAACTGTAAGAACTATACTGTTGAAAGTAGATGTATTCTGTGAACCGCATTAACATTTTCACACAAAAGTAGAAAAAAAAAACAATAATTTTTGGGGTTCCCCATACTTTTAACTGAAACTCAAATTTTTTTTTCGTCAAATCCATACGTGTGGGATATCTATGGAGTATGGATAGGTCTTCAAAAATGATATTCAGGTTTCTAATATAATTTTTTTTCTAAACTGAATAGTTTGCGCGAGAGACACTTCCAAAGTGGTAAAAAATGTGTCCCCCCACCCTGTAACTTCTAAAATAAGAGAATGATAAAACTAAAAAAAATATTTGATGTACCTACATTACCATGCAAACTTCCACCGAAAATTGGTTTGAATGTGATCTAGTAAGTAGTTTTTTTAATACGTCATAAATGGTACGGAACCCTTCATGGGCGAGTCCTACTCGCACTTGTTTGTAACTAAGAGAGGCATCGACAAAGTTTGACTGAGTACGGGCAGCCCCAATTTTTAATAGTTCTTGTTCTGATAAATTACAATCGAAGCAATGGAATCAATTAGCTGCTTTAGCTTTACCTGATTAGGTTTCAGGGAGTCTCAAGATTATTTAGTTTCGTACAAATAAACGACCTACTCCGTTTACTATGACCGCCTGCGCAGGCGCACGCGGCAGATCTATTAATCAATTATCCAACGTCATTATTTACATCCCGGCGTCCCGCCACCGTCCCGCCACCGTCCCGCCGCGTCCCGTTGCGTGTCCCGGCACCCTGGGGCTACGCCAAAAAAATTCGTCAATTTCTAACCTTTATTAAGCTATTCTTATAGGAGTTCACACGAACCGACTTCTAGTATCTCAGCGTCAGCATGATGATAGTATGAATATGCCTGGCTAAAAGGCTGATGCCCGATTTAAAACCAAGTTAAACTGAATTGAAATTAATGAAAGTTATATAAATTATCTATAAGAAACTGCTTTGAACTAGGTAGGTAGTATAAACGTTCGAGTAAAATTATCTGACACAACTTTATAGTTAAGTGAGTTGAGCAAGAGTGCGTGAAGTCATTTTGAACACCTCACCTGCTTAGAGTCCGGCTAAGCTACAACACAGAACAAAGTGAAAGAGTGTCATTATTATAAACGTCATATTTTCATAGAAATTTGTCATTAATGATGACATTTTCCACTTTGTTATTGCAAAGTTAGTATGGTCCGACTCTTGGCCACTTGTACTATTGATTGATTAATTTAAATCTCAAAATCGGTGGTGTTAGGGTTGACGTATGTTTTATTTACCCTTTACGAGTATTAGAGTTTCAGAGATAAAAATTATGACGTTTAATAACTGACAAACACATTCCGAGGTGGAAAACGAGAGCTGAAGTGTCTTAACTGGGCAATAAATCAGATGGCGCGATAGCACGTAATTTACTTCCGACTCTATTTGGAGATCCTGCGTGCGCGCCGCGCGGCGCCCGCGCCGGATAAATCACGCATGAGCAGGGAATATGATGTCTATTGGAATGAAGTTTACAGGCAAAAGGTACCTACCAGCAGCTTATGTACGTACTACCTAAAAGTTGACTCAGTTATAATGATTTAATTCTGATTTAACTATTTAGGTCACATGTGGTAGCCAACAATGTATATATACTATACCTAGTTCCTTGTTACATACTTACCTTTGTCTGAAATGAAACGACTCGATTTATTGTATAGAAATTACAGATTGTACAGAATCTACTTCTTTACCACTAAAAGCTATTAGGGTAGAAAGGTACCTACTTGATCTTTTTGTTTAGCCCATAGCACCAGCAGAAACACTTCAGGCATTAAGTTCGCCAGTCAATTGATAGGTACTATTTTTTATTGTGGCACAAGTACGTACTAAAAAAAAGAAAAAAATCTCCATACAAAGTGACCCGATGTTATAGCTCGAGTGCATCAATGTCACGTTACTGTCGTCGAGGAACAATTCGCCTTGTTATAAACTGAACTAGATCCGAGGCCGGGGTCGAACCCGCGTCCTCAGCTTTCGCGGCTAACGTCCTGGCCACTAGACCACCCGGTCCCGGCGGTACTCGTCCCAAATTCTCTGGTGTATGCTATCTTTGAAAGGCTAGGCGCTTTTGACCGACTCTAAGGGCGAGCAGTGTGTGCTTGCAGCTCCTATACGAATCCTATACGGTAGGTATAGATAGAGATATGGTGCTGATCAAATTATTTTAACTAACTATTGTGGCGCAGTGATCCAAAGAGGGTCTTGGCCTCCAAAACGAGAGAACGCCACCTGTCCCGATCCTGTGCCACTTCCTGCCAGTTATCGGCTTTGAGTTGGCACAGATCCGCCTGTACACTGTCGCTCCAGCGGTATCTGGGCCGACCCACTGGACGGCGACCAGTCGGTTGTCCCAAATAAGCTCTCTTAACACCTCGATCCTCACCCATCCTCAGTAAATGGCCGAACCAGCGAAGTCTGTGGCATTTCGTTTCGCCGATGATATTATTTTGTTAAATATTATTTGATTTCTACTTCAAATAAAACACAGATAAAAAAATATGTAATAAAATAATTTGAATTGCTCCCTAGTCGTAATTCATCTAGTTAATATGACGTACTACGAGTAGTACACGTATAGGCGGTGCCGCCTTTCACTAGCTTCTTAATTAGAGCCGATATATTCGTTGCGCCTGTGATTTATTCCTTTCGAGATAACGCTGAATACACTGAGTAATATTTCAATTTGATTTATTATTTAAATTCGTGGTGGTTGGGGCTGAAATGAGTTAGATGCAGCACCTAGATATCATATATTTTTAATTAATCCCTAACTAGCAGAGTGCAATCAGTTTTTTCGATCGGCAATGTATTACGAAGGTACATACATAATCATCTTGTGACCGCTGTGACAGTCGCTGCAGTAGTGCGACGGTATGAATAAAAACAAAGTAGTGATATGTACATCGCGCGCTTAATTTTAGTAAAATATATGAAAGTGAATTTGTTAGAGCCTACTCTAATAAGTCCAACAACCCCGGAGCATACTTAAAGACTAACTGGAA
This sequence comes from Cydia pomonella, assembly GCF_033807575.1. Taxonomy (NCBI): domain Eukaryota; kingdom Metazoa; phylum Arthropoda; class Insecta; order Lepidoptera; family Tortricidae; genus Cydia; species Cydia pomonella. Next base: position 25,129,691 of record NC_084709.1, on the reverse strand, counting down.
GAGATCCTTGAAAGGGATAAGTTCGCCTTTGTACAAATGATGTATGTTCTATTCTGTTTTATGTTTCTTTCTTTACAATAAAGTGTTTTACTACTACTACTACTACTTAAGGGTTTTTGCTGGTGGTTTACAGACATTTGTGAAAAGGTGCACGCAGAAGCGCTTTCATTTAAATGGTACATTTTTTAATCATTAAAAAAATCTTAGATGTAAAGTCCTCCAGCCCAACATGCAAGAAAAAGTGGCATTCAAATTTTAATCAAATACATATGGTATTAGATTAGAACAGATTTCTTTTTAGGGTTCCGTAGTCAACTAGGAACCCTTATGGTTTCGCCATGTCCGTCTGTCTGTCTGTCTGTCTGTCTGTCCGAGGCTTTGCTCCGTGGTCGTTAGTGCTAGAAGGCTGAAATTTGGCATGGATATATAAATAAATAAAGTCGACAAAGTCGTACAATAAAATCTAAAAATTTAATTTTTTTTAGGGTACCTCCCCTACACGTAAATTGGGGGTTAAATTTTTTATCGCTTCAACCCTACAGTGTGGGGTATTGTTGGAAAGGTCTTTCAAAACTAATAGGGGTCTTCAACAAACATTTTTTGATAAAGTGAATATATTCGGAGATAATCGCTCCGAAAAAAAAAAGTGTCCCCCCCCCCCTCTAACTTTTGAACCATAGGTCCAAAAAATATGAAAAAAATCGTGGAAGTAGAGCTTAAGAAATACATTAAATGAAAACTATAGCGGACATGATCAGTTTAGTTGTTTTTGAGTTATCACAAAAAGTTTCCCCTTCATAGTAAAAAGACTTACTTTCATTAGGTACTGATTATGCAAATTTGCTTATTTGTTTAACTCGGGTGAAAGGTACCGTTTCATCCCTTGGTTAACAATTTACTATACTTTAAGCTCCAGGTTAGCTTATTGTGACGAAAGAGTAACTACGGAACCCTACACTGAGCGTGGCCCGACATGCTCTTGGCCGGTTTTTGTTTTAAAATCGAACGAAATAAAACAAAAGCAACACTGTTTTAACAAGCAGCAATGATTTAAATGTCATTAGAGGTAATTAGTAGGTTCTCGTATTAAGACGGGAGAGGCTAGAGGATAAAGATACATAATTGATGAATAAAACTCCAGCAAATGAGTTAAACAACAAAGACTACCTGAAAGTTTCGCAACTTCATCCATGCAGTTCGATGTTGACCGTCGACAGACAACACGAAAACATAGCACCCATCTACTAAGATATATTTATTCGTCTTTCCTCGCAAACCACAAATATTCGTCACACAAGTAATATAGCATCACCTGCCTTGACCTTATCTCCAAACTCGTCCATATTCAGGTAGCTCAGGAATCTCAATCTAAATAATATAAACGACACAATTGTTATCGACACGGCATCGAAACAAATTATATGTATATTAGAACGATCAAACCGCGTTCTCGGAACGGCACAAACCTTTGGTGTTAAAGATGTATAAAGCGGGTACAGGGCCCGTACATTCTTAAGACGTTCTTTGATGCGGCGTGTTAGAGGGCTATCTATTCAGATATGCGTGATATGGGAGTGCGCCATCTGCCCCGCCCGACAGTGAACACATCACACCACCTTTCGACCTTCTACTCTAGACATTAAGGGCCGATTTACCCCGGCAGGCCTGAGCTCCCGCCGCGCATTCCGCGCACCGCTCGTATGTCAGGACTCACATTAAAATATCTTTTGATGCCTTATACATATGTATAACCGACACGTGCTGAGAGCCTGAAAAAATACTCATAATTACCGGAAGCTACATGCAGGTACCCGCCACATTTCATCGAGGATTATAACTTAATATTATCTGTAATAAACGTTTCAAGTTTTTCTAATTTCCCGTGAGCCGTCAGCGGTAATGGGGCGCTCCGACAACTTCATGCGAGAAGTTACAAATTAACTTTCAGGGAAACATAATGATCCGCGCCGTGACTCGCACTTCTCGAATTCTATATGAGGGCTTAAAATTGAAATTCTTACGGCGTTCGGCTTCATCTTTTTAATAGACACTTGTTTAGGACGAAGAAAGGGTCAGTAATGAATGCAGCGGGCGAGGCAAAGGGCTACCAGTTTTTCGCCGTTCGTCGCTTGACCGCGCGGTGACCGCAGCGGGGACGTTTTTTCCTCTGCGTCGTCGCTTTGAGCCGCCGCCGCACTTAATTAATACAAGCGACAAGCGACCGACGCCGGGGCCAACAAATTTGCCTGCCCCCCGCCCCCGCGCCCCGCCGTGAGAGACTGCGAAACGTTTAATTAAATTTATCGACCTTATCCTCCACATCTCACACTGCGAAGGCTGCGCGGATTTTTAGAATTCTGAATATCCGTGAGAACCTTACGCTACGCTCGGGGATGAAGCGGTCGCAGCGGACAGGTGGACAATTGAACAAATTGCAACAAAAACGCGAGTGAGGCATCAAACCCGATTCAATTGGGCATTGTCGCTCGATTGTTTCCGCGCGCCTCATTATGCGGCTCTGATTTATGCCGCCGCGGCCCGATTCACGTGCCACTCATTTGCCAACCGTACACGACACGGAAACAACGTCCTGTATATATTTCGAATCGATGATCGGCTTGTTTAATTGAACAGCGCTTTGTCCGTTCCAATTAAAAGCCCATTACGGCTACAAGTCGCGCGGTGATTAATTGAGCATCCTAATTTTTAAAGTTCGAAATCGTGTCGGTGTCTGGCGCGAATTATGCGTCCGCTCCGAGCGAGCTACACGACCAGCGCCTACTGTCGATGCGTGATGGAATCATTTCTCTCGTTTGACAAACGATGGTGTGTCGGTGAGGCATGATGGATGCCTCGGCCGTATCTGCTATCGGAGGGTGCTCCGCGGGGCGCCGGCGTCGTCCTCGGCCATGTCACCAGCACCTCCACAGACCAATAATTTATCGTCGTCCGTTGCGATCTCTTCACCGCGCTATTAATTACAATTTGGTGCCCGTGAATCTATGTTCAAATTGATTTTATTTCTAATGGGGCTTAATGTTATCAAGATGTATATTTTTTTGTTTTGGTAAAAGCATGTTCGAGGGCCTCTGTATGGAGTTTTGGAATAGTTGTGGAGCATTAGTTTATTAGTAGCGTTCCCAGTGATCCCAGGCGGGAACTGCATTCCTCCCACTGACTCTGCATTCAGGAGCTCAGTATAACCACAGATTATGTATCTACTACGGTATCTCAAGTTGAGTTTATTTAATAAACCAATAAGCAATACCTATTAAATATGTTAAAACGGGTCACTCACGTATTTTAAGTCGAAAACGCTCGACATGCTCCGACGAGTGAGACCCGTCCGGCCGACCGACCGGGGTGTCTGCGCCGATTCGTCAACGCAAGCTCCTGACGACACTCCTCGGAACGGAGTGAAACATGTCGAGTGTTTTCGATTTAAAATACGTAAGTGACCCGTTTTAACATATTTAATATGTCTGTGTCTCACGGAAGCCATTCCTAATACAAGTAGGTATGTAGGTACCTAGTAGCCGAACTCATTGAGAAAGTAATTAAAAAATAAATACATTTGGATCAAATTCCTAAAGCGATGTTACCTAATGTTACAAACCCACCTGTTGGTCTGTGTAACACATAGTTCGCAAGTCCCAATGTTTGTGTAAGTGAGTAGTAACAAAATGTTTTGTTGTGAAACATATCTTTCGGTGTAACTCGATATGCAAACCGCTACAGACATTCTGATATTAAGTATAAAATATTTAAGTACTTATAAACGCGCATACTCAATCACAGGTTGTTACATGCAACCGATACCTACTGCTAAATTAAATTAATTAATGAAATCGTGTGATTATCACAGAAACCCTGTCGTGTCGGGACTTTGTCACTTATTTTTTGCTTATAAAAAACGGTATTGTTTTAATTTATTACCCAGCGACATTTCTTTGGTTTGGAATTCAGTGATAAAAAACTGCCATTTTATCGTTGACACTGCGAACTTTAAATTCCATAATTGTTTGCCTCAGTGCAGAACTCAACGAACCTACGTACTGCAAAAAACATCGGTGTTAATTCACTCAACTCGCACTTGTAAGGGGTCAGTTACAAGTTTCCTGTTTCCTGTTTTGTCAATAAGCGTGCTCTGACACCTCGAGCGCGCCTAGAATTTGCGCCCATCTGGGCTTTCCCGATTTATCGTAGTTTGGAGCCAGCCCGGAGCTCTGGGTGAAATTCGGTCACTTTTCTCAGCTATTCCTACATAATGTATCTATATTTATTTTTGACACTTAGTTTTAAATAGGAGGAAACGTAGGAGCAGGAACGTTCTGCAGGCTTAAGGTGCCGTTCGGATTCAAATTGCACCAGCATTAATACTCTGTAGCATTAAAATCTATCATCCAAACCAAAAATCCGGGCAGCAACATCATTTTTGTCGTTTGGGGTAATGTCGCGCTGCAATACTGTTGCCGTCGAGTACATTAGTGTAGGAAAAAGGTAAAAATTCATAACAAAAATCTCGATTTATTTACCTTTATGACACTTCCTTCAGCTTGAGTAGTTAATTAATTATCATGAACACGTAGGCAAGTGCGACTACCATATCTGTACTAAGCATTTGAATTTTATCTGCTGTGTTTGGCAACGCAGGTGACATGTTGAACAAGCAGCCCTCAGCGCCCCCTACAGTCCCTGCACACACAGCGACACCCCGATGCACGGCTGACACTAATAAAACTATTGACACGCTAATTCTGCGCCAACTAGCGAAGTGTCATGTCATGTCATGGTGCAGTGTTGTCCGGGGTCACTCTACTTATATAAATAAAATATTTCAATAATCCGATAATTCAATTTAAAACTAGGTCAACAAAAACTAAATTACTTATAAATAATAAGCTATGTCAATACTTTTGTGACTTATTTTATGCTCAGGGTACTAAAAAAACTAATTTTAATAATTAGCTTGTGGGTACACCAAGTACGATTCTTTCTTTTAGAATACCATCGTCACTCACCAAAGTAAAAGCACCATAAATAGGTATCATTACTGCAAAAACATCACAAAGACAAGTTCAAGTAACTCGCACTTAAAACGAAACCCCCCTGTTTTGTCAATAAGCAGGTGCTGTCACGTTATATCCCCTCACACACCCGGACAGATCGCGGGCTCAAAACTAATAAAACCATTGACACGCTCATTCTGCACCACGATCTACCAGTCACACTCTTAACTGACCTGAGGAGAACCTTATGTCGTTACAATAAGGTTTACAAATAGTTAAGAGTGTGTACCAATATCGAACAGTGTATGGGGTCACTCTATGAATAGGATATTACAATAATCCGCAAATGCAATTACTACGGGCACTTGTTTGATGAATGTTCGTTCGAAAGGGCTGTCGCTTTTCATTCGAGTTAATAAATATTGCCCTTATTAAAATAAAGTTCATATTGGATTTCGTCACTGAACGGAGGTGTTTAGGCGCTTATTAAACTTATTAAATTACCCCACTATTATTTAAATAGACAATATTTGATAAATAAAAATAATAATGTTACTTACAAGACAGTCATTGCGCAGTAAAATATTACAGATGACAAACATCGGGCGGAGAAAATTTTTGACTTTCAGAACGATTATTTCTAAAAATAGGTACCCTAGGTAATTCATGTTATTTTAAGGCCTATGAATGATGTGCTACACGTTGATTTGATATGCTGGTTTTGTTTTCACTATTTGTTGTTATCTACATTGTATAGAAGTGCCTCCCCCCACCCCTTAAACATATTTTTATAAAGTTTAACTTGTAAACTAAGTAGTGAGTCACAAAGTACTCCTACGTTGTTCCATAATAATTTTAAATATAAGGGTTCCGTTTTTGTTATTCTTGCTAAGGAACTCTAAAAACGCAACTCGCCATAAAAGTTTTCGGATCTCGCACAATAGTCCCAAACCCTCATAAACACCAGACATCCCCTTTAGCGCTGCCCTATATCGCGACTAACCAATTCGTTCCACTTGTAGTCCTCGCAGTCTGTCTGGTGTCCGATCAAATAAGTGCAGTGAAAGGTCCCTCCGACCCGCACGTGCCCAGCACAGGACAAGTGCCTAGAAAGATTAATACATCCGACTAATTCGCATTGGCCCCGCTACGATATTAATTTGGTTTTATGACATGCGAAATTACTCTCGATAAATTGTGCATCCAGACACACGTGCGGGGATATTAAACTTTTCATTAACTGAGGGTCGCTGGGTTTTCATTGCCCTTCTATTTTAAAAGAAAAATGTAGTAGAACTCTTGGATTTTTAAATGTTTTAGCACTTTTTAGACGACGGTGGTGTGCTCTTTGAACGGACAGGATAGATAAGTGAGTGCTTCCTTTGACCTGTTGTTCGAGTGTGTTCTTGTGCGGACCTTCCATGTTTGAGTGTTTGGTTTGTTTACGCGTTATTACACGACTAGGTTTTGTATCTCGAGTTCCCTCAATATTCCCCAGAAAGATGTGCGATTTTTATACATTTCCTAATTCTTGATATTACTCATACTACATTCAGAGATGTGAAAAATAGTTTATAAAAAGTATTTAAATACAAAATACAAATACTTCCTTGATATACTATTTCAAATGCAAAATACAAAATAGTTTTCAAATATGTATTTAAAATACTAAATACAAAATAGGTATTTTCAAAATGCTTTTTTTAAAATACAAATACTTTGCGATAAAAGGTACTCTTAAATAGTGAATACCTAGTCTGAATTAAAAAGTTAGTATTGCTCGGAATTTACAAGTTGGAAAGGCTTTCTTTATTCTTTAAAAATAGTGTGTATATCAGTCCTCTAGACTGCAAATTTTATGTCTCCCCATGTTTAACAGTTGAATGGACTTTTAAGTGATGGTTTTTAACGGTCAATTATTAATTTATATTTGTATAGTATATATGTAGCTATATACCTCTCGTTGGTTGGTGAAAACGTCTCGTTTGTGTTTCACCAGGGCAGTAAAGTTTGTTTACCTCTCGTGCCTTGAAACCCTTGCAACGCTTAAATTTCCACATTTTTAATATCTCGCTACGCTTGTGGTCATTTACGGCGTTACTAAACAGATTCACCAGTTCCATCTTAAAATAATAAATAAATAAATAAATATTATAGGACATTATTACACAAATTGACTAAGTCCCACAGTAATAAGTATCAAATCAAATATCAAATATCAAACATTTATTCAGCAAATAGGCCACAGGGGCACTTTTACATGTCCATTTTTACAAACAATAAATTAAAAAAAAAAACAATTACAAATATCGAATCTATGAAATAATAAATACTTTATTAGAGATGTATACTGTCTCTAAATGTCAAATTACACAAAAAAAAAACTATGATAAAAAAATAAAACCATAAAATACTAAAATTCTTTAGAGATGTATAAGTCTCTACGTGTCAGAGATAAAATATAAAAATATATATTAAATTATCCTTAGAGATGTAGAGGGTCGCCACTTGAATTCTTATATAAATAATTAAAAGACAAAAAAATTAAAACAGACAAGAACCGAATGAAGTGTCTCACGTTAATGTCACTCAAAAGTAAAGTTACATACTTTAACATAACCTGTACCCCGTGTAAGCTTAAACTGACCGGTCTCCACAAACAGCACCCGTTCACGAGTATGACGTGTATCTCAGCCATCGCCTCCCTCAACCTTCATTCGGGAAAGTGGCGACCCGATCAACGACGTCACCGTAAGTAAAGACTTTTAAGCGAGCGTGACATGTTCAAGCTGCCGGGTTGTATTAATATAAATATAATAAAAAAAAATGTGAGATACAACATTTGTGCTTGTAAGTTACATTAAAGACGGCATAGCGCCACATAAACGCGACTACATATTATTCATAAGGAGTGCTTACCTATAAAACTAAATTATAAATTTAAATTGACTTAGAGATGTACAGGTCTCTAAGTGTCCAAATCATTAAAATAGGTATTAAAATAAAATGAAATTTAAAATAAAATAAAATTTAAAATAAAATAAAATCTTAGAGGTGTATAAGGTCTCTAAGTGTCCAAAACTAAAATAATACAATCAAACGAGAACATGATGTTCTCTTGTGTCAGTTCTACTGGACGCTAGTATGGTTATTTCACAGGAAGAAAACGAAAACACTATTACTGACATTTTTATCATACTATCAAGATCAAGCTACTGGCTTAAAGGCATCCTTATCATCTATGAAATCATTCACAGCATAATACGCCTTACTTAACAAAGAGCTCTTAAGCTCATTAAGGTTTGTGTTGTGGGTACTAGACAATGATAAATATTTATAAATACTTAAATACATATACATAAGGTCGATATTTAAACGATAGATACAATAACAGCTTCGACAGGAAAACATAACTAAGTATGTAATAATAGTATTAAGCAAACGCGAATCAGTCCGCGCGATCTCGCCAACTATTACATAAACCCTAGAGGTTTTCAATAGTGGCTTATTGTGTTAAACCCTGTTTCAAAAAAATCATAGTGAATAAATACACTATAAAAAAAAAACAGAAAACACCCATGACTCAGGAACAAATATCTGTGTTCATCACACAAATAAATGCCCTTACCAGGATTTGAACCCGGGACCATCGGCTTCATAGGCAGGGTCACTACCCACTAGGCCAGACCGGTCGCCATAAAAGAATGATAGAGTTGCAAGGATTGTAACGTCAGAAGAGATTGTAACTCCAACTTACTTCACTTAATAAAAAGTATTTTGTATTTTGAAAATAGAAAATAGGTCCCAAAAACTATTTGAAATAAAATACAAAATAGTTTTCTATAAAAGGTATTTAAATACAAAATACAAAATAGGTATTTTGCATTTTGTATTTGCATTTTAAATACAAGTATTTCAAATAAGTCACATCTCTGACTACATTATAGACAGGATGGCCCAAAACTACGTCGACAACTTTTTTTACTGCGGTATATTGTTGATGATTTTAACAAACTTTTGCGTTTTAGTATCAAAACTAAAGAAGAACATTTTAGTGATAATACGTTTTGTTTTGGTTAAATTGTTGTAATATTAATTTACTACATTGACATTTAGTAAAAAAGTGTAAGTAAGTAGAAGAATACTCCTAAAAACTTTGTCACCGTTTCTTGGGCCACCATGTACAGCGGGTCAATTTATTTGTTGATATAATTTAGCCACGACAAATGAAGTTTCTCAGAATCGGACCAATTTGTGCAACGCGTTGTTGCGCGGGAGCAATGCTACTACATTCCTATAAAAAAGCTGGCCGATTCCGCGAATCTAGTGCTCTACGCTTTTTGCCTTGGCATAGATACCCGGACACGCCCCCCCTCAGTGCCGCAGTTTTCTGTCTAATTGTCTAACCATTAAGACGGTGTTTTTATTGTAGTTAAATTGTAGGTTTGTATATTGACTATTTACACATTTAAATCGAGAGCCTTGATAAAAATACCCGGAAAGTAGACTAAATTTGCAAAAGCAGACTCAAAATAAACCCTAAGTAAGTAAGTAAGTAAGAAAGAAAGTAACTAAGAAAGAAGAAAAGAATCTCGAAAACATGTCTATTAATTTTCACTTATTTTTATTGTGTATCGTTACCCTGCGTACAGCCTACTGATGACAGCTGCAGAGATAACTGAACCAGCAGCTCCCCCCCCCCCACCCCAAAGCATATAGATTTGTTTGCCCTTTAATGATAAGAATGAATTGTAGTTTATCACTATGGATGCTCGATTAATACACCAATAAGCTGAAACTACCCGTACCCTACGGGTAAGGTAAGCATCCATGGTTGGCAGATTTATTATATTAGTTTATGTAAAAAAAAAACCTATTAAAAAAGTATTAAATAAGAAAATCGTCCTCATATCTGCGCAGAGCACGGAGTGCGCAGCTGGTATATTACCAGCAAAAAGCCAACCCTCGAACATGAGCATTATTTGATTTTTAATTGCGCGCGGAATGCGCCTCAAATGGACCGCCTCGTGTAGCGATGCGCCGCGACTCCGACTGCCCCTCGCTTACTGTATACTCCTGATACTGTAAACAAGGGGTGAAGAGCGTTTTTGGCTACTGAAGTAATTTTGAAAGCAAACAGTTCTACATAAGCGTTAAGTGGTCTCGGAGGTTTGTTTAGGTACAGACGAGCGGACAAATCGCCTGATGGTAAGGAATTACCGTCGCCCATGGGCACCTGCAACCTGCAACACCAGAGGGGTTGCAAGTGTGTTGTTGACCTTTAAGAGGAGATTTAATGACTTGCGAGTAGCGGGCCGAATATTGATATTCCAGCGGCGGCATCATGGTTCCACTTTTATCACTTGTCACTATGTCCGTCACTTTCGCGCTTACATACTTGTTAGAACGTGACAGGCATGGTGACAAATGATAAAGAGCCAACCATCTTAGCCCAGCAGCGTTCGATATCGTCACTCGAAAATCTGTGGAAAACGGCGAAATGAAAAAGGTATGAAATACGAGCAATAGAAATTGGTAAACTAGTGGTATTGACCACTTGTTTTCAATAATTCTATTAGTAGAATTTAAATTCCTGGTATGTGTATGAACAAACAAAATATGTATTTTGTTGCTCTTGGGAGCAGTTATTTGAGTTCTTTATAGCAATTTTTTTCCATATCTGATTAAAAAGTGCGAAGAATAGAAATATCTAACATGCTTCAAATGGATCTATAGGTTGACCCAAAAATACAATGCTAAACATTTTTTAGGCATTTTTCCATACTTAATCGTCCTTTTAAAAATGTTATTTAAAATCAAAACTGCATTATCTGAATCGTACTATGTTAAAAAATCCTTTAGTTTAGATATCTACTCAAACGTAAACGTTTGTAAAATTCTCAACAATATGCCGCAGTAAAAATTGACAACGTATTTTTGCGCCAACCTGTACAGTTACGTCTGTAACTTTGCACGGATTGTCATATCAGTTATATCGCTGGTCGCTACCGTAAGTCAACCTAAATATAATTATTACAATGTTTTTAGCGCCTAACTTTCGTGTTCAACAGTTTAGCAGAGCAACAGCAAGGCCCGTGATTTACGGCGAACGGTTTAGGTCGTAACTCCGGCGGTGCGCTGCTGTATCGCGGCGATAAGGCCTGCATGCACTTAACATTCATTCCTTTCATGAACGTTAGTTTTTTATGATATACGAGGCAAACGATCAGACGAATCGTCTGTTTGCAAGCAATTATCGTCGCCCATGGATGCTTGCAACACCAAATGGGTTGCAGGTGCGTTGCAGGCCTTTAAGAGTACGTTCTTTGTTTGAAGGTCGTGTCAGACCAGAAATACCGCGAGGGACAGTGTTTAACTGTGCGAGGCAGGATGTTTCTGGATAAACGCACAGATGAGGTCTGCCAACCATCTAAGTGGTGACTGGTGAAGATGGCAATGTGGAAAGAAGCGGCTAGGATTAATCCGAACAATTCCTCGGAGCACTCCCTGTTATACATGTGATAGAAAATGCAGAGCGAGGCTACATTTCTACTTCCACGCGACTGAGGGTGTAATAATCAAATATAATTTGAGCCCTAGAATCGTTTCCTTCGTCATATTATGTTTAGTGTATATTTTTCTCCACATCTGATTAAAAAGCGCGTGGAATGTTTTAGTTAGCACCTCAGTTCTGAAAAGTGACAACAAGAAATGCTGTGATTTAAATGATTTACAGCGCACGGTTCAGGTCATAACCGAAACTCCGGCGGTCTAGTGGCGATAAGGACTGCGTGCACTCATTATGCACTTTATGCAGCATTTTGCCCATTCGTGAACGCTTCTATTAGGTAGGTATATCACTTGACCTACAATCGTAACTTTGGATCATCTAAAAATAAGTTGACAAGGATTTTTGTTGTGCATATTGTTGATACTTAATTTTAGCATACGTTTGCGTTTGTTTCAAAGCCAAAGTATAATAGATAATAGAAGTACGTTTTGCTTTAGGTACCCAAATTATTGCAGTTTTATTTTTGTTTTGACATTTTGAAAAATATGCCAAAAACAATATTGTCAACGTATTTTGGAGCCACCTGTATATTGAAGTGTTAGCAACTAAACGACTTAATTGCAAAGTTAGCTGCATTCGAAGCCGTCTACGAGTAGAACCTTAACGGTTCACGCCTACGCGTACGTCATTTTAACTGAAAAAATATCGTCCCGATCACATTTTGGAAGCTCATTTCCAACATTCGATATTCATCCTTGTGAGAACAATTTTCCACTTTTCCTTTTGACAACTACGATTATTTAAGCGCCCCGCCATCGTATATGTCAGTGTCAAAAATGACGTTTTTGTTTGAAGAAACGTCACTTTCGACACTGACATATCCAATCCATATCGTATCTTTAGCAAGTGTTTGACGTAACTTAAAGTTCGAATAGGGCCGTAAGTTCCTAATTGAATTTAAAGCTAGGTCTGATCTGCAATTTTTAACATATTATGTAAAGAGCAGCGAAACTGTAAAGCGTAGTAAACTCTCTGTCTGTATTCTGAAACCGCTGAACCGATTTAGATGAAATTTGGTGTGGAGATAGCTTGAGGCCCGTGGAAGGACATGACATAGTTTTTATTGATCATTATTATCATCATCATCATCGTTCCGTGCAGGAAGGAGCGGGCAGAAGCCAGTTGTAAATGGATGTGTAAATAGCAGACGACTGTAAAAACCCGGCTCGTTACCGGGCTCATTACAAAACCAAACGATAACAAATTAGCACTTTACGATACTTACATTACAATACTAATGAACATTCTAATTTGCCGGTGCGGGCGGTTTCTTGCCGCGGTTTTTCGCAAAGTCGGCGCGCGCCGATAGAACGCCAGTGTTCTGGTAGCTGCGCTCACAATTCGCATGTTTTTGCCTCGTATTCATGATATATTCACATGAGAGTTTAGAGTTTAAAATCTGACTAGTAATCATATATTTAGTGTCGGACTGTTTTCTTTTTTGCACTAATTGATATCAGATTTTAATCTCATCGCGGCCTAGTAAATTAGGCAGTTTCAAGCCATGTTTGAAGCGCTCTAGCGCTTAAAAAACATAAAATAAGGGTTCCGTTTTTTGCCATTTGGCTACGGAACCCTAAAAAGCAAAACAGTCCGACACAGATATTGATAATATTATTCTGTGTAAAAACCACGGAGGAGAGAGTCGAGTACGTTTGTATGGAGAAATAACCACTGGTATTGCCTCTTAAACTATCATATGTCAGTCAAGGGTTGGTCAAAGCGGTCAGTCCCCGGTAGCTCGCGTTCCGAGAATCGGCGCGCGCGCATCAGTAATGGCGGCGTTCCCACGACGTTCGCGGCCTCAAACATTACCACCTATTTTTATTCCAAGCCAATATAAATTTATAGAAGCGCGGCTTTTGAAACGGGTATGTGGAAGTTTAAATCAAAAGGACCGGCAGGCTAGCGGTTGGAAAAAAATAACAATGTCTCTGAGAAAAATGTGGCCCCGTTTCCTGTTTTGTCAATTTGCTGAACACTAAGAATCGTGAAACTAAAATGTATACGCGACCTTATATACTATTGATTCTCAAATTTTGTTCCTTTCAACGTGCGCCGCGTGCGTTTAGTCAGCAAAAGACGCATTGCCTTAATCATTTTCATTAAATATAACTTTAGTTGAGTGTAATTTTCGGGACCATCGCGACCGCCGGGTGCACTCGTCCAAAATTTGTTTAACACTTGCCATTTTACTAATATAACATTTTTATACTTAACTTACTTAACATTGTAATACAATAAACATTTTTGCTACTAGGTACTCACCCGCAAACCAAACTCAATTGCTAGGTTGAAAATTGCTACGCCACGCCAGGTAAATGACGTCAAACTAATAGCCTAATTACCTACAGTTTTAGGCAACTGGGCAATTTCCTAATGCGTTGATATATTTATTTGTCCACGATGTCGAGATCTACTTACCTAAACCTTTTTCAAATATAAAACGCAAACATTGAAACATAATTTCCATACAACAATGTACAGGATTCTCTGATAAAGACAAAAAACCGATCGATCGAGTCGAAAGGCAATTATAGAGACATCCGATATGAATCACGGCGACCGGCGGCGATGCGGGCAAAAACTCATATTTCATACTTCTCTCCATTGTCGTCATAGGAATATGATGTATATGTACAACATAGAGCCGTGTTTTATTCCTTATTTTTTTAAGACGAAAGGGGCCAAGTCTCTCGACCTCTTCTCCACAAAACGTAGTCCCCATTTACCTCTCTGGATATTAACATTACATTAACCTCTAGAAAGTATTTTTATGCAATTTGATGTAGGTATATTAATCAAAGCTATTCGTTTGATTTTTTTTCGATATTTTTTATTAAGTAGGAATTTACCCCACACTAGCCTCTTAAGCGTCGGCGTCTAATGAGCGCTATGGAAAATGGCGTCGGTGCATAGTTGCCAACATTGCGTCGAGAAGCAGCCAAAGACGCTAATAAGTGTGGGATGGCTCTAAGAGTTGCTACCGGCCCAATCTTAATCGGCTTATTTTGTCATCGACAAACTGTGCCAGGTCAATTTATGTCCAGCAAAGTAAGGTTTTGCACCAAACATCCTCGCACTAATAATACTTACGAAATTTGAACTGGACAAATCCTACTTACTAGGAGAAAGTCTTATTATATTTTGTACATAAGTGCCCTATGTGTTTGGCCAAGGATTGAAAATATGTTTAGGTGTTACACATCTCAAGGTCACTTTTAAGTATAGCATGGCTTGTCGATATTCGCAGTATGGTGGCGCGCGGCCAGCAATGAGCTACGCAGCGCCAAATCCGTCGAGAATGTGACGTTAATTCTCGACCATCCTGAACATCTGCATGCGCGACATGCGATGATACACTAATAGTTATGCGATATATGAGCACAATCTCAAGGCCACACGTATATCGTTTGAGATAAGCTGAGAAGTTGCGGTATGCTAATCGTCGAGAATGAGGCGTTATTCTCGGTTGTTTTGAACGTCCGTAGGCGACGTGTGACATGCTAGTCATAGAGAAGTAAATCAATGGCGTTCAAATTGAGAATAGGTGCCCTACTTAATGTTTGCAAAGTAATGTTAGATATAATACTTACATGGAAAGCAGGGCCCAAAAACTAACTGAATTTACTGAATTCAGACCGTACAACAACTTGGAGCTCGCAAAGGTTTTGCAAAAATGAATATAAAAACCGTTTAAACGTAGGTACTAAAAACCTTTAAGAAGTTTTACTTTGGAAGAATATTTTAAATAAAGTAACAAAGTTGTAGATATATTATTTTTATGGAGGATAGGCAGGCGTTTGACCACGATCTCACCTAAGATATAATAAGTACACTAGACTTTTCAAAATCCGACATGCCCTTGGCCTATTCGTCCGTCAGTCTCCATCCTTATTTTATTAAGATTTAACGCAGTCCAAAGTACATTATAGGTACCTACTCAAAATTCACGGTAAGATGCACGACTTATCCACCGTCAACAAAAGATTACCCGACAATAGCTTCACGGATCAGCGGCTGCTCGCGCCAATATCGCGCGACATTAACTCGTTTGTGCTCCAATTTGCGAGTAAGCACCATAATGGAGCCCCGACAAAGAAGGGGATCTCATCAAAGCAAGTATGCGACGGAGACGGAGGGGCTGTCACCGCGGAAAAACTAATAAAAGACGGGGCATATATTGCGCCTTGAAAGAATCAGTTATGCGTGCTGTTTGGCAGTTATGTGGATATATCGTTGGTTTGTAGGTTTGTACTTGTACCTAAGTACTTAAAACTTAAAGTTGGGGAGGAATAGACGCGTAGAATTGCGTTTATGAGTTTTCATAAAAAAAGTCATTTTAAAAATAAAGGTAATCACAGAGTAATTTATAATTTTTTACTTTTAACCTTCAAATAACATTATTTCTGGTTCAAGAATAGTCGCAAGTGGTACTGACAAATCATATCTGTAACAAAACCAGATTAAATTCATAATCCGTTGCAATAACAGATGATCAGAATAACCTGCTAACGAAATGTCTGTGGCTATCATAATTTTTGTCTGACGTCAGAAAAGTAGGTGATGTCTGCTCTTACGATTAGGTATATAATATTAATTAGCCATTATCTAGTTAGGTGTATCTAGGTGGATATCTAACATAGGCGTAGGTATAGTACTCGTATGTAGTCATACGGTAGATAATAATTTATCGTAAATCAAAATCATTGTTTCAATTCAATCAAAATTCAATCATACACAATTTATACACTGAAAATCTTATATTATGAACTTGTTATATACCTACTTACTAAATAATCCGGTACGGGAGGGCTTGTACAGTCAGCATCAAAAGTAGCGGATGAAACAACGCGCCAAAAGTATCTGATATTCCGGATAACTTTTCCAAATATAGATAAATTGTTAAAATTCGCGCTCAAAAGTATATCTTTTACAGTCTTAGTTATTCTATATTAAAGACATCACTTTTTGGTAAGCTGTTACAGAATAGTAGATACTTATGAAGCGTTATTTGATCCGCTACTTTTGATGCTGACTGTATTTTCAGTTTCTAATTTGAATATGGGTACATAGTTGGCTGTGATCGAAACCGACCAGGACAGTATGATGATGATGAGTGTGAATACTTAAAAAAAAAAAAAAATTTTTTTTATACTACGTCGGTGGCAAACAAGCATACGGCCCGCCTGATGGTAAGCAGTCTCCGTAGCCTATGTACGCCTGCAACTCCAGAGGAGTTACATGCGCGTTGCCGACCCTAAACCCGCCCCCCCTCGTTGAGCTCTGGCAACCTTACACATAACATAAATCATAATATTTAATAAAATATTTTGATTTGTTCCAAAAGTTGTATACCTACTTACACAATATTGGACGGTATCTATTTAGGCTAGGTTCACATGGCGTTCATTTAAAGAGTCTCAAGTCTTTAAAGAGTCGAGAAAGCCGTCTAGCCGTGAACGATTTTGTAAGTTGCCATACAAATGTTGCTGTCCCTACGGTATTCGGGAAAAATTAACGCCGTGTGAACGTAGCCTAACCTTTGGTTTCGTTTCTTGTAGGAAGGCAAATCCATTCCCCGAAGTGTCCTCTGTAAGCTTCCTCATGGTTCGCGGAACGGCGCAGGCGCTCAGTAAATCTGTCGAGAGCGTCTAGCCGGTCTTGAGGGCCTAGCCAAGATGCCAATCGTTAGCTCTACGACAACAAAACGCTTTCTGTCTCTCTATCACTCTTCAATATTAGTGCGATAGAGAGACAGATAGCGTTTCGTTGTCATAGCGCAAACAATTGGCATGCTGATCAGGCACCCTGGTTCGCAGAACGACCAGTGACGTGGCATGAACTGATGACCCTATAGAAAGGATGTGTACAGAGTACAGACACTCAATTGGGGTAAATATACAACAATTACGAGCCTGGGCTTTTACCCGCAACCTCCGGATTGAAAGTCGCACGCTCTCACTGCAAGGCTGCCGGCGCTCTTACTTATATGTACAACAAAAAAAAACCGGCCAAGAGCATGTCGGGCCACGCTCAGTATAGGGTTCCGTAGTTACTCTTCCGTCACAATAAGCTAAACTGGAGCTTAAAGTATAGTAAATTGTTAACCAAGGGATGAAACGGTACCTTTCACCCGAGTTAAACAAATAGGCAAATTTGCATAATCAGTAGGTACCTAATTAAAGTCTTTTTACTATGAAGGGAAAACTTTTTGCGATAACTCAAAAACAGCTAAACTGATCATGTCCACTATAGTTTTCATTTAATGTCTTTCTTAAGCTCTACTTCCACGATTTTTTTCATATTTTTTGGACCTATGGTTTAAAAGTTAGAGGGGGGGACACAATTTTTTTTTCTTTCGGAGCGATTATCTCCGAATATATTCACTTTATCAAAAAATGTTTGTTGAAGACCCCTATTAGTTTTGAAAAAAATTTCCAACAATACCCCACACAGTAGGGTTGAAGCAAAAAATAAAAATCACCCCCACTTTACGTGTAGGGGAGGTACCCTAAAAAAAAAAAAAATTTAGATTTTATTGTACGACTTTGTCGGCTTTATTGATTTATATATCCATGCCGAATTTCAGCTTTCTAGCACTAACGACCACGGAGCAAAGCCTCGGACAGACAGACAGACAGACAGACAGACGGACATGGCGAAACTATAAGGGTTCCTAGTTGACTACGGAACCCTAAAAAGGTACATATTTAATATTAACATATCATGCACATAAATAATACAATAATAATTACAGTCTCCTTGCCACAGTCGCGACACACACACACACACACACACACACACAGTACAGACAGTTGCCACAGTTGAGAGGTATGTACATATAACATAATACGTCAGTATAACTAACATAGGTTAATTATAGTAATAACCTACTAATACAATATGGAAAAAATCCGAAATAAATTATTATTCAATTTAATTTTAATTTATATCATATTTACCGGGTTGATCGGTTGTCGCCTGCTAGCGAGAGACCGCCTGTCCTGCGGGCCTAGCCAAGGTGACAATCGATATCGCTTCGACAACGAATCGCTTTGTCTCTCTCTATCACTCTTCCATATAGTGCGACAGTGACAGTTGCGTTTCGATCGCTACGGAGCGTAAGCGGTTTGCATGTTGGCTACGCGGCCTGTTGTTGTTACCTAGTTGACCGAAGCGTTAGCGAAGGTCTCTGTTTGACTCGGTCAAACTGCTTTCGTATGTCCGGATGTTCGCAACTCTCAACCAATTCTCGTGAAATTTTGTAAGCAGGTTCAGTTAAATAGATTTTTTCCGTCGTTGTTCAAAATAGTGGAAATTGGAATAAAGGACTTAAGTGCCATTAGCGTCTATGACACTTAAGACCATTGCGAGTACGCTGTGATAATCAATCAAAGAAGTACCTAAATATTTTTTTGATTTTACGAGTAACTTTAAACCTTAACGCGAATCTATATAGCTCACAGAGCCCCTAGTTTTATTTTATATCTTTTAAATTTTACATTCGCTATTACATATCCACAGGTAGATAACTAAAGTACTTATTTATAGTCATCTTCCCTATATTTAACCAACAAAGTTCCAAACAAAAACTCGAGAGACAATTAGACAAGTAACGTACAAGTTCCCTTCGCGATCGAAGACAATAAAACAAAGCGGGCCCATTAATAAAGCTAAAAAGAGCTCCTAAACAAGGCATAATTTAGAGGCACATCGCGCTAAGAATAAATCGGTGACGCGGTTGAAAAGTTTCGTGGTTGCCGCTTGTCGTCGCTTCCTTATACTTATTGTGTAAGTACAAAAAAGTTCCCGAAGAATTAATAGAAAATGAGATTTCACGTCAAGTCAAATAGGTACTTTCTTTCGCTCGTTTGTCGTGAGTGTGAAAAATAAGACGATTGCTGAAAATGTTCATGCCTTTTGGTTGGACAATGGGGCTTTTGCTTTTGAGTTAAGTTTTAGAGAAACTTTTAGGATATTGTCAGGAACGGAAGTTGTTTCACTGTCACCCGAAGATTATTATTTATTTATTTAAAACTTTATTGCACAAAAGAAAAACTTAATGTACAAAAGGCGAACTTGAGCATGAGGCATTCTCTACCAGTCAACCTTAGGGCAAAGCAGAAAAGATAGTAGGCGGTGCGTTTATAACTAAAAGAAATTGTTATTGAAAGAATTAGAGTCCTAATACACATAAATTAATTATAAACTACTTAAATACATAAAGACACATACATACATTACATATATATATACATAATATACATAACCGATTCGTGAGATTTATTTCATGAATCTAAGTTTGGCAAGGAATGTGCCTGAAATTATACTTAGGCTTAGACTGCGTGGGTAACTTATGAATAATATTTCTTTCAAGTACTCGTGGAGACAAGACCATTCTAACAAGACCAAACACAATTAGTTTACGTTGTTTTATCAGAAGTCCTATGCCCACTTCCTGTCTCCATCATCAGATCAACTCGTAATCAGGCAACTTATATATTTTTATTTTATTTATTCATTTTAGGGGATAACAAACACTGTGAAATGACAATTCCACACTATAAGTATGTACAACTATGATTAAAATAGAACACTTTTATAATATAACACTAGATTCCCTTTTATGCATCATCTCACAAAATCTCGAGCATCTCAAGCATGCCCACACCCTTGCACGTATATTATCTTTCGTATGTAAAAGATGGTCATAAATCGTGGATTCAAACCTTCATTATGCAGTGTACAGCAAAAAAAATCGGTCTAAAAAAAAGCAATTCGGTCAAGATCTTTATCACACACCGTCTAGAGGTTAATGAATTTTACGATGAGATTTTTAAATTTCGTCTAGGCCTCCGGTAAGCCTCGGCCGAAACGACAGCACTTGCAGCTATTATCAGTCACAGATGCAACCATAGGTTCCGGGTTCGAAATTTCGAATCCTGGTAAGGACATTTATTATCTATATTATACATAATTATATCGTCGCCTAGTTCCCACAACACCTTATTGAGCTTGCTGTGGGACTAGGTCGATCTGTGATTTGTGTATGATTGTCTCATTAATATATATTTATTTATTATAGCCCTTGATGACTTCCTTCTGTATCAATACCTACCGACATTCTCAGAACTACTCACAGACACTTAAATGACCATGGTAGACTTTATTCCCTCGCAATAAGACTCACTAATGACCAGTGAACAGTGTCAACGATGGTACGTCAAGTTAATGCAGCAGCTGATTCTCGTATAAAATAAACGGTTGCCGTATAAGGCTCGGTAAGCGCAGGCGAGGCCGGTCGCTACAACCAGTGTTGGCCGCAACACTATTCCCATCACCACTAGGAATACAATACAATACACAATACAATTCCTCTTTATTGCACAACCTCAAAATAACATTTACAGAAAGTCATACATAATACAAGAAGACAGAGGTGACAAACGGCGGTCTACCTATATTAAAGAAAACCTGTAAGAGTCCCAGAAGCCTAGCCCAAGCCTAGCCGCACAATTTAAAACGACGTTTAAAAATAACATGACTTTGACATGAACATTCAAGTAAGTAACATAAGTACCTATATCTATGTTCGGTACTAGTTAGGAATTGTAATACAAATAAATTGGAGCGAAATTAGACCTCTATTTTATTTGTAGTACAATTTTTAGCAACGAAAAAAATACTAACTTGATATAGATATTTATTACTTAAATGTTCATACCGAGTTTCATGTTTCATTCCTGCTCGTGCATCCTTAACTTTTCGGAACAGAAGAGTTCTCTCTTCCATCATTGCGTTTACGGAATACCTGGAGACACAGCACTAGGTCGGGTCGCCTCCGTAACCAAATTACTGCTCTCGCGCATGCTTACCTAACCTACTACCTATATACTGCTCCTGCAATTACACTCGCTGCATCGGTATTTATACCGCTGTTTCAATTAAATATTACCCGTCTTTGATTTTAAGCCGGGACACAAAAAAAGAGGTGTTACATGTTTGACGCCAAATGTCTCTGTCTGTCTGTGGCGTCGTAGCTCTCCAAAGGATGGGCTAATTTCGATGCGTTTTTTTAAATATTTTACGTGAAAGCGAGTTTTTTGTGGTGGTTCTTGGCTATCTTTCATAGAAAACGATCCAGTTTGATGAGTATCAGCTCATTTCCAATATGACATGAGACATCGATTTAAGTGTAGTGAAACTAACCGAATCATTCAAAACTGTTGTAATAATGTAAGACATTTTTAGCATGTAATAGATTTTGTTGGCATATGGGCAGACTAGGGGTTTTGATTTTTTTTTATTTAATAGTTATTTATTGATTGATTTCATCGAGGAAAAATGTATAAACATTTGAGTGATAAACTGCAATATACATATAGTTCGTTCATAGTTTGCTTTTCTTTTAAATTTTTTCTTCTATCTCTGCACCAATGTGTCTCTGTTTGGCCCTATGGTTGACTGGTAGATAATGGCCTTTGGCGTTAAGTCCGCCAGTTGTAAATTGTTGTATATATTTTTTGCAATAAAGTTTAAATAAATATAGATAATAAGTATGAGCAGGAATACGTATGACAAAAATCCATTCAAGGCATTTTGCCGAAATAACAAATGTGCCGTGTCTCCAGAACGGCAATATCTACCGTCAAAGTTTCACGCGGCGCGCTGTTTATTTTGTTGCTTTCTAATTTCTTGGCTTTCCGCCCCTTTTAACTTTTCGGAACAGATCGTTCGTTTATTTATATATATTTATTTAAACTTTATTGCACAATATAACAAATAAACTGACTTTACTGACTGGTAACTGGTGGTTGACTGGTAGAGAATGCCTCATGGCATTAAGTCCGCCTTTTGTACTATAAGGTTTTCTTTTGTGCAATAAAGATTAAATAAATAAATAAGGTACAAATGGCGAACTTAATGCCTAAAGGCATTCTCTACCAGTCAACCATCAGGCTAAACAGAAACAGAAGTACGTGCAGGCATTAAACAAAAAAAAAACAGAATAAGTAACTTAAGAGCCCATCAACGTGCTCACTAGCGCCACTGCTAAATAATTTTGATTGTTTAAATTTAACGATAGATATTTAAAACAGGGACTGAAAAACCGCAAAAGACCGGTAACCTAAAATAAAGGTATCAATTGAATAGGTATCCAAAGCTAAGGGTACCCGAATAAAATCGCAAAAGACCGATACCTAAGATAAGGGTATCAATTGAATAGGTATCCAAAGCTAACGGTACCCGAATAAAATCGCACAAGACCGATACCTAAACTAAGGGTATCAATTGAAAAGCTATACAACTGTAACGGTACCCGAATAAAATCGCAAACGACCGATACCTACACAAAGGGTATCAATTGAATAGGTATCCAAAGCTAACGGTACCCGAATAAAATCGCACAAGACCGATACCTAAACTAAGGGTATCAATTGAAAAACTATACAACTGTAACGGTACCCGAATAAATAAAATGTAATAGGTACATTTTTCAAACGGTACCGCTACAGTTGAAAGGGTACCGTACGGTACCGTTTCAAGTAGACTTCCACTTTGGAATCCAAGATGGCGGCTGTGCACTCGTCATAAAAGTCGTCATGGATATCGTTTTGTAAGTTTTAGGGAGTGCAGATTTCGAAAATGGTGACCATTTTGGAATCAAACATGGCGGCCGTGCACTATGTCATTAAAGTCGTCATGGATATCGTTTTATAGGTTTTAGGGAGTGCAGATTTCGAAAATGATGACCATTTTGGAATCCAAGATGGCGGCCGTGCATTCTGTCATAAAAGTCGTCATGGATATCGTTTTATAGGTTTTAGGGAGTGCAGATTTCGAAAATGATGACCATTTTGGAATCCAAGATGGCGGCCGTGCACTCTGTCATAAAAGTCGTCATGGATATCGTTTTATAGGTTTTAGGGAGTGCAGATTTCGAAAATGATGACCATTTTGGAATCCAAGATGGCGGCCGTGCACTATGTCATAAAAGTCATCATGGATATCGTTTTATAGGTTTTAGGGAGTGCAGATTTCGAAAATGATGACCATTTTGGAATCCAAGATGGCGGCCGTGCACTCTGTCATAAAAGTCGTCATGGATATCGTTTTATAGGTTTTAGGGAGTGCAGATTTCGAAAATGATGACCATTTTGGAATCCAAGATGGCGGCCGTGCACTCTGTCATAAAAGTCGTCATGGATATCGTTTTATAGGTTTTAGGGAGTGCAGATTTCGAAACTGATGACCATTTTGGAATCCAAGATGGCGGCCGTGCACTATGTCATAAAAGTCGTCATGGGTATCGTTTTATAGGTTTTAGGGAGTGCAGATTTCGAAAATGATGACCATTTTGGAATCCAAGATGGCGGCCGTGCACTCTGTCATAAAAGTCGTCATGGATATCGTTTTATAGGTTTTAGGGAGTGCTGATTTCGAAAATGATGACCATTTTGGAATCCAAGATGGCGGCCGTGCACTAAATAAAAAATGGCGTGCGTTTTCTAAAAATTTGACCTCAGATACACAATAAAGGTCCTCTGGGATCCTCAGATATCGATTTTCATCTGAATCTGAGCTTAAATGCCAAAATTTAAAATGGCGTGCGTTTTCTTAAAATTTGACCGCGGAATCATAATAAAGGTCCTGTGGAATCCTCAGATATCGATTTTCATCTCAATCTGAGCTTAAATGCCGAAATCAAAAATGGCGTGCGTTTTCTAAAAATTTGACCTCAGATTCACAATAAAGGTCCTCTGGGATCCACAGATATCGATTTACATCTGAATCTGAGCATAAATGCCGAAATAAAAAATGGCGTGCGTTTTCTAAAAATTTGACCTCAGAATCATAATAAAGATCCTCTGGGATCCTCAGATATCGATTTTCATCTCAATCTGAGCTTAAATGCCGAAATTTAAAATGGCGTGCGTTTTCTAAAAATTTGACCTCAGAATCATAATAAAGATCCTCTGGGATCCTCAGATATCGATTTTCATCTCAATCTGAGCTTAAATGCCGAAATCAAAAATAGCGTGCGTTTTCTAAAAATTTGACCTCAGATTCACAATAAAGGAACTCTGGGATCCACAGATAATGATTTACATCTGAATCTGAGCATAAATGCCGAAATAAAAAATGGCGTGCGTTTTCTAAAAATTTGACCTCAGATTCACAATAAAGATCCTCTGGGATCCTCAGATATCGATTTTCATCTTAATCTGAGCTTAAATGCCGAAATTTAAAATGGCGTGCGTTTTCTAAAAATTTGACCTCAGAATCATAGTAAAGATCCTCTGGGATCCTCAGATATCGATTTTCATCTCAATCTGAGCTTAAATGCCGAAATCAAAAATAGCGTGCGTTTTCTACAAATTTGACCTCAGAATCATAATAAAGATCCTCTGGGATCCTCAAATATCGATTTTCATCTTAATCTGAGCTTAAATGCCAAAATTTAAAATAGCGTGCGTTTTCTAAAAATTTGACCTCGGAATCATAATAAAGGTCCTCTGGGATCCTCAGATATCGATTTTCATCTTAATCTGAGCTTAAATGCCAAAATTTAAAATGGCGTGCGTTTTCTAAAAATTTGACCTCGGAATCATAATAAAGGTCCTCTGGGATCCTCAGATATCGATTTTCATCTTAATCTGAGCTTAAATGCCGAAATTTAAAATGGCGTGCGTTTTCTTAAAATTTGACTTCGAAATCATAATAAAGGTCCTCTGGGATGCTCAGATATCGATTTTCATCGCAATCTGAGCTTAAATGCCTAAATCAAAAATGGCGTGCGTTTTCTAAAAATTTGACCTCAGATTCACAATAAAGGAACTCTGGGATCCACAGATATCGATTTACATCTGAATCTGAGCATAAATGCCGAAATAAAAAATGGCGTGCGTTTTCTAAAAATTTGACCTCAGATTCACAATAAAGATCCTCTGGGATCCTCAGATATCGATTTTCATCTTAATCTGAGCTTAAATAAATAAATAAATAAATTCGTTTAAATAAAATATATTGGGTTAAGGGATAATTTAAGCATATAAAACGTCATAAATGTGTATATTTCTGCTCCAATAATATGTGCAAAGGTTTTTTGGACATCATGGGGAGAATGTGATGTAAAATATTCGAGTGACAGCAGCACCACGCCTTGTGAATAGATTGTTTTGCGTGAAAACCCCGATTTTATTCAACAACCATTCCGAGGTCGTATGAATTCGCAGCTGAAGGGATACCTCAAATACTGTAAGGACTATCATCTCCTTCCTTGCCGTATCCGGCAATGGCGACCCCATCAACAATTCTTATCCGGATTATGAAATGCCCTTATGTGGCTCGCAAAACCAGCGCAGACAACGTAGGTGGAAGGACTATCTGAAAAGCATAATAAGCGGCAAATATTCTACCTGTTTAATACGCACAAGAGTGTGCATCCCAAAGCGCCTCTAGGAGTTCAAGAGTGCCAACACCCCCTAAAGAAAATCGCATATTTATTTTTTAATTATCTTTACCTATTTATTTAAGGCTTTAGGTTTATTTTTTGTATTTTATTTTAAGTTGATTTTAAGTGTCGTATTTTTTCTTAACGTGTTGTTGATGCCCCTTGCTAGCCTTTCCTGCCCTATACAAACTGCTGCATCGCCAGAAAACCGTCTCCGTTGCCCAGAATGCCCCAAACCAAGTTTTTTTAAAGGCCCTCGAGGCCTTAACATCCATATCGCCAAAAAACATAAACGAAGCCACACTCAACCCTCATGTCCCGTACTACCCCAGCCTAACGTTCCGCCGCCTTCACAGTTACCAGACCACACCAGTTTAGACGTACCATTTCACCAAATTCTTAGTGATCTGAAAAATTCGCGCCCGGTTTTAAAACGGATACCACGCGGTGCCCGCGTATCAGTTTCTAAATCCCTCAGCCACACAATTAAAACAGTCCTCTCAGATAATTCCAAACCCAATTGGGAACATTTACTTACTTTCACCTTTAAAGTTCTTCATGTAAATTCAAACGAAAACTCAAAGTCACTAACAAAAATCGTTAAAGACAACTGCTGCACTGATACTTTGTTTCAGCCCAAATTCGATAATGTTAGGAATTCCAACAAATCAAATTTATTTAAAAAAGTAGAGAGTAAAGTTTCCGATGGCGACATCAAAGGTGCCGCTCGCTTGCTGTTTTCTGACGATGCAGTAGCCCCAACTAACTCTGATACTCTCACAGCCCTACACAGCAAACATCCACTTCCAGCTACAAACCTTTCTCTACCTGATCCCCCACTAACTAGTGACCTAAGCCTTATTGCTACCACACAGGATGTCTTTGGAGCCGTAATGTCTTTTCCCAATGGCTCTGCAGGAGGTCTGGATGGTCTGACACCTCAGCACCTGAAAGACCTCCTGTGCAGCGGTTGTGGAGAAACTGGGGAAATACTCTTAAAGGATCTGACAGCCCTGGTGAATATCATGTTGGCTGGTCAGGTCCCGGACGGTATCAGGGACGTCCTGTATGGAGCAAACCTTTGTGCTCTTACCAAAAAAGACGGCGGCATCCGCCCTATTGCAGTTGGCACCACGCTCCGACGCCTTGCTGCCAAGATTGTGTGCCGCTCCATCCTTTCGAAGCTTACCCCAGAACTTCAGCCTGTCCAACTGGGGTTCGGCTCCAAAAGTGGATGTGAAGCCGCCGTGCACGCCGTACGAACTTTCCTCGAGCATAAGGCTGGAGAGATCCTGCTGAAGGTGGATGTTTGCAATGCCTTTAATTCCGTAGACAGAGGCGCCTTGTTGACTCAAATAAAAGACAAAATTCCTTTAGTATATAAATTTCTTTGGCAATGTTATAGTTCTCCTTCCAAATTATTATATAAAACCAACGTTCTGGCTTCTTCTGTAGGTTGTCAACAAGGCGACCCGCTTGGCCCAGCAATTTTCAGCCTCGCTATACATCCCATCATTAAGGAACTAAATTCAAAATTAAACGTATGGTATTTGGATGACGGGACCCTTGGCGGCGAGGTAATTTCCGTACTGGAAGATTTAAAAAAAATTAATACAGACATGAAAAAAATTGGCCTCTCACTTAATTTTTCCAAGTGCGAACTTTTTATTACCGATTCTTGTCCGGATAAGGAAAATACAATGAACCTTTTTAAACAACTCGCCCCAGATATCAAAATTCTAAACAATGATTCACTTCACCTCCTTGGTTGTCCCGTCCTAGATCAATCCTTTGAAAATTTCATCGATGAGAAAATTCTAAATTTCAAAGCAACATCACATCGTTTGGCAAAAATTAATCTACATTCAGCATATTCGATCATTAAGCATTGCCTTTTCGTCCCAAAATTTACTTATATACTTCGCGGAACCCATCTCTGGAAATATCCCAATTTGGTCTCAAAATTAGATACTTTAGTCATAGAAACGCTCACTTCTTCAACATTTCTTTTGACGAAAGATCTTGGACCCAGGCTAGCCTACCTATTAGGTTTGGCGGCCTGGGAATCCGCAAAATTTCCTGTGTTGCTCTACCTGCGTTCTTGTCCTCGGTGCATGGTGCTCAGAGCCTCATAGGGAAAATATTAGATTCTTCCATTGGATCTATGGAGACCGCACACTGCTCCGAGGCCAAGAACGTTTGGTCTATAACCTGCCCCAACACGGATCCGCCTGCCAATCCTTGCTCGCAGAAGCAATGGGACGAGCCTCTCTGTCAACTAGTACGGAAAAACCTTTTAGATACGTCAACTAGTTCGACAGACCGAGCTCGTCTCCTTGCGACTGCGGAGTGGGAGTCGGGTCTGTGGCTGCAGGCATTACCCTCTCCAAATATTGGCACTTTTTTGGATGACACTACCTTCCGCCTGGCAGCTAGCTTACGTTTAGGGGCATCAACTAACCAACCACATCGCTGTCAATGCGGCGCCATGGTGGACATCCTAGGCCACCATGGCCTCTCGTGCGTCCGAAGCGCTGGAAGAATGCCCCGCCACGCCAGTATCAATGATGTTATCCGTCGGGCCCTTGTTAGTGCCAGAGTGCCGGCAGTACTTGAGCCCAGCGGTCTAGCCAGGGACGATGGCAAGCGACCCGACGGAATGACACTGGTGCCTTGGAGCATGGGTCGGCCGCTGGTGTGGGACGCTACATGCGTTGATACCCTGGCACCGTCCCATGTCCCGAGCACCAAAGTTACCGCTGGCGCTGCGGCATCCTCGGCCGAAAGCCTCAAGCGCCGCAAATATTCAGCACTAGGAAGTAGCTACATGTTTGCGGCGTTTGGCGTTGAAACCTTGGGGCCATGGGGGCCAAGTGCGCGTCGGCTTTTTAAAGATTTGTCGGCGCGCCTAATAGAGGCCTCGGGCGACCAGAGGGCTGGCCACTATTTCGCTCAGCGTATAAGTATCGCCATACAGCGGGGAAATACGGCCAGCCTTCTAGGCACCTTGCCCATTGACGGCGATTTGGGCCAAATTTTTTATCTTTAGTTTAAGTTGTTAGTAAGTTTTATTTTATTATGTATGTTTATTTCTTTGTTTTAACGGCTGTTAAATTAATCTGAGCTTAAATGCCGAAATTTAAAATGGCGTGCGTTTTCTAAAAATTTGACCTCAGAATCATAAAGATCCTCTGGGATCCTCAGATATCGATTTTCATCTCAATCTGAGCTTAAATGCCGAAATCAAAAATAGCGTGCGTTTTCTACAAATTTGACCTCAGAATCATAATAAAGATCCTCTGGGATCCTCAAATATCGATTTTCATCTTAATCTGAGCTTAAATGCAAAAATTTAAAATAGCGTGCGTTTTCTAAAAATTTGACCTCGGAATCATAATAAAGGTCCTCTGGGATCCTCAGATATCGATTTTCATCTTAATCTGAGCTTAAATGCCAAAATTTAAAATGGCGTGCGTTTTCTAAAAATTTGACCTCGGAATCATAATAAAGGTCCTCTGGGATCCTCAGATATCGATTTTCATCTTAATCTGAGCTTAAATGCCGAAATTTAAAATGGCGTGCGTTTTCTTAAAATTTGACCTCGGAATCATAATAAAGGTCCTCTGGGATCCTCAGATATCGATTTTCATCTCAATCTGAGCTTAAATGCCGAAATCAAAAATGGCGTGCGTTTTCTAAAAATTTGACCTCAGAATCATAATAAAGGTCCTCTGTGATCCTCAGATATCGATTTTCATCTCAATCTGAGCTTAAATGCCGAAATCAAAAATGGCGTGCGTTTTCTAAAAATTTGACCTCAGATTCACAATAAAGATCCTCTGGGATCCTCAAATATCGATTTCCATCTTAATCTGAGCTTAAATGCCAAAATTTAAAATAGCGTGCGTTTTCTAAAAATTTGATCTCGGAATCATAATAAAGGTCCTCTGGGATCCTCAGATATCGATTTTCATCTGAATCTGAGCATAAATGCCGAAATAAAAAATGGCGTGCGTTTTCTAAAAATTTGACCTCGGAATCATAATAAAGGTCCTCTGGGATCCTCAGATATCGATTTTCATCTTAATCTGAGCTTAAATGCCGAAATTTAAAATGGCGTGCGTTTTCTTAAAATTTGACCTCGGAATCATAATAAAGGTCCTCTGGGATGCTCAGATATCGATTTTCATCTCAATCTGAGCTTAAATGCGTAAATCAAAAATGGCGTGCGTTTTCTAAAAATTTGACCTCAGGATTCACAATAAAGATCCTCTGGGATCCTCAGATATCGATTTTCATCTGAATCCGAGCTTAAATGCCGAAATTTAAAATGGCGTGCGTTTTCTTAAAATTTGACCTCAGATTCACAATAAAGGTCCTCTGGGATCCACAGATATCGATTTACATCTGAATCTGAGCATAAATGCCGAAATAAAAAATGGCGTGCGTTTTCTAAAAATTTGACCTCAGAATCATAATAAAGATCCTCTGGGATCCTCAGATATCGATTTTCATCTTAATCTGAGCTTAAATGCCGAAAAGTAAAATGGCGCGCGTTTTCTAAAAATTTGACCTCAGAATCATAATAAAGATCCTCTGGGATCCTCAGATATCGATTTTCATCTTAATCTGAGCTTAAATGCCAAAATTTAAAATGGCGTGCGTTTTCTAAAAATTTGACCTCTGAATCATAATAAAGGTCCTCTGGGATCCTCAGATATCGATTTTCATCTTAATCTGAGCTTAAATGCCAAAATTTAAAATGGCGTGCGTTTTCTAAAAATTTGACCTCGGAATCATAATAAAGGTCCTCTGGGATCCTCAGATATCGATTTTCATCTTAATCTGAGCTTAAATGCCAAAATTTAAAATGGCGTGCGTTTTCTAAAAATTTGACCTCGGAATCATAATAAAGGTCCTCTGGGATCCTCAGATATCGATTTTCATCTTAATCTGAGCTTAAATGCCGAAATTTAAAATGGCGTGCGTTTTCTTAAAATTTGACCTCGGAATCATAATAAAGGTCCTCTGTGATCCTCAGATATCGATTTTCATCTCAATCTGAGCTTAAATGCCGAAATCAAAAATGGCGTGCGTTTTCTAAAAATTTGACCTCAGATTCACAATAAAGGTCCTCTGGGATCCACAGATATCGATTTACATCTGAATCTGAGCATAAATGCCGAAATAAAAAATGGCGTGCGTTTTCTAAAAATTTGACCTCAGAATCATAATAAAGATCCTCTGGGATCCTCAGATATCGATTTTCATCTTAATCTAAGCTTAAATGCCCAAATCCAAGATGGCGGGCGATCATTCAAATTTGACCGGTTTGTATTGGGGTATCCGATCGCGTGGCAAGATACTTTTACTTAAGGGTACCGTTTGGACGGAAGCTTGTTTGGATACCCAAAGTATTGATATCGCTTCCGGAATGCTATTTTAACGGTCGGGTACCCTTTCAAAATTGTTTTAAAGTCTAAGGGTACCGTTTGGACGGAAGCTTGTTTGGATACCTAAAGTATTGATACCGCTTCCGTAAGGCTATTTCAACGGTCGGGTACCGTTTCAAAATTGTTTTAAAGGTACTTTTATTTAAGGGTACCGTTTGGACGGAAGCTTATTTGTATACCCAAAGCGTTGATATCGGTACCGAAATGCTAGTTTAACGGTCGGGTACCCTTTAAAAAGACCGGTCAAAACCGTTTTTAAGGGTACCTTTTCAGTCCCTGATTTAAAAAAGGGGGGCGCGACGTACTGTATTTTGTATTTAAGTACCTTTTGAATACATCAAACTAGTTTCTATGTTGCTGGATTCATCGATCTATGAACTCAAAACAAAAACGGCCGTTTTAACTTTGGACGTCTAGATTGACGAATCCAACAACGTAAAAACTATTATGATGTATCCAAAAAGTACTTAAATACAAAACACAGTACGTAGTGGCCCCCTTTTTAAATATCTATCGTTACATTTAAATAATCAGAATTATTTAGCAGTGGCGCTAGTGAGCACGTTGATGGGCTCTTAAAACAAGCAAAATAGCGATAAATAATATAGATAGAAGCGCTGGTGGCCTAGCGGTAAGAGTGTGCGACTTGCAATCCGTAGGTCGCGGGTTCAAACCCCGGCTCGTACCAATGAGTTTTTCGGAACTTATGTACGAAATATCATTTGATATTTACCAGTCGCTTTTCGGTGAAGGAAAACATCGTAAGGAAACCGGACTAATCCCAACCAGGCCTAGTTTACCCTCTGGGTTGGAAGGTCAGATGGCAGTCGCTTTCGTAAAAACTAGTGCCTACGCCAAATCTTGGGATTAGTTGTCAAGCGGACCCCAGGCTCCCATGAGCCGTGGCAATATGCCGGGACAACGCGAGGAAGAAGGATAAATAATATATACGTATATAATGTACGTAATGTATTCGTTCATTGCATTTGCAGAATATCTGCCTAGGGAATAACACATCACCTGCACATCACTAAGCCGCTATAACCATAAATCACTGCGCCCGCGCATTACGAGTACTGCACCCGCATTTACACTCGTCGCATCGATATTACCGCTGTTTTAATTATTACTCGTCTTTGGCCATTCAAGGACTTTGATTGTTTATTGATCTCGGAGATCGGACTGGCGAAAAGCCATATATTTTGACTAAGGTGTAGAGTTTGTGAAGTTAGGGCTTGTAGAGTTAGATGCTTGGCTCTACATCTTACAGATCTGATCACTTTTTGACAGTGCGAGCCTTATGGTTTCGTCTTGGCAACATTTTACATGAGAATGTTTTTGATGGGATTTCACTTCTTTTTGTAAGTCGCTTATGACAATCTTTCATCACTATCGGGATTTTATATTTTACTCTGCTCTGCTCCGCACTTTAAAATTAATAGAGAAATTTAGTTCATATGAATCATAAGTATCTCTGTTTACATATTTTGACAGTAGACATCAGTTGCTAGGTACCAACAATAAATATAGGTCTTGACATACGAGATATATGCAACTTTCTGAATGTTGTATTGGTCATGCCTTTAAATTTACCAATTTTATAGTGATATCTGGTACTGTACAATCGGTATATAGTCAACTTTTTACGCAAAAGTAGGTTATCGGATCCCATTAATAGAAATTGCCGCCATCTTTACTAATGTTAACTACATTTCTAAGTGTCGAACGCCGGTACTATTCAAAGTTGCGGACGAATTATATTTATTAAGAAATGTTAGGTTAAGTGTCAGTCATATGGTCCATTTTTCGAAGTCAAAAATGTACTGAGAGCTTCGTCTGTATATATTCCTTCGCTGATCTATCTACATAATTCAGACACCTATCTCTATTGGCCTTTCTATTCTGCCTAACTCCAACATTACGATTCTATTAACAGAAGCTACGAGAACTCAACTGTCATGTCAAACATGGCAATTTGCAAGCCATCAAACTCATTAAAGTCATAAGGAAGAAATATTGCACACTCAGAACCGATCGGCAGCTCCAGAACAAAACATTTGTTTCCTTCTTCTAAATTACATTCATGTATTTAAATCGAAGCAGTTTAGCTCTGGGAAAATTCCAAGAGCAGTCTTGGCATAGAAAATAAAACACTCGCTTAGCAGTGGAAGCATTAAATTAAATGACAAGTAGATTACAATGACACCGCATGATTTGCGGCAGGGTTGGCGCTTGCAGTTAAAATCAGTGGGGCGCGAACGGACCTGCATCACTGGACCTTTCCAGATGCGATACAACTACATAATCTGGAGCGTCCTAGCTTTTTTTTATCACAATCTTATTTGATGGTAAGTGCCAAAGCGGTTTAGGATGGAGCATGCTTACCTAAGAGACCTTTTCAAAAAGATCCAAGTAATAGTGGGCTGGGAATATAATTCAATAGATTTACAGGGAGTGGGTTCCACTCCTTAGCCGTCCACATTACCAAAAGTTGGATCAGTGGAAGGGTGGAACGCAAGTCCGCAGTAGTTTTTATTCGCGTTAGTTTTTGATTGACGTGACATTATAGAGACGCCGTATGAATAGAACTGACGCCCTCCGGGAGTGCTATGATCAGTCATCATTTTAAAACTTATTTCGGAATTAACTACCTATATCAGAATGTTTTGTGCTTGGTTGCAATAGCCCGAAATGAATTCCTGACTGACTAAAAAAATTATAGGCCTCTTTGTAAATTCTGCGGTCCGCTTGTCGAGGATGCTTTAGAAGCAAGAGGCAGCCCTGTATCCCTGCCCGTGCTCCGGCGCAGTCGGCAGCGCGCTAGAATGCCAGCGCCGCGCGTTTGAAGTCCCCGCCCCTCCACCGCCCCCCGCCCGCCATTCAGCGGTAATTATAGCCAGCGTAGGTATGCGCTGAAAGATCGCATCACTGTTGAAAATGACTGATCACGTCAAATTTGACAGGCATGTCGGCCATTTCACGAAACGATTCATCTCGTCTTTAGTCATGTCAACTAATTTAGGTATATATTTAGCAGCACCCAAACAATTCTTACTCTATAATCGTTTTAAACATAATTAATAATATCAGTAAACAATTCATACTGTAAAGGTATCAATGCATGTTTGCACGCATGTTCTAATCTTACTATACATTCCTTTTTCTTTTGTCCCCTCCGTCTGCGTCGAGTGATTTACCGGCGTGCTGTAATTTATGTACGTTTAATTAAAGTATAGCTGCTGTATCTCCAAAAACCACTACTCTTATCAAAAATAAGCCTTATCCCCAGCATATAGAGCAGATAAAGGCCGCAGGTGGAGTAACCGGAAGAGCTGCGCTCGCGTCGATCGTATGAGTGTAGCTGGATCAATCACTGGTGCCATTACGCGGCGTATAGATCACGACGCGGCCGGCTGATTGATTCAGTCCAGTTTGGCCTGAGTTATGGTGACGCGGCACGCCCGGACACGGGACACTTTTGGATACGACTGTGCAGTCTATGAGAGGTATTACCTGGCCATTATTGACGAACTTATTCTCCTAAGGGTTTATAGGAAGGTTCGATAATTATATGGGGTTTCTTTGTAACTTTTTCAAAATATAAGATACAATATGATATCTGTATCAATTACGTAGGTAATTACAAGTGGCGCGGCATGTGCACATTTCCCGCCCTGACCTACCTTACTGGGGAATAGGTGGAGGTGGAAGTTGAGTAGTCTCTAACCCTTATGTATACTAGTATGTGTATTCTACACTGAAAACAACAATGTTAATGTAATATAATAAATCTGAGATAGTATAATATTACGAGATTTTATTGAAATAATTACGATTTATACAAGCTTTTATTTTTTAACTTATTGCCCGGTTAGTAAGTTTGTTAGTGTGGGTCAAATCTGTAAGGAAGATTTGTCCCAGTCCCCGATTGAGCTGAAAATTTGCATAAATTTGTTAGTCATATTACAATGTAATATTATGGTACCATCGAGCTGATCTGGTGATGGAGACAGGTGGTGGCCATAGGAATTCTGTAATTAAACAACGCAACCTAATTGTGTTTGGGGGTTTGCACAACGCAACCTGATTGTCTCGATGAGTATTAGCTGCCTGTGGTAAGAAAAGTACAGTCATCGACAAAAGATTGTAACAAAAATTAAATTTTTGCTAAACTTATTACTTATTTCTCGCTTGACAGTTGTATCAAAATGTGCCTACCTAAATAATCTTTGCAGCCGATAAATGGCGCTGTCGTCGTCCACGTTCCTTATAGTATAGCCCCAGTTACTTCATAGAGGAATTTGGCAATTTACAAAGATCTTTGCAAGCCTTTTATTTGCACATGCGTTCAGCTCAATATTATTTGTACCATCTCATTAAATACCACATGGTTACCAGTGATTGGAAATAATCAAATATTCAGTAGTAATAAATCGCCGAAATGCCTGCGTTCTCAATCGGCGATTACGCTCCATTGCAGTTGAGCAATGGGCAGAATCCGTATAATATGTATCATAGCCCCGCGAATGCAGCATGCTCGGTCGGGGGCGTTTTTACGCTTCATCTAGCGATACGCCGAGAGTGTTTGTATGTTTGCTTTACACTGCTCGCCTGACTTTCGCAACTAAGGCAAGACGCGTAAAGCGAGCGAAGTGACGCATAAAGCGCGCAATCTACAGCAACCATGCGAGCGCACTCGTAGTGCATTTGCTAGATTTGAGGGCGTTTTTATGCGTCGCAGCGCGGGCTGGGAGCCTTATACGAAGTAATACTGACTTGGCAATGTCGCGAGTGCAACTATTTCATATGGGAACATCTAACCTAATGTAGGTACATATATAGTATACCTACTTGATAGTTTATTATTCAAGTAGGCATATTACAATGCGTTTATGAACTTCAAATAAAGCTATATACACTGGCTCTAACACTACACCTCTGACCCGAGAAGAATTAAATCCTCAATTGGAGGAGGGTATCCCAATATGGACCGGCTTATTGTACACCGTGAGTACCGTGACCTTGTTATGATACACGTGTTTTCTCTTGTAATATCATCATTAAAAATTCTTTGAGAAAAGGAACCACAAAGTTGTCTCAAAAGTCTCTAACTTTGAGGCTGACTACATACCCACTGTATTTATTTAATCCATCGCTTTCACCCAACAGCCCAGTTCATTTTAGTGTTCCTTGATGGAAAAGAAGTATTTATTTATTTCACGTTTGATTTGCGAAAGGAATCTATAAATCGTAATCTTTCATAATACCTCTACTAATTGACACGTGACGTCGGAAAATAGCACATAAAATATTACCTAATATAACAATAAATACCTAAGTAAGTATTGATGCATGGAACATTCATCACTCAGTCCTTAGCAGGAATCAAACCTACCTTTTAGCCCACGACAACCAAGCTTGTGTCCTATAAAAACAATTCTAAACCAACTTGACTAGCTTTTTGCCGAGCAGTGCGATCGATAAATCTGTTCTGACATTACTGCGATCGCTTACCAATAAGCTTAGGCGAGCCAAACGCTTACCAGTGAATCTATCATCAGGAGATCCAGATATATTTACACAATTTTATGTAGGTATATTAGGGTAACGGCACCTGTCATGGAACATTTAAGAGCAAATTTGTAGTATTTGTGACATTTCCCTGATACATGTAAAAATTCTACTCCTTGGCGTGTTAAAAGTTGAATGTCCTATCCGTCTTTTATGTTTCAGGCGTATTGTACAAAAGATACTGCAATTTGTTTCCACATAATCAAAAAATTTAAACTTTGTTTTTTATCTCCAGTCATGGACCACAAAACTTACAGAAAACCGCAGCCAAATAACACTAGACCCTACGCATAGTGTTGTGTTCCTGCCGGTGAGTAAGGTTGCCAGAGCTCAACGAGGGGGGGCGGGTTTAGGGTCGGCAACGCGCATGTAACTCCTCTGGAGTTGCAGGCGTACATAGGCTACGGAGACTGCTTACCATCAGGCGGGCCGTATGCTTGTTTGCCACCGACGTAGTATAAAAAAAAAAACTCCAGTGATGGAACCCCCGGTAATGGAAAGGAACCAGTGATGGGTCCCCTATAATGGGACATGAGTACATGAATCTAGCGATCTGAAATATTAGAATGAGAATAGGGACAACGATATCAATTTGAAATAAATGTTTTTAATTCCACAATTCAATATATGGGGGCTAATTTAGACTATGAAAGAAGTCTCATACGAGATTCATCACATTGCATTATTTGATCGGTCGGCAAAATTCCGCAATGTATCTAAAATCCCATGCGGGTTTGCGCGCCATCTAAACAAGACTCTAAAGTACCTTTCGTATTCCGACTGCACCAGCATTACTGCAGCAGTATTGCAGCGCGACATGACTGCCGACTGCATTGCTGCCTCAAAAATGCGGCCAGCAGTAATGTCGCGTTGCAACACTGTTGCAGTAATGCTGCTGACTATCATACCATACTGCCACAAACGTGAATTTTTAAAATAGTTGACATAGATTGTATTAGATTGTCCCATCATAGGAGGTATGCAGTTTTACAGCTCCTATAATGGGATTGGGTAAATTAACAATTTTTTTTAGATCTCTGGAGTAACAACATAATGTGTTGTATACCTAATCTCATGGTAAATGCAATTAACAAAACTCATTCTAATTTACACGAAGTAAATATATTACTATAATTTGAAATACGTACTCACCTCTCTTAGCGGAGTTGCTAAGAATTCTTACTGATTATTTTTTCAGTTCCACGACAACTTTTGGGTTGGCGCCAATTTCTTAAGAAAAAAGTAAATTTAATGACCGTTATGTGAAAAATAAAATATTGCTATAGAAGCTTTATTTCTTGCAGGTTGAACTTGTAGTATAGAACAAGTGGACAAGGCGAATACTAACACCGTTTTAAGTTTAAATTGATTCTAATGTAACAATTTGTTATGGTAAGGAACTGGTTTTGACGCGACCTCGGTGATCGTCTCGGTGATGGCCGCGTGTCTCACGCACGACTTGCATTTCATTTCGCAGCCAGCAATCAGCGTCAGTGATCTTCAAGGTCGTATTAAAACCCGATCTCCGTATCAAATTGTTACATCAGAATCGGGCGCAAGAACTACGGTATTGTCTAATTTTGATAATGACCTTGAAGATCGCTGACGCTGATTGGAGCAAGTTAAGGCCACCCCACACTAGCTTCTTTTGAGTGTCGGCGTCTAGTCAGCTCTATTGGAAAATTGCGTCCTGCGCAGTTGTGCCAGCGTTGCGTCGAGCTGCAGCCATAGAGTTGACTAGACGCTGACGCTCGGAAGGTAGTGTGGGGTGGCCCGCATGAAACCCACAAATGAAGTCGTGCGTTAGACGCGCTCCAATCATCAAGACTATCACCGTATCAAAACCATAACAAATTAAATTAGAAACGACCGATATCGGTGTAACGTTGACATTGCCATCTTGCCATCAGATGCGCAAGCAGGCAAGAACGGGCCTGGCTTTTTACAAATTAGATAAATTAGAAAATTAAATAAATAAAAATAAAAATACACATATGTAAGTCTGCGACCCAAAAATGGACATAATAATCTAACGTAAATAAATGAATTTTAAATATGGCAGTAGAGAAAATTGTAAAAATAAAAAAATACCCGAAATATTCATGGTTTCTCAAGTAATTAATAAAGGTCAGAAATTTAAATTTAATACGAGCATTTGTCACTATATAAGTATTAACATATTTAAAAAAAAACCAGGCGACCGTTTATTTAACGCAAAGCACAATATAGCAATTAAATAGGTTACATATACACAGATAGTAGGTCTGTCTATAACTTCGTTATGTTTCAGATTCATAAGAACTGTGAGTGTAAACGGTAGCCAACTTAGTGATGAAAGTGGTAGAAGAGCGTAAATAATAAATATCTTATGACACAGATACGATGGGCACCGTCGCTACCCATATCGCTCCCATATCGCTTTGTCGTTCTCAAGTAGGCCCTCCGACGTGTGTCAGCCGCGGCAGAATGTGAAATAGGCCCGCATTCCTCGCTGTAAAAGGCAATAATGGACATGAATGGGCCCCTCATTTGTCTACGATAACGAAGACGCTAACAACGGTGAGTTTTTAATTCTCACGCAAAAACGGGTGTTATCGTTGACACTAGCGACCCGCCCGGCTTCGCGCGGGGAGTAAAGCATAATAATGGGTTAAGTATGTTATCCTTGAAAGATAGACATATAAATACCATCGCAGAATTTTTGGAGGCCAATTAAAGATAGACAATTCAAACATATTGGGCAGCGTTTTCGATGAAAGCTCTTAGCCAGCGTGTTTTTATCGACTTTATTAGAAATATCGTCATATTTCAACCAATTTACACAAAACCTTGACAAATTATACACATAAACCTTCCTGAAGAATAACTCTATTCATAAATGACAACCGTATGAAAAACCGTTCAGTAGTTTTTGAGTCTATCGAGAGCATACAGGCAGACAGACGCGGCGGAGGACTTGTTTTAATAAGATCGCTCACGCTGATTGGTGCATGTGAAATAAAGTGAAGGTCGTGCGTGAGTTGCCAATCACATCAAGGTCGCATCAAAACCAGTTGTAAACCATAACAAATCGTTAAATTATAATCGAGCTCTAAGTATGTTTGTCTACCAGGTCCACGCCACGGTAGCTCCCAAACGTATAGCTGAAGGCTGCAGGTGTCAGTTGTCTTTAAACAAAACTATTTTCTGTTGAGTAAGTGGTTCTTTTTTAACTATGTTTGGTCAGTGTGGTGGATTTTTATACTACGTCAGTGGTAAATAACCATACGGGCCCGCCTGATGTTAAGCAGTCTCCACAGCCTATGGACGCCTGCAAATGGAGAGGTGTTATATGCGCGTTGCCGACCCTAATACTCAGCACCCTCGTTGAGCGCTGGCAACCTTATTTACTGGTATTTAGATACGTTTCGTCTTAAAATACGAATGTTTACTAACATAAACATAACATTTCTGCAGGAGCTACTACATCAATCCATACTTAATATTATAGAGCGAAAGTAACTCTGACTTACCGTCTTTCTGATACCTCTTCACGCTTTAACCACTCAACGGATTTAGATGACATTTGGTGTGGAGATATATTGAGCCCCGGGCCCGGGGAAGGACATAGAATAGTTTTAATCCCTAAGATCGTTCCTTGAAGGAGCGGGTGAAATTTACTAGGAATTAGGATATATTAGAATACTAATTTCACGTAAACAACGTCGCGGGCAGAAGGTAGTATAAATATAATTTCCTCCTACATACTCATATGTTGACTAATTTATACTAGACTAGATTTCCGCAGAAGTAAATCTTCGCTGCGCAAGTCTCTGCGCCGGCGCACCCACTACTCGGAACCAACCACATGTAGCTATTACGTTACGACCTACAGACTATATAATAATAAAGACTGCTAGTTCATAAAACATACCCATATGACTTGGACGAAGAAATAGAATAAATAATCTACGTAAAACCTAAGTACATAGTGCGTTAAAACGTTATGTTTTTTACCATATTTAGATTTCTTTGTATTCAATTTAAATACCTATTTCCATAGAAAACACCCATTACTCAGGAACAAATATCTGTACTCATCACACATAAATGCCCTCATCGTTATTTCGAACCCCGGACAAGACCATTCCGCTTCATAGGCAGAATAATAATTACCTAATAAGCACAGTGACATGTCGTATGTTGTACGAGTATATACTTATGCGATGCGTTATGGTCTTAGGTAGGTACATTTTGCTGCCTTAACAGTTCTTATTATTAAGTTATCTTTGCTCCTACAGCAAAAACCAAGGAAATTTACCTAGTTCTTCCCCAGCTTAGTATTTTCGCATGGTCGTCCGGCCTGTGCCCGACGTTCTCCTAAAAGTACAAGGCGAGCTGCTCGCTGCTTATGGTCGACGGCCGCTAACGTACCGTGAAACCACTCATCTATAGCCCCAGTACAACTATGGCCCACAATTCAGTACGTACGTAATTAAGTAAAAGTACAGTCAGCATCAAAGTAGTAGATCAAACTACGCGTCAAAAGGTAGATACTTTGGACGCGTTCTTTAATAACTTAATAAAATTAGTCTATTTAGTGGTTCTGTGAGCTGTAGACCTCGCGATAAGCTTCAAAAGCTGAAAAAAATGCAAAAGTATAAAATACTTCGGTATTTCTTTGAGTCATTATCACAGCGAACTCACAATGGTCTTAGACCCTTTTGGCATACCTAAGTTCTTTATGCGAATGTTGGTTGCCAAAGTCCAAACTTTAACGAAAAGACAGAACACCGATTAAAACGTAGATAATAATTAAATTATAGAAAACTACAATTTTTCGTTAGGCCCGTCTTAAAGTATTGATACTCGAAAACTCAGTTTACTATCTAAGCAATCAGTGAAACGCAATAAGATCATTTCCCAACAGTTAAGTGATCTCAAGTCATGTCACGACTCAATACCAGTTCTACCGCTTACCTATAAACATTCACTCGCCGGAAACGCAGCAAAAACCCACAAAACAACTAAATATTCATAGAGACTCTCACTTAGCTTCGTCTGTTCGATAACTGTGAAAAATTGAGGCAGCACCTAACTGAGCAAATTGAGTGCACCTGCCAATCAAACAACCATTCCACAGTTTACTAAATCTCTATGGAGAGCTTTGGAAACTGCTTATGCTTTAGAATTTTATGAATGGTTGTTGTTAGTCTGTGGCTGTATTCAGTAGGTTTGAGCCCAAAACATTAACATGTGCCACAGCTTACAAAAGTTCCTGCTGAAGAGCTTGGTAACTGCTGTTTCTTATGAGATATATATTGGCCTTGGCCAGTCATGCAGCACAGCACAC
This sequence comes from Cydia pomonella, assembly GCF_033807575.1. Classification (NCBI taxonomy): domain Eukaryota; kingdom Metazoa; phylum Arthropoda; class Insecta; order Lepidoptera; family Tortricidae; genus Cydia; species Cydia pomonella. Next base: position 25,087,297 of record NC_084709.1, on the reverse strand, counting down.
AGCACAGCTTGTAAAGATCATTCTGGCTTAGAAACTGCTGATACCTATTGAATTAAGTACATTGTTGTTAGCCTGCGAGCGTATTCACCAATGAATTCAGCATTTAATCAAACGCCACAGCTTAGAAAGGTCCTGCTGAATATGTTTGGAAACTGCTGGTATCTATTGAAAGTTGTTATAGATTGTTATCAGACTGTGTGCGTGGCCGAGGAGGGCGTGGCGTGTAATTGATCGGCGGGCCGGCGCCGCAACGTTTCAGAGTTAATTTGCTTTCAAACATTTTGTGCTTAAAGATACTTCCACGAGCAAGTCTTAATAAGGTAAAGCGCGCTATTGTTCTAATGATTTAAGTAGGTTTGTTGTTTGTATTTTGTATAGACGGGACGGTTGAATAAAAATTGAGGTAAAGTAAAATTTTACAGGTATATAATTTTACAGTAGGTAGATTGTAATTTTTTTTTTAATTAAAGTTGCAGAGGTTCATTCAAACATTTTTTTACACAGGTACGTAATAGTACATTATGATACAAGTGTGCTAAGTTGGTCATTACACGCGAGGCGATATTGTGCGCGCGAGCTGTAAGCGAGCGCGCAATAAGAAAGCCTGGGTAATGACTAATGACCAATGCACACGCGTTTCATACGACGTTTTGCAACACACTTGCGAGGAAAAAACAAAACTAATAAATTAGACTATTTTTTATCAAAACAGTAAAAGTACAATTTTCAACACGGTGGCTTTAACATCGAATACTTGCACCAAAGCGTGCTGGGCTTGTAGGCACTTATTCGCAAGTTCATTGAAGTAAGCTACCAACACGTCTTCCAAGAATAACTGGGCGTTTTTGCTTATTTTCCATTGAATAAAAGTTTCATATGCCGCCAATTATTTTTCATCCGATTTAGATTGTAAAAGGCGATCGTTCTCGGCTCTTGCAGAGGCCGCCACTACTAGAGACTACTAATAGAGATTAGTATTACTGGCGGCGTCAATTTAATGTGTTCTTCATTTTCAATGCATCAAAATGACATTTTCGTCAATATAAACTACGAGTAAAAACATGCAAAACTATTCCAATGTTATGAAAAATACGGAAAATGGATGGCACGTAATTTTTTTTTGTAACCCACGATTCCAATGCGCGCGCAAGGCAAAGGCGCTTACGAAATCGACAAACAGCCAATTAAAAAAATGTAAAAAAGCAAATTTTTCGTACCTATTTCTATTCCACGGCTGGAGATCAAATCGATAAAATGTTATGTTATTATTCATTAATGTGATTTATGAGATAATTTAATCCATAAATTATGTTTGGTGTGATAAAACTTCTTTGAACTTACATTTGAAACCTAATAGTTGGTAAAAAAAATGTATTACTCGACCAAATTAAGAAGGCTCCGTTTCCATGCATATTATTAGCAATCAGTTACCTTCTTAACTCAGTCGGATAGTATAATGAAAAAGCACGAGTGTTATAATATAATGAAAAAGCACGAGTGTTATAATATACTGAAAAAGCACGCGTGTTTAATATCTAGGATTATGAGCCAAAAATCGGTGGAATAAATACGTCGTTTTGAGCAAGTGTGTTGAAAAGTATAATATCATTATTTTTTTGAATTTACTGACAAGAATGCTAATTATCAAGTTGCGATCTTGGTATATTAACTCAATAATATACCAAAGTAGCAAACACATTTTTATACTATTTTCACCTTATAACCGTCGTTTTTAGATCGCGGTAAGTTTAATCATACAACTCCTACATACATGCACATGTGGTACAGGTATGGGGTCAGTTGGCGGCCATCTGCCGCGCATTGTATGGAAATGCGCCGGCGCAGACTGCGCGGCTGCGATCAGGCACGCCGCGCACGCAGTTAATCTGGAGGGCTATGTTCATTTCACACCCATTACACTAGATTCGTTTTGGTAGTAGCTAAATGTGATCGCCAGGTATATATAGGTTCCGTAAAATGTGCCTACTTTGCTCCTCACTGGGTAATTGTATTCCAACAGATTTTAAGTATACTTACCTATGTGAAGAGAAACTATATCACAAATTCATTTTCACCAACTGGTAAAGGCCCTCTTGATTGTTCAAAAACTAATGAGAAAGTTGCATTTTATCCACATGTGAGGCAAAGTAATCAGATGCATGAGTAGTTTCCTTATGTTAGCTGGTAGAATTGACTTTCAAATTATGATTTTGGATGATAATTTTTTAATTGCGTTAATTTGTATTTGATTTGGTTTGTTTTTTTTTTGCTAGTTCATAGTTATTATTATCCTCGCGTTGGTGTGGTGAAAAATGTTGTGTTTCACTCGAACGCAAAGTTTGTTTAACTACTCGCTACGCTCGTGGTTCAATTTTGGAATCTTTCGCTTGCTTGGGTATCAATATTAGCACGAGCGGTTAAATAACAACATTGCCCCCTTGTAAAGCAATAGTACATTACGATACAAGTGCGAAAAATAGGACATTTGAAACGAGTGGCGATAAATTAAAACACGACCGAAGCGCACATGTATCGTACAACGTTTTACAGTATGTACATATGGCCCTTTAAATGTTCGATACAGTAACGTACCTAATATGCAAATTATCGCACTAGTGCGGCAAAGTAGCACCATATGTACTGTAAATAACTATTAAGTGTTACATGATAGTAGCGATTGGTCTACATTAAATCGGCATACTTATATCTGCATTACTTCTGTGGGAGAAGCAGGCGGCCGACCGCCCTGTGTGGAGATCTTTCGTAGTTAAGCAAACCAGTGATTTTGAATCCCGTCGACTTGTGGAACTCGATGTCAGACGGGATGAGCTGAAAGCCCGCCCACCAGCGGCTATTACGTACAATTACGTGAATGGTGTGCTTTCTTGCCCGTCGTGTGCACGGGTCTTCGCAAATAAAATCGGCTACGCGAGCCACTTGCGAGCACACCAACGTATTCGACGGAGCTGAAACAGTCGCCGTGGTCGAAACCGGCCGGGAGAGTATATATACTTATATATTATATATCAACGTAATTATTTACCACAATTTAATGATTTTAATCAAATTTCGATTTTTGGAGCAAAGTATGAGGCAAATTTTACGGTAAGTACGTATCGAAATATGATCGCCAGGTATGTCCATAGCATAGGTACTTATAGTTACACTAGACTCGCGTCTGCCCGCCACTTCGTCTGCGTGGAATGACGATGATAATGATAAAACTGCTTGTCAGGTTCATCTTTTTTTTTAAGTGAAAACTTCTTTAGCGGCGTATTAAAAATTCGTATCTAAGACGGACACGTGACCTGATCGAAAAACTGTTACAATGTCATGGAACCCAGTAGACCGCCGGCGCGGCGTAATAGAGGAAGTATCTATTGTATTTTACCGCATAAATGATAGTACTTTTATACAGATAATTAAAACAATTCGTGCAAAATTATTCTCTAACCATTCCAAAATATCAAAAATGCACAACGTTATTATTCAAGTTTTCACTTCTGCCGGCACTCCCGGAGTGCAAACCCGTTGTTTTTTTATCAATAATAATATTATAATAAGTGTTAGCCATGCACAACAGTCAACAACCCTATTGGACTTACACCCTATTGTGCTTTTCGCAATTTTTCCTTTATCTGTGCTATAAGATGTTGCTTCGTACCAAATTTCAAGATTCTGAGTTCACGGGAAGTACCCTGTAAGTTTTGATTCCCTTGCGAGTGTCGAAAATTTGCGGCATAAATGGCTGTGTCTTTTGATTAAATAAATAAAATTCGTTTATTTCGGACAATAAGCAATCCATATACCTTTACAACTTATAACTAAATTACATTAATTAAAGTTTAAAATTTTAAAATTATAATTAAATCAAATATACAACAGTTTTAAATAAAATGAATTAAAATAATTAAATTAAATTACAACCATTAAAATTAATAAATTGATCATATAAATTACATTAAATAAATATAATATATTACATTAAATTGAATTTATTATTAAGGCTAACATGCATGGAGGACCAGTGCTTCAAAAGGCCACTGTCCCACCTGTTAGCCACGATCGCCAGGAGGCTGTGGCGGCTGTCACGCAACCTGCCAAGCATCTCGGCACAACGCTTGCGGAGCGTGGCGTGGAAACCGTCCACGCTCGCGTCCGCAAACATCGCGGACGCGCTGCAGTATCGCGGCAGCCGCAACAGAACCCTGAAGGCGTCGTTGTATTGGACCCGCGATCGCTGGGTGATTGAGTTGGCTTAGAAGTTTTATTTTTTCACAGCTCCAAGGGACAGTAGACCTGAGTATTCCACGCGTTCCTAAGAATAAAGGTCTTGACAGACAGACAGACGGGCGGACGGACAAGAAAGTGATCCTATAAGGGTTCCGTTTTTTTCCTGTCGAGGTACGGAACCCTAAAAACAATTGACTGTTTGTTTAGTTATTTCCAATTTCTTTGTACCTGATGTATAAGTTACACCTGACAAGCGGTTACAATTACAAGAATGTGATGTGACGTGACATGCCAAGTTTTATACTTTCTGCTGTATGTTTTAGCAGAGTTGAGAGCGCAGGAAGGTTTTCGTGGTGGCGGACACAAATCAAACAATCATCTTCATACAGGAATTATATTGTATAATTCATTTGGTATTAGGTACACACAACGACTGTAGAGACTTCGTAATAGTATTTCAATTTTGTTTTAAAATAAATTAATGGACGACACATATAACACAGCTACACAGGCGGCTTGTGAAAAATGAGAGAGAGAACTCTATGGTCACCTAGTTTTTTTATAGGAAGGGAGCATAGACAACCATGTAAAGTGTATTTTTCTAACAGTATGACGAGACCTTACGCTCAAAACCCGGTCGAGTACTTTTCAAATCGGGCACTATAACTATGCACAGTGAGCGTCAATAGCAGCTGATGAACAAACGCGCCAAAAGAATCTGCCACCCTGGAATACTCTCTAAATAGACAGTATGTCTACAGTTCGCAGTAAATAGTATTATCTGTCACAGTATAATTGTTCTAAATATTGTCTGGAACAGTTCACTTCTCAGCGATAAGTGCGACAGTTGTTTGCCTCTACGTATGTTGCAGTTTTCTTTTTATATAATTTTTTAATACTGCTGCTCAAAAATTGCTATTTTATTTCGTCATTACACGTTTATTACGCACATAAATTATTATTTCATGATAAAATTTTTATATTTATTTGTTATTATACAATTTAAATGTTATATAAGGCTGTCCTTGGTAATTCAGCGTGGAATTGCTGCGAGCATCATAGGCGCCTTCGCACCGAGGACGGCGGGGAGCGGTTTGTTTGTGTAAATTTTTAGTTTTAATCTTTAGTTTTACGTTCTTTATGCAATATACTCTTACTATATAACGATATTTCACTAAAACATTTTTTAAATGATTGGCTGAATGAAATTATCATTGCCCCGTTGGCTGTCATTCACAGAAAAAAATAAAAAGTAAAACCGGCGCCCGCCATTTTTAATATTTTTTACCTAAAATTTAGTTGTATCAAAATAATTCAAATTAAATTGCTACTGTAAGAGTGTTTTTGTATGAAATGAGTTGTTGTGCTTAATTTTTCCATTATAAATCATCGCTGAACATAGTGTATAGCGCTGAATTAACAATATCATTCAAGTCCAAGGGAAAATTCATAACTATAAGGTCTGTAAGTGTAATACTCACTACGTAACCAATATTTGTTATATTGAGATTTTTACGCAAATGTATTAAAAAAAACGTCGTTCAATCTACGTGTGCAAGTGTCATTATTTGACGAATAAAAGACATCTCAAGACTCGTGAATAATAACACACTTTGTACACTTGCATTGAAATGTACTTATTCTTCTATTGAGGTGTGAAATAAAGAGTATTTGTCAATACAGATACTTAACTGTTTTACATATAGAGACTATATCACTTTCTGTTAAGCTGTTAAAGATTGGTACGTGTAGATACTTATGATGCGTTATCAGATCCGTTACTTTTGATGCTGACTGTACTATTCCGCCATTCTATCAAAAATGGAGGAGTTTTAGCGCAAGGTCCCGGAACCGGAACTGTATTGTTTCAGCGGCCATTGTGCGCGCGTCGATATTTATGCGGCCCCGGCACCTGCCATCGCCTGCTGGTGACGAGGGGTGCCCGCTGCAGTGGAAAGGTGAACAAGTAGTGTATCTTAACATTTCATCGCCGTACGTATTATGGCTCCTCTTCACGAAGACCCACCCACAACACTAATGGCTCCTCTTCACGATGGCCCATCGTACGCCAGTCTAAGGGACGTAGCTATGCAGTGGAATGAGATAGCAATATCACTTGCTCCCTCTAACGCATAAATGCGTCCCTTGGACTGGCCTACGCTGGGCCATCGTGTAGAGGAGCCATAAGATAGCAGTAAGTGGCATTGGCCCACTAAGATAGGCGAGCGCAGTGGTGTCGGATGGCTTGTGGCGCGACGGCTTCCACAGTGCGTACTCGAACGCGGTTGAGTGGACGTTCAACCATCGCATGGCCATCTCGTTGGTCCAGCGCTAGGCCATCATTTAGTTGCGTTTCAACCATCGCATGACCATCTGGCTGATCCAGTGCTGGACTATCGTGTAGAGCCATGACCCATGGTCACAAGCGAGTCAATAAAAATTAGAAAAACAAAGACTAACTTCAACTGAAAGCCTTCAAACAGGTCATGGTCGCAAGTTCTATTATTTCTTTCTAACTTTAGGCACTTCTCGTTCGATCTTTCTTGTATGTTTTTTTATTTTATGCTTTGCTTAATCATTTTGTTTACCTATCTACAATTTCTTTAACCATTTGTATAACATTCTAAATAAAATCTATCCTTGGCACTTCAAATTAGCAAGTTGTAACCGGCTAACTAAAGCGGTAATAACTAAATGAAAACAGGTTCTTACAGTAAAAATATAATTGTAAAAAAATATGTACAATAAAATAAACTAATATCTGTCAGTACGCGACTCTACACCAAAACAATAAAATATCGTCACTGGCCTTAACATTCTTGAATCTTCATCGAGCCAAACGATGAATACTGGCAGCCGGTGCTACTGAAGACTACGCGGGCCCACCAGGCGCAAGCAGATGAAAACTTCAGCAGCAATTATCAAGAAATAAGTAGTCTTCAATTTTAGATAAGAAGAAAGGGCTGCAACAATCGTGCGTTCTTAAATTTCGGGTCGGAACCTAACCCAAGCCTCATTCTGTTACAAGAACCAGTGACGTACAAATAAGACTTGGATTAGGTTAAAACACAAGCAGAACTTAAACTATTTTACATATATACAATCTTTACCTGCGTTAGAGGCAGCCCATTAAGTAAGAATTCTTTTTTTAAATAACAATAGAGCGTTTAAGCTTTAATAACATTAGATAAATGTAATTTGATTTGTGCGATACGCCTTCAAATTGTCGAGCAAATTTCCCCCTAGAAAACAAAAGACGAACGAAAAAGGGCATACCGGCCAGTGCGCGCGGTGACTGCACCATGCAGGTTTGCCATGTTACAAAGTCTAAACAAGATTTACTCTACACACACTTAATTAAATTTGTAACAAAACTCACCACTTTCTTTAAACTCTATCCTACTAATAAAACTACTCTCTTTCGCTGTGTCCCTGCGCAGGGGCAGCGGTCAGCTGCCTCGCCAGTTCGGACACGCTTGTCACCTGATCGGGGTGACATTGCGTTGACTGACCGGTTTTTGCCATGGACGGATATAAACCATGGTATAAACTGACGTTGGCGGAAAGCGGTATGCTCTATTTGAATATTTTAAGGCAAATTGACGTTTTATATTTTTTACATAGAAAATGTATTGTATGCTTAAGGTCCTCAAATAGTCTATGCTTTTATTTATTTATTTATTTAAAACTATATTGCACAAAAGACAAACTTAATGTACAAAAGGCGAACTTAATGCCATGAGGCATTCTCTACCAGTCAACCTTAGGGCAAAACAAAAATATTTTTTTAAAGGTGTTCGTGATTTTTGAGATCGAGCGAAAGTTAAGAAATAAGGGCTAAAGATTGCTAAAATTAAATAGTTGTCAAACGTTTTTGATCTAAAAAAGCGCTACATTTTTTCAAAAACTCTGTTGTTGAACTTATTGCACCTTAACTCATCGCGTTTTCCCAGTAGATCTCAAACCCCTATGCCAATTTAGTGTTAGCGAAGTCTAAATAATGTACAAAATTATTGTTGCGAATGCAACTTATTATTATATAAAAATCAATGCAGTAGCTAAACGCAGCCGTCGGGCTCGGCTAGTATTCGGAGGCTTTTTAAAAGCACCAATAGGAGCGCTCCACATAATCTGTATCGCGGCCAATTAGAAG